>NC_041393.1:621643550-621681162 GCF_002162155.2 Triticum dicoccoides | reverse complement strand
GGCAGCACGTGATGACAGGGACGAGGAGGGTGGACTCGGGGAGGCAGGCGGCGACGGGGATGAGGATGACGGGCTCGGGGAGGCCGGCGACAAGGACGGCGCGGGCTCGGGGAGGCCGGCGACGAGGACGGCGCGGGCTCGGGGAGGCCGGTGACTTGGACGGCGCGGGCTCGGGGAGGCGACGGCCTTGGCGGCAGCGGCGACGGCGAGGTGGAGCAGCCTGACGGCGTCAATGAGCTCGGTGTCGTCGGGGGATGGGGGCAACTGGCGATGAAAACTAAAAAAAATTGACAAGTGTTTCTTATATAGTCGAAGCATTGGTCCCGGTTCGTGGAACCAACCGGGACCAATGCCCCCTTTAGTCCCAGTTGGTGCCACCAACCGGGACCAAAGGCCAGTTTTCGGCAGCCCAAAGGGCGGGAAGCGGCGGCCTTCGGTCCCGGTTGATAGCACCAACCGGGACGAAAGGCCCCTGTGCTGCCTGCGTCGCGGCCAAAGTTTAGTCCCACCTTGCTAGTTGAGAGGGCTCGAGAGTGGTTTATAAGCGCTGCTGCGCCCACCCTCTCGAGCTCCTCTCAACTGCAGGCTTTCGGGCCTAATCTCACACTATGCTGCTGTGGGCCTATTGGTCCTTCTGCAGGCCTGAATCTTGGCCCAGGTTGGGTTTCTAGTCGTATTCAGACCGTGGTGGCCCAATAGGTGGCAGTTTTTTTTAGTTTTTTTCCAGTTTTTTTGTTTTGTTTTTTGCATTATTAATTTTATTTTCTTTTTTGCTTTATTTTTTAATTCTTTTTGCTTTTAGGTCAGAAAAATTATAAATTTTCTTTTAGTGCCATTAGTTTTCAAATTTGAATAGTTAAAATTTGAATTCTTTGAAATTTGTGTGAATCACAAGTTTGTGATTAACTTTACTATAAAAATAGTTTTTTTTCATTTTTTCGTTTTGTTTTTTGCATTATTTATTTTCTTTTGTTTTTTGCTTTATTTTTTAGTTCTTTTTTGCTTTTAGGTCAGAAAAATTATAAACTTTCTGTTAGTGCCATTAGTTTTAGAAAAATTATAAACTTTTTATTAGTGCCATTTGTTTTCAAATTTGAATAGTTAAAATTTGAATTCTTTGAAATTTGTGTGAATCACAAGTTTGTGATTAACTTTACTATAAAAATAGTTTTTTTTTCATTTTTTTTTCTTTTTTTTGAATTATTTATTTTCTTTTGTTTTTTGCATTATTTTTTAATTCTTTTTGCTTTTAGGTCAGAAAAATTATAAACTTTCTGTTAGTGCCATTAGTTTTAGAAAAATTATAAACTTTCTGTTAGTGCCATTAGTTTTCAAATTTGAATAGTTAAAATTTGAATTCTTTGAAATTTGTGTGAATCACAAGTTTGTGATTAACTTTACTAAAAAAATGAGCATAGATGCGCCTATAGAGAGAATTCAACCTAAATTCATAATAAATTTCTATGAATTTCAGAGAAATTCAGTATGAATTTAGGTCAAATTACCCGTATAAGGGCATCTATTTTCACTTTGAGAGGAGCTCAACAAGGCAGAGAGGGAGGGGCTTATAAACCGGTGTGAGCGCCCTTCGGTTGGCGAGGTGGGACTAAACTCTGAGCGCAACGAGGACCAACCCTTTAGTCCCGGTTTGTGGAACAAACCGGGACTAATGGTCATGGGCCTAGGGCGAGGCGCATTGGTCCCGGTTCGTGCGTGGAACCGGGACCAAAAGGTCCAGATGAACCGGGACCAATGGCCCACGTGGCTGCCCTCTTGAGTGTTCTTTGTGAGAACATAGTTGACAAGGAGCGAACCGAGATTAATTGTATTATGAGGGCCGAACCATAAGACATTAAAACATTTCAAATGAACTCTGAAAAAGTTGAAAGTTGGCATGGTATCATAATTTCACCCACATAGCATGTGCATGTACAAAACATACAATGGTATCATACTCGTCTGTTACAAAGTTGGCATGGTATCATCATAATAGTTGCGGGAGAAAGTCTTCACTTTTTCTTCGCTTGTGTCATTTGCTTATTGTGCCGTAACCATGGATAATCTTCATCGTTTATCAGGATGCTTGGGTCAGCCTTGCCTTTGAAGGGAGGAATTTCATGAAACTTTTCATAATCTTCAAACATGTCTGTCTTGCCCTCCACTCCCACGATGTCCCTTTTTCCTGAAAGAACTATGTGGCGCTTTGGCTCATTGTATGATGTATTCGCTTCCTTATCTTTTCTTTTTCTCGGTTTGGTAGACATGTCCTTCACATAGATAACCTGTGCCACATCATTGGCTAGGACGAACGGTTCGTCGGTGTACCCACGATTTTTCAGATCCACTATTGTCATTCCGTACTGTGGGTCTACCTGTACCCCGCCTCCTGACAGATTGACCCATTTGCACTTAAACAAAGGGACCTTAAAATCATGTCCGTAGTCAAGTTCCCATATGTCCACTATGTAACCATAATATGTGTCCTTTCCTCTCTCGGTGGCAGCATCAAAGCGGACACCGCTGTTTTGGTTGGTGCTCTTTTGATCTTGGTCAATCGTGTAATAGTCGAAGATGGTCCCCTGGACAACAAGTACAGCTCATCACAAACAGTGTTGTCACCTCTGAGACGTGTTTCCAACCAACTGCTGAAAGTCCTGATGTGTTAACATGTAATCCAGTCGTCGCACTGCTCCGGCTATTTGGAGCGCAGACTGTTCTTGTGCTCATCGACATAAGGGGTCACCAAGGTAGAGTCCTATAGAACTGTGCAGTGTGCTTGAGACCAAGAATACCCGTCCCTGCATATTATTGAGTCCCTTCCAAGCGTGCCTTTTCTAGTCAGTCTCCCCTCATACCGCGATTTAGGGAGACCCATCTTCTTAAGGCCAGGAATGAAGTCAACACAAAACCCGATGACATCCTCTGTTTGATGGCCCATGGAGATGCTTCCTTCTGGCCTAGCGCCGTTACGGACATATTTCTTTAGGACTCCCATGAACCTCTCAAAGGGGAACATATTGTGTAGAAATACGGGCCCCAGAATGACAATCTCATCGACTAGATGAACTAGGACGTGCGTCATGATATTGAAGAAGGATGGTGGGAACACCAGCTGGAAACTGACAAGACATTGCGCCACATCACTCCTTAGCCTTGGTACGATTTCTGGATCGATCACCTTCTGAAAGATTGCATTGAGGAATGCACATAGCTTCACAATTGCTAATCGGACTTTTTCCGGTAGAAGCCCCCTCAATGCAACCGGAAGCAGTTGCGTCATAACCACGTGGCAGTCATGAGATTTTAGGTTCTGAAACTTTTTCTCAGCCATATTTATTATTCCCTTTATATTCGACGAGAAGCCATTCGGGACCGTCATACTAAGCAGGCATTCAAAGAATATTTCCTTCTCTTCTTTGGTAAGAGTGTAGCTGGCAGGACCTTCATACTGCTTCGGAGGCATATCGTCTTTTTCGTGCAAACGTTGCAGGTCCTCCCGTGCCTCAAGTGTATCTTTTGTCTTCCCATACACGCCCAAGAAGCCTAGCAGGTTCATGCAAAGGTTCTTCGTCACGTGCATCACGTCGATCGAAGAGCGGACCTCTAGGTCTTTCCAGTAGGGTAGGTCCCAAAATATAGATTTCTTCTTCCACATGGCTGCATGTCCCCCAGCGTCACTCGGAGCAGCTAGTCCGTCGGGACCCTTTCCAAAGATTACATGTAAATCATTGACCATAGCAAGTACGTGATCACCAGTACGCATGGCGGGCTTCTTCCGGTGATCTGCCTCGCCTTTGAAATGCTTGCCTTTCTTTTGACATTGATGGTTGGTCAGAAGAAATCAACGATGGCCTAGGTACACATTCTTCCTGCAGCTTCCCAGGTATATACTTTCCGTGTCAAGTAAACAGAGCGTGCATGCGTGGTATCCCTTGTTTGTCTATCCTCAAAGGTTACTGAGAGCGGGACAATCATTGATGGTGACAAATAGCAACGCCTTTAGGTCAAATTCCTCCTGTTTGTGCTCATCCCACGTATGTACACCGTTTCCATTCCACAGCTGTAAAAGTTCTTCAACTAATGGCCTTAGGTACACATCAATGTCATTGCCGGGTTGCTTAGGGCCTTGGATGAGAACTGGCATCATAATGAACTTCCGCTTCATGCACATCCAAGGAGGAAGGTTATACATACATAGAGTCACGGGCCAGGTGTTGTGATTGCTGCTCTGCTCCCCGAAAGGATTAATGCCATCCGCGCTTAAAGCAAACCATACATTCCTTGGGACACGTGCAAACTCAGCCCAGTACTTTCTCTCGATTTTTCTCCACTGCGACCCGTCAGCGGGTGCTCTCAACTTCCCGTCTTTCTTACGGTCCTCACTATGCCATCGCATCAACTTGGCATGCTCTCCGTTTCTGAACAGACGTTTCAACCGTGGTATTATAGAAGCATACCACATCACCTTCGCAGGACCCTCTTCCTGGGGGGCTCGCCGTCAACATCACCAGGGTCGTCTCGTATGACCTCATACCGTAATGCACCGCATACCGCATGCGTTCAGATCCTTGTATGCACCGCGGTAGAGGATGCAGTCATTAGGGCATGCATGTATCTTATGCACCTCCAATCCTAGAGGGTATATGACCTTCTTTGCTGCGTATGTACTGTCGGGCAATTCGTTATCCTTTGGAAGCTTCTTCTTCAATATTTTCAGTAGCTTCTCAAATCCTTTGTCTGGCACATCATTCTCCGCCTTCCACTGCAACAATACTAGTACGGTACCGAGATTTGTGTTGCCATCTTCGCAATTGGGGTACAACCCTTTTTTGTGATCCTCTAACATGTGATCGAAGTTCAGCTTCTCCTTTTGACTTTCGCATTGCGTCCTTGCATCGACAATGACCCAGTGGAGATCAACATCATCGGGCACATCGTCTGGTTCCTCTTGATCTTCAGCAGCTTCGCCCGTTGCAGCATCATCGTGCACATCGTCTGGTTCCTCTTGATGTTCAGTAGCATCACCGTATTCAGGGGGCACATAGTTGTCATCATACTCTTCTTCGTCTTCCATCATAACCCCTATTTCTCCGTGCCTCATCCAAACATTATAGTGTGGCATGAAACCCTTGTAAAGCAGGTGGGTGTGAACGATTTTCCGGTCAGAGTAAGACTTCGTATTCCCACATATAGGGCATGGACAACACATAAAACCATTCTGCTTGTTTGCCTCAGCCACTTTGAGAAAATCTTGCACGCCCTTAATGTACTCGGAGGTGTGTCTGTTACCGTACATCCATTGTCGGTTCATCTGTGTGCATTATATATAATTAAGTGTGTCAAAAATCATTACAGAACATCATGAATAGATAATTAAGTGACCAAATTAATAGAAGTTCATCATCACATTAAAACCAAAGTACATACATAGTTCTCATCTTCAAGTGAAAATCATTACAGAACAACATAAAGCTCTGCAGAGCATCTAAATTAATTAAACCATACATTGAAACTATGTAAAACATTTCAATGCGAAAACAAATGCGATCATAATCGCAACCAAGGTAACAACTGATCCAATGGAATAATGATACCAAGCCTCGGTATGAATGGCATATTTTCTAATCTTTGTAATCTTCAAGTGCATTGCATCCATCTTGATCTTGTGATCATCGACGACATCTGCAACATGCAACTCCAATATCTTCTTCTCCTCCTCGATTTTTCTTATTTTTTCCTTCAAGAAATTGTTTTCTTCTTCAACTAAATTTAACCTCTCGACAATAGGGTCGGTTGGAATTTCTGGTTCAACAACCTCCTAAATAAATAAAATCTATGCCACGTTGGTCAGCATAATTTTCATAAACAATAAATGAACCAATAGTTATGAAAAGATAATATATATACCACATCTGAATCATAGACAGGACGAGGGCCGACGGGGGCGGATACCAAAACCATCGCACTATATAAGATGCAATAATAAAAGTAAGAAAATAATACAAGTATCTATCTAAACATACAAGTAAGAATATTTTTCCTTTCAGAAAGAAGATAAGAACAAGAGGCTCACCACGGTGGTGTCGGCGATGAGATCGACACGGGTGGTCGACGGCGGTGAAGACGGGGACGGGGCGTGACGGACCGCTAAACCTAGACAAATATTGCGGAAAATGAAGCTTGGAGGTCGAGCTTGGATAGGAGAAAGCTTAAGTAGTGTGGCTCGGGCATTCCATCGAACACCTTGTGTGCATAGGAGGTGAGTTAGAGCACCACCAAGCCGTCTCCCCCTCGGCTGCTAGAAAAAACAGAGCAGTGTGCTCTGCTCTTACGCGAGGGGGTATATATAGGCACCTCATTGGTCCCGATTGGTGGCATGAACCGGGAATAAAGGGCAGCCTTTGGTCCCGGTTCAAGCCACCAACCGAGACCAATAGTGGTGGGCCAGGAGCGAGGCCCATTGGTCCTGGTTCGTCCCACCAACCGGGACCAAAACCTCCAGATGAACCGGAACCAATGACCCGCGTGGCCCGGCCAGCCCCCGGGGCTCATGAACCGGGTCCAATGCCACCATTGGTCCCAGTTCTGGACTGAACTGGGACTAATGGGCTGACCCGGCCTGGACCATTACCCCTTTTTCTACTAGTGTGCATCACACAATCTCAGATTCATCTATTCAACCTACACAAAGTACTTCAAAGAGTGCCCCAAAGTTTCTACCGGAGAATCAAGACGAAAATGTGTGCCAACCCCTATGCATAGGTTCATGGGCGGAACCCGCAAGTTGGTCACCAAAACATACATCAAGTGGCACATGATATCCCATTGTCACCACAGATAAGCACGACAAGACATACATCAAGTATTCTCAAATCATTAAAGACTCAATCCGATAAGATAACTTCAAGAGGAAAACTCAATTCATCACAAGAGACTAGAGGGGGAGAAACATCATAAGATCCAACTACAATAGCAAAACTTGGGATACATCAAGATCGTGCCATAGAGGGAACACGAGAGAGAACACGAGAGAGAGAGAGAGAGAGAGAGAGAGAGAGAGAGATCAAACACATAGCTACTGGTACATACCCTCAGCCCTGAGGGTGAACTACTCCCTCCTCGTCATGGAGAGCGCCGGGATGATGAAGATGGCCACCGGTGATGGGTTCCCCCTCCGGCAGGGTGCCGGAATGGGCTCCCGAGAGGTTTTTGGTGGCTACAGAGGCTTGCGGTGGCGGAACTCCCGATCTATCTTGATATTTGATGTTTTTAGGGTACATAGGCTTATATAGGCGAAAGAAGTCGGTCGGGGGAGCCTCGAGGGGCCCACGAGAGGGTAGGGCGCGCCCAGGGGGTGGGCACACCCCCCTGTCTCGTGGATTCCTCGATGACCCCCGGCTTGCACTCCAAGTCTCCTGGATCATAATCTTTCCAAAAATCACGCTGTTGAAGGTTTCATTCCGTTTGGACTCCGTTTGATATTCCTTTTCTTCGAAATACTGAAACAGGCAATAAAACAGCAATATGGGACGGGCCTCCGGTTAATAGGTTAGTCCCAAAAGTAATATAAAAGTGTATAATAAAGCCCGTAATCCTTCAAAACAGATAATGAAATAGCATGAATGCTTCATAAATTATAGATACGTTGGAGACGTATCATCATCCCCAAGCTTAATTCCTGCTCGTCCTCGAGTAGGTAAATCATAAAAGAAAGAATTTATGAAGTGTGAATGCTAGCAGGTGCACAAGTTTGATCAATGATAATTTCAGTCACCTTTTCTAGCATGTTTTTATGTCATAACAGTAGTTCATCTCATAAAACTTTTCATAATCAAGTAACAAGCAATTCACATGTTAAAGCATATACCATAAACTTTCTTGAAAACTAGCAAACTTCATTCTTAGTCATCAAACAATTGCAATTCATCCTATTTTTAGGAAGGGTCTATGTCAGAGCTTTTATTTAGCAAACTTCACATACTCAACTATCATATAGTCTTCTACAATTGCTAACACTCACGCAATACTTGTGGTTATGGAGTTTCAGTCAGACACAGAGAAAGATAGGGGCTTATAATGTTGCCTCCAAATGTATTCACCTTTGGGTGATGTCAACAATAATAGTTCATGCTAACTTACATCCAATTGGATATATATATCAGGATCACCCTAACACAAAGTGCTTGCCAAAGGTTAAAATGAAAAAGGGAAAGGTGAAGATCACCTTGACTCTTGCATAAAGTAAAAGACATAAAGTAAAAGATAGGCCCTTCGCAGAGGGAAGCAGAGGTTGTCATGCGCTTTTAGGGTTGGATACACAAAATTTTAATGTGAAAGAACGTCACTTTATATTTCCCCTTGTTTATGGACCTTTATTATGCAGTCCGTCGCTTTTATTGCTTCCATAACAAGATCGTGCAAAGCTTATTTTCTCCGCACTAATAAGTCAGGAATATTAAGAGAGAAATTTTTATTGCTTGCACCGATGACAACTTACTTGAAGGATCTTACTCAATCCATAGGTAGGTATGGTGGACTTGAGCATTTCCATAATCATCAAGGTTTTACCAATATCCGTGTCAAGGATCCTGGCAACACAACATACTACCATGATGAATAGTGATGGACGATGCAGATGCAAAGGAAGATAACACCTTCTCAGATTTCACCTTAGCGAGGCCAAGGAACAAAATCTGGATGATCGACCGAGAGACATTTAGCACTCTGCATCTAATGTTCTCCTTGATGTGTTAGCGTAATCCATTCATAGACATGGTTTGATATCGGGAACATCAAGTAAAAGGTCGGACTTCGGGAACACAAAAATCATAAGGCACAACTGGGGAGTAAATCCCACGAAATCCTTATGGGGAGGTAGCCAACTTTCTCAATCAAGAGCCTACAATAATGGGTCTTCCGGCTAGATGTGTTGGCCACGACATCCACTTTACCGGGTTACAAATAGACCAATATTATAGTTCTTGGGAGAATGTTCCAACCATCATATCTGCCTGAGATTCAGATCTGGCTGGTGTCAGGATATTCTAGACTCATCAAGTCTAGAAAGAAAAATGAAAGTTTACAACACAAATCGATGAGACGGCGTTGCGAGAATCTCGGGGAATGAACTACGGTAACAAACTCCAAAACATAAGCCGTTTCTGCTACATACATGTGAACATGCTATCGCAGACAAGCATGACCACGTAGTAGTCTTATAATAAAACACTACCGAGTTCCAGTGGGGAACCATCATTGAGGATATCGGAATCTTGTGCATGACCTAGGATTGCACAACAACTCCTTTCTCTTGAACAAGTCAGTCAGTGGCTTGGTATGCTAGGAACACATATAGAATGGAGGCGGCCAACCTACCAACCCATAGAGTACTTCGCACATGTGCATGACCAACTTGGGACGATTCTGCCATAGTCGGTTCATAGTATTTGGAGGAAGGAGATACCACGAACCTCGAGGACTATTGCAAGGTTACTAATATCCTAAAGGAACTAGCAAATACTAACCACAAGAAGTAGGGTGAATCTTGGGTTCAAGAACCCAGGAATAGAATACCTACTACTGAATGGCATCACAGGATGCTTTCGAGAATGATGGCCAGAATCATCACACGGGGAACACAAAACATGGCTAGTTTACTAGGTGACTCCCTAGAACACCTAGGTTCATAATAATAGCTCCAACAATTATGTCGAGGTACTGGAGTACCTCAACTCACCGATTAGTGTGGTTAATCTGGCCCAAAGGGACATCAAAATGAGAGGAAGGGTTTTGCAAATGCTTCAGATTGTTTTAGAAACCTGGGATGACTCGAACAGCATAATGGCTGTAAATGCTCAAAATGATTTGAGACATCCTGCAAAATAGTGGCATGACCACTCAACATCACAATATCAAGGTTCTGAGACCAGCTATGAACACACGGAAGTAGCAAGGACTGAACTGAGATTTGAAACTATCAATTCTATAAGTCTATGGATTAGTAACACGTGATCCTAATATATAGATGAGAAGCCTAGTTCTTAAACCCCGTAGAATAGAAGAGGATGACTCAGATCAGAAAGGCACAAGGCATAAGGAGTAAAAAGAGCCTTACGTTCCATCCCACAATCAATTCCCTTACATAACTAAAGAGTTTCTAGACTCAACTTCGACCATTTGGCTTGGAAATCCTACAGGCAGTCAGGCTCTAATACCAAAGCTGTCAGGACCCTGATCCTAAGTCACACCGATCTAGAATGTAACAAATCATATCACTCTGCGGCCTCACGCACGGTATTCCCATGGGTGCCACCTTACCTGGCCCGGGACCGTTTGCGCCTTTTGACTCACGTATATGATAGTGCCGCTAGCATCCATATGACAAAGAACCCGAGCTGACATGGCTAGTCGTGAACCCAAAGTGGCACTAACTTACAGGGACAGGCATACATGACCCAACAACGAACGTGTCGGTCATCAGCGAGTGAATCCAGGCTGTAGCACTGGGCTAGCAGGACTCCGGTGAACCGGGCTATAGCGGGCTAATAGGACTCCGGAATTCATCGCGTGACATTTCCCCGAGGGGACAGACACAGGAACGAAGAAGGACACATGCCGGTCAGCCTAAGTTTTCCGGAGCAGTAGCAAGCTACCATGGCTCAGTGGAAACACTAGGAGACATTTCCCGGTAAGAGAGGCTACTAAGGATAAACAACTAGATAGTCAGATCCCACACATACCAAGCATTTCAATAACATACACACAATATGCTCGATATCTGCAAATACAACATGGCATCACAACATGACTCTACAACTCAAGTATTTTATTCAATAGCCTCCGAGGAGCGAGGTATTACAAAACATGGGTCTCATGACCCAACATTCAGAGCAAACAAGTCAAGCACAAGCGGAAGCTTAACATGTCGGAGTACAGACATCTACAAATGAAAAAGGCTGAGAAGCCTGACTATCTACAAGATCCTGCCAAGGGCACAAGATCGTAGCTGAGGTAACAAGCTAAACGTTGAAGTCCACGCGGAACTACTAGTGATACTGAAATCTCTCTGCAAAAACATAAAATAGGCAAACGTGAGTACAAATGTACCCAGCAAGACTTACATCAGAACTATCTACATATGCATCATTATCAACAAAGGGGATGGTGGGGTTTAACTGCAGCAAGCCAGCTTTGACTCGGTGGCTAACCTGAACTACGTCTGCAAGTAACTCTTTGAGGTGGCGCACACGAGTCCACATATTCACCAACCAATACACCACTATGGATCCGCTCCCGTCTCCCTACGAGAACGCCATCCATAGCACTCACGCTTATCTTGCACATTTTAAAGTATCCACTTTCACTTGTCTATGAACTGTTATAGGCAACCCAGAAGTCCTTTACCGCGGACACGGCTATTCGAATAGATGATGTTAACCCTGCAGGGGTATACTTCTTCATACATGTTTCCACCACTTAGCGTCTGCACACGACATGTGCTCGGCAGACTTCAAGCGAAAGCCGACGTGGGTGTAGACCATGACCTACCTAAACACACAAGTCTCTAGTCCAGGTTTATCGCCTATTCAGGTTCCATCCGCAGGGAGTCCGGCCGAGGTTTCCACATACGGCCCCGAACAATGTGTACAGGGTTCCACGACACCAAACGGGCACCCGGTATACCCGGCCACGTGCCTACCGCATCACAGCCCACTCCTCGGGTCAGTGCTGCCCACAGCCTCCAGAATACTACAAACACCAGAAACTACTTGCAACTCCTGGACAGAGGACAAGGGTGAATAAGAAGTCGAGCGGGGTCATATTTCAGGGCCCAATGCATGGTAGTAGCTGAATCATGGATCACAAACACAGAACTCAGTTCCTAAGGACGGTTTCAATGAGACAACCCACCATGTACTCCTACATGGCCTCTCACCGCTACCTTTACCAAATCGTGTTCACACACTTAGTTCACACACAGTAGGACATGTTCACACACCTCTGATTCATTCCCGATGAATCAGACCTGACTCAACTCTAAGCAGTAGCAGGCATGACAAATAAGCATGAATGAGTAGGCACAACATGGCTCAAACAACTCCTACTCATGCTAGTGGGTTTCATCTATTTACTGTGGCAATGGCAGGTCATGCAGAGGATAAAGGGGTTCAACTACCGTAGCAAGTAACAGATGAATCGTTGTTGTCCTAATGCAATAAAAGAGAGCAGGAGCGAGAGAGTAGGATTGTATCAGAATGAACAAGGGGGTTTTGCTTGCCTGGCACTTTTGAAGATAATATAGTTCTTCATCGGTGTCATCGAACTCATCGTCGGTACGTCGTCTACTGAGAGGGGACAAACACCGACATACAAAGGAGAAACACAACCAATGTCACGCAACAATATGATGCATGAAGATGACATGGTAATATGCTATTGATTGGCCTAATGCATCTAGCAACAAGTTAAATGGGGTTGGTTTGAACACTAGGTTCAAATTCAAACTCCATATGTGAGAGTTTAAATGCCATTTAATTGATTTGACCTGATCAGCAGGTATAAGTTGTTCTAACATGCGTGAAAATGGTACATATGGATAGATTGGATTTTTCTGATCATTTTTCATATATAATTTGTTTGATTTGGAGTTACGGTTGAATTTCTATGATTTTTAGAAGTTAGCACTATTTTCTGGAATTTCCTGAATTAACTTAAATCCAGAAAATGACTTACTGCGTCAGCATGATGTCACTGTGATGTCAGCGGTCAACTGGGTCGGCCAGGTCATACCTGACCTGTGGGACCCACGTGTCAATGGTTAGTTAACTAACTAAACAGAGTTAGTTAGTGTTAGGTTAAGCACTAATCTAGGTTAATTAGTGCTAAACTAACCTAAGCAATAACTAACAAGGGTGGCCCACACGTCAGTGACCCAGGGGGTCAAACTGGGCCCACCCAGTCAACGGTCAGCGGGTCAAACCCACCGGCGTCGAGTCGCTGGCGAGGCCAGAGACGGCGGAGGCATTCGGAATTCCTCCTCCGGCGACCAAATGGCCGGCGGAGAGCCTATATCGACGGCGGCGAGTCAAAGGCGGTGGCCGGAGTTCGGCCATGTGCGCACGGGGTGCTGCGGGGCACGGCAGGAGCTGTGGGCGGCGGCGTTGGCCTTCTGGGGGTAGCTGAGTGCGATGACGTGCGCGGGTATGAGCTGCGGTGGCCCTGGCCACGGCGGCGGCATGGCCGGCAGGGCCGAGCTCGCGGCTCTGGTGGAATCGGCGGCTACGGAACAAAAACGACGACGTGCTTAAGGGGGAAAGGACCGGGAGCTCACGGTGAGGCCGACGACATGCTCAGCTGGCTCGGGGACGACCGGAAGGCGATGAATCCGTCAATGGAGCGGCCGTGCTCGGGGAAGACGACTCATAGAGGCGATGTGGGGCTCCCGCGGTGGCGTGGCTTGGGGTGGAAGAAAGACGGGGTCGAGGAGGAGCCTCTGGACCGGTCAGAGAAGCGAGGGGAAGGTGGTGGCCGTCGTGGTGCACGTCGACGGCGGCGGGCGTGTTCGGGTGGTGCGAAGGAGAGACATAGAGGAGGGGAGGAGGCACAACGAGAGAGGGGAGAGGTGCAGAGAGTCGAGGGGGGGTGCGTGGCGTCGTGGGGGCGTCCAGGGGGGGGGAGGAGGCAGCCAGACAAGGAGGAGTTGGCCTCCTCGGCTGCGCGCGTGCGAGCACGCAGCTGCTTCTACTGGCAGGAGGAAGACGACAGGGAAGGAGGCGGTGGTGGGCTGGGCCAGTTGGCTGGGCTGCCAGCTGGGCCGGCCAGGTGGGCTCCACAGTAGGTAGGTCCAGGTAAGTCTCTCTCTCTCTACCTTTTATTTCTGTTTTCTATTTCTATTATTCTGTAGTCTTTAGGGCTTTATTAAAAATGCCAGGGCATTTCCAAAAATCACCAAACTGCTCATGCCTACTGTTTGGAATATATCCAACATGGAACATTTCAGTTTATGATTATTTGGACATTTAAAATATTTTATAGAATTTAAATGTCCAAATTCAAATAGAGTATGATTTAATTCAGAGCCCAAATATTTCATGGAAAAATGTGCATCACCTCCGGCTACTGTTTACAGTATTTTCCAGAAATGATGAACATTTTTGAAAGTCATTTGGATTCACTGAGAATATTTTAGTTGAACCTAGTGGATTCCTTAGATGCTATGGTTTAGGCAATCCCCATTTCAAGTTTCATAAAATTTAAACATGATGCATGGATGCTAAAGCAAAAACAAGCAAGGCCTGAACTGGGGATGTGACAACTCACCCCCACTAAACAAGAATCTCGTCCCGAGATTCAAGCGTAGGGTAAGATGAAAGGGGAGCGCAAACTAACACAATCTTCATGATCCAGGTTGCACTTCAAATGAACGTTGATTTGATCACCATCATTGTCTCGATGTCTTGCTCCAGGAACTCCTACCACCATGACAACGAGAGGAAAAAGAAACTCTAGAAGGATTGATCTTCTCGAAGATCGAGCAACTCAGGATCCACTCATGGAATGAGACATAGAAACATCTCACGAGTTGAGACGCGAAGCACACATCTAGAGGAATGGAGTGGAGCAGATGATGAAGGTTCACTAGGTAGACAACAATTTCACGCTTGAGAAGGTGGTGAACGGTTGTCAACATAGTGAGGAGTTGGGTTGCCATGATACCATAACGAGACATCTTGGAGGAGGGTGGCTCGTAGAAATATCCCCTTAAGTGGCAAAAAGAATTACCTTTGATTCCGAGATAATTGAAATTCTTTATACCAGTTTAAGGCAAATCAAAATTGATCATTTGGAGGAGTTCGGTGGAATGACATACCCGGACCAGTATGGATGGTGTGGATTACCTTGTTGAAGACAACACAAGGGTTGATTTTGCTTATCATCGGAGATGGATGGGACCCAAGGTAGGATGGCACAATGACGGTGCAAGCTGGGAACAAAACACAAATGCTGGGAATGATTCTAGTAACTGGGAAGAAACTCAACAACAAAGAGTGGGTCCACTGTTTGAAAATTTATAGCATAATCGAGGAAGCTAGGAGCAATCCTAGTTATGACGATGGTAACACCTAGTGCTTGTGCGTGCTCTCAAGAACTTGAGCATTTCCATAATCATCAAGGTTTTACCAATATCCGTGTCAAGGATCCTGGCAACACAACATACTACCATGATGAATAGTGATGGACGATGCAGATGCAAATGAAGATAACACCTTCTCAGATTTCACCTTAGCGAGGCCAAGGAAGAAAATCTGGATGATCGACCGAGAGACATTTAGCACTCTGCTTCTAATGTTCTCCTTGATGTGTTAGCGTAATCCATTCATAGACATGGTTTGATATCGGGAACATCAAGTAAAAGGTCAGACTTCGGGAACACAAAAATCATAAGGCACAACTAGGGAGTAAATCCCACAAAATCCTTATGGGGAGGTAGCCAACTTTCTCAATCAAGAGCCTACAATAATGGGTCTTCCGGCTAGATGTGTTGGCCACGACATCCACTTTACCGGGTTACAAAGAGACCAATATTATAGTTCTTGGGAGAATGTTCCAACCATCATATCTGCCTGAGATTCAGATCTGGCTGGTGTCAGGATACTCTAGACTCATCAAGTCTAGAAAGAAAAATGAAAGTTTGCAACACAAATCGACGAGACGGCGTTGCGAGAATCTCGGGGAATGAACTACGGTAGCAAACTCCAAAACATAAGCCGTTTCTGCTACATACATGTGAACATGCTGTCGCAGACAAGCATGACCACGTAGTAGTCTTATAATAAAACACTACCGAGTTCCGGTGGGGAACCATCATTGAGGATATCGGAATCTTGTGCATGACCTAGGATTGCACAACAACTCCTTTCTCTTGAACAAGTCAGTCAGTGGCTTGGTATGCTAGGAACACATATAGAATGGAGGCGGCCAACCTACCAACCCATAGAGTACTTCGCACATGTGCATGACCAACTTGGGACGATTCCAAAGGAAGCAAAAACAATCTTTCTCGGATCCACTGCGACAACTTACATCAAGTGCACGTGACTTAAAGAAAGTCACTTCTTTCATCCAAACATATCCTTCATGAGATAGTATGAAGGAAATGCTTTCAAAAGTTTCCAACACTAGCTTAATGTTCAATAGAATCATGGAGGAGATAAAAATGTTGCTGATGGGTTCAACAACAATTCATCCAGGTTTCCATGTAAGTGGAATTCCATAATTATGTGAACATGTGATAGCATTGGTCAGACCCAAGAGATATAATGGTGTATGCTTGAGGGATCAACCACGAGCAAGACAACATTAAGAACATCGTTGGTTATGATTTGATTTGAGGATAGCCCACACTCAAATCAAAATTTTGGCAAGACAATAGGTCCAACAACTGGTCACGAGGATCAATCGATGAAGATATCATCTTTCTTTAACACACACAAAAGATATCCCTTAAGATTGAACTGAGTCGGACAAGCTTTTACCTTCCAACTCTCCAAGTTGTTGTTCAGCTTAACCAACGAGCTCAGGGGTGC
Source organism: Triticum dicoccoides (assembly GCF_002162155.2). Classification (NCBI taxonomy): domain Eukaryota; kingdom Viridiplantae; phylum Streptophyta; class Magnoliopsida; order Poales; family Poaceae; genus Triticum; species Triticum dicoccoides. The sequence continues at coordinate 621,664,576 of NC_041393.1, read as the reverse complement.
CCAACATAGATTCTTGGAGAAGGGGTGGTTTACAGGAATAAACCATCTTGATCACGAACTCAACATAGCGGTCAGGTGACGACCTGGTGATACTTCTGAGAAGATATTCTGAAAATCACGAACCACCGATATGTTACTAAGCTCAAGAACACCTGCTTTTAAGGGCAAGATGATATGAACAAATGAGCAAGGGATTGACACAATCCTAACTCATTGATCGGAGAGTGCACCGAAAATAAGGACTAGGTAGCAAGATCAACCTTAGGGTGATGATTCAATAATCAACACGCTAAGAATGAGGTTATTGTCCATTTAACTACCAAGCAACAGAGTTGCTAGGAGTATAGATTTCACACAACACGATTCACTTGTCGGCATTCCGGTTACAATAACACAGAAACCGAGGAATGAACAATGATGGCAAGAAGTATCACTGTACCAAGAGTTCATAGGATGGTGTGCAATTCCTATAATATTCCCGATATAAAAGATGGTAATACTCCAAGGTAGAACCGAACAAAAGCTGGGTTGGCATTTTGATCTGCGGAATACAACTGCTTTGACCCAATCCTAGATATGGATGAGGCACTGGAGTTTGTTTCTCCTAGTCATTCCAGAATAGAATGGCTTGACAGACCACAAGAATAATAGTCATCGATAAAGACAATCGCACACATACCCTTGACTATTAATTGATAGACGGGGTCAGAATACAACTAAGGAGGAACAACTCGAGGAACATATAACTTTCTGAGTTGTGGATGCATGGATTAGTATGTCGAGCGAAGCTCAACATTTCTTCCGGATAACCCATGCGGAAAGGGTAGAACTGGCAGATTCACAATTATGGATAGAGAACTCCTCAAGAGTACTCTGATTGTGATCCTTCGGTTTAGCGAGGAGCTTCTGCCATAGTCGGTTCATAGTATTTGGAGGAAGGAGATACCACGAACCTCGAGGACTATTGCAAGTTTACTAATATCCTAAAGGAACTAGCAAATACTAACCACAAGAAGTAGGGTCAATCTCGGGTTCAAGAACCCAGGAATAGAATACCTACTACTGAATGGCATCACAGGATGCTTTCGAGAATGATGGCCAGAATCATCACATGGGGAACACAAAACATGGCTAGTTTACTAGGTGACTCCCTAAAACACCTAGGTTCATAATAATAGCTCCAACAATTATGTCGAGGTACTGGAGTACCTCCACCCACCGATTAGTGTGGTTAATCTGGCCCAAAGGGACATCAAAATGAGAGGAAGGGATTTTGCAAATGCTTCAGATTGTTTTAGAAACCTGGGATGACTCGGACAACATAACGGCTGTAAATGCTCAAAATGATTTGAGACAACCTGCAAAATAGTGGCATGACCACTCAACATCACAATATCAAGGTTCTGAGACCATCTATGAACACACGGAAGTAGCAAGGACTGAACTGAGATTTGAAAGTATCAATTCTATAAGTCTATGGATTAGTAACACGTCATCCTAATAGATAGATGAGAAGCCTAGTTCTTAAACCCCGTAGAAGAGAAGAGGATGACTCAGATCAGAAAGGCACAAGGTATAAGGAGTAAAAAGAGCCTTACGTTCCATCCCACAATCAATTCCCTTACATAACTAAAGAATTTCTAGACTCAACTTCGACCATTTGGCTTGGAAATCCTATAGGCAGTCAGGCTCTGATACCAAAGCTGTCAGGACCCCGATCCTAAGTCACACCGATCTAGCATGTAACAAATCATATCACTTTGTGGCCTCACGCACGGTATTCCCATGGGTGCCACCTTACCTGGCCCGGGACCGTTTGCGCCTTTTGACTCACGTATATGATAGTGCCGCTAGCATCCATATGATAAAGAACCCGGGCTGACATGGCTAGTCGTGAACCCAAAGTGGCACTAACTTACAGGGACAGGCATACATGACCCAACAACGAACGTGTCGGTCATCAGCGAGTGAATCCAGGCTGTAGCACTGGGCTTGCAGGACTCCGGTGAACCTGGCTGTAGCGGGCTAACAGGACTCTGGAATTCATCGCGTGACATTTCCCCGAGGGGACAGACACAGGAACGAAGAAGGACACATGCCGGTCTGCCTAAGTGTTCCGAAGCAGTAGCAAGCTACCATGGCTCAGTGGAAACACTAGGAGATATTTCCCGGTAAGAGAGGCTACTAAGGATAAACAACTAGATAGTCAGATCCCACACATACCAAGCATTTCAATAACATACACACAATATGCTCGATATGTGCAAATACAACATGGCATCACAACATGACTCTACAACTCAAGTATTTTATTCAATAGGCTCCGAGGAGCGAGGTATTACAAAACATGGGTCTCATGACCCAACATTCAGAGCAAACAAGTCAAGCACAAGCGGAAGCTTAACATGTCTGAGTACAGACATCTACAAATGAAAAAGGCTGAGAAGCCTGACTATCTACAAGATCCTGCCGAGGGCACAAGATCGTAGCTGAGGTAACAAGCTAAACGTCGAAGTCCACGCGGAACTACTAGTGAGACTGAAATCTCTCTACAAAAACATAAAATAGGCAAACATGAGTACAAATGTACCCAGCAAGACTTACATCAGAACTATCTACATATGCATCATTATCAACAAAGGGGATGGTGGGGCTTAACTGCAGCAAGCTAGCTTTGACTCGGTGGCTAACCTGAACTGCCTCTGCAAGTAACTCTTTGAGGTGGCGCACACGAGTCCACATATTCACCAACCAACACACCACTATGGATCCGCTCCCGTCTCCCTACGAGAACGCCATCCATAGCACTCACGCTTATCTTGCGCATTTTAAAGTATCCACTTTCACTTGTCTATGAACTGTTATAGGCAACCCAGAAGTCCTTTACCGCAGGCACGGCTATTCGAATAGATGATGTTAACCCTGCAGGGGTGTACTTCTTCATACATGTTTCCACCACTTAGCGTCTGCACACGACATGTGCTCGGCAGACTTCAAGCGAAAGCCGATGTGGGTGTAGACCACGACCTACCTAAACACTCAAGTCTTTAGTCCAGGTTTATCGCCTATTCAGGTTCCATCCGCAGGGAGTCCGGCCGAGGTTTCCACATACGGCCCCGAACGATGTGTACAGGGTTCCGCGACACCAAACGGGCGCCCGGTATACCCAGCCACGTGCCTACCGCATCACAGCCCACTGCTCGGGTCAGCGCTGCCCACGGCCTCCAGCATACTACAAACACCAGAAACTACTTGCAACTCCTGGACAGAGGACAAGGGAGAATAAGAAGTCGAGCGGGGTCATATTTCAGGGCCCAATGCATGGTAGTAGCTGAATCATGGATCACAAACACAAAACTCAGTTCCTAAGGACGGTTTCATTGAGACAACCCACCATGTACTCCTACATGGCCTCTCACCGCTACCTTTACCAAATCGTGTTCACACACTTAGTTCACACACAGTAGGACATGTTCACACACCTCTGATTCATTCCCGATGAATCAGACCTGACTCAACTCTAAGCAGTAGCAGGCATGACAAACAAGCATGAATGAGTAGGCACAACATGGCTCAAACAACTCCTACTCATGCTAGTGGGTTTCATCTATTTACTGTGGCAATGGCAGGTCATGCAGAGGATAAAGGGGTTCAACTACCGCATCAAGTAACAAATGAATCGTTGTTGTCCTAATGCAATAAAAGAGAGCAGGAGCGAGAGAGTAGGATTGTATCAGAATGAACAAGGGGGTTTTGCCTGCCTGGCACTTTTGAAGATAATATAGTTCTTCATCGGTGTCATCGAACTCATCGTCGGTACGTCGTCTACTGAGAGGGGACAAACACCGATAAACAAAGGAGAAACACAATCAATGTCATGCAACAATATGATGCATGAAGATGGCATGGCAATATGCTGTTGATTGGCCTAATGCATCTAGCAACAAGTTAAATGGGGTTGGTTTGAACACTAGGTTCAAATTCAAACTCCATATGTGAGAGTTTAAATGCCATTTAATTGATTTGACCTGATCAGCAGGTATAAGTTGTTCTAACATGCATGAAAATGGTACAGATGGATAGATTGGATTTTTATGATCATTTTTCATATATAATTTGTTTGATTTGGAGTTACGATTGAATTTCTATGATTTTTAGAAGTTAGCACTATTTTCTGGAATTTCCTGAATTAACTTAAATCCAGAAAATGACTTACTGCGTCAGCATGATGTCACTGTGATGTCAGCGGTCAACTGGGTCGGCCAGGTCAAACCTGACCCGTGGGACCCACGTGTCAGTGGTTAGTTAACTAACTAAAAGGAGTTAGTTAGTGTTAGGTTAATCACTAATCTAGGTTAATTAGCACTGAACTAACCTAAGTAATAACTAACAAGGGTGGCCCACATGTCAGTGACCCAGGGGGTCAAACTGGGCCCACCCAGTCAACGGTCAGCGGGTCAAACCCAACGACGTCGAGTCGCCGGCGAGGCCAGAGACGGTGGAGGCATTCGGAATTCCTCCTCCGGCGACCAAATGGCTGGCGGAGGGCATCTACGTGACGCTGGAGATCCCGCGCGTCAAATGGTGCAGTCAGTTAAGCCGGGGGCAGCCTATATCGATGGCGGCGAGTCAAAGGCGGCGCCCGGAGTTCGACCATGTGCGCGCGGGGTGCTGCGGGGCACGGCAGGAGCTATGGGCGACGGCGTTGGCCTTCTGGGGGTAGCTGAGTGCGATGACGTGCGCGGGTATGAGCTGCGGTGGCCCTGGCCACGGCGGCGACATGGCCGGCGGGGCCGAGCTCGCGGCTCTAGTGGAATCGGCGGCTACGGAACAAAAACAACGACGTGCTTAAGGGGGAAAGGACCAGGAGCTCACGATGAGGCCGACGACATGCTCAGCTGGCTCGGGGACGACCGGAAGGCGACGAATCCGTCGATGGAGTCTGGCGGCCGTGCTCGGGGAAGACGACTCGTGGAGGTGATGTGGGGCTCCCGCGGTGGCGTGGCTTGGGGTGGAAGAAAGAGGGGGTCGAGCAGGAGCCTCTGGACCGGTCAGAGAAGCGAGGGAGAGGCGGTGGCCGCGGTGGTGCACGTCGGCGGCGGCGGGCGTGTTCGGGTGGTGCGAGGGAGAGAGACAGAGGAGGGGAGGAGGTCCAGCGAGAGAGGGGAGAGGTGCGGAGAGTCGAGGGGGGGTGCGTGGCGTCGTGGGGGTGTCGAGGGGGAGGAGGAGGCAGCCAGACAGGGAGGAGCTGGCCTCCTCGGCTGCGCATGTGCAAGCACGCAGCTGCTCCTACTGGCAGGAGGAAGACGACAGGGAAGGAGGCGGTGGTGGGCTGGGCCAGTTGGCTGGGCTGCCAGCTGGGCCGGCCAGGTGGGCTGCACAGTAGGTAGGTCCAGGTAAGTCTCTCTCTCTCTCTACCTTTTATTTCTGTTTTCTATTTCTATTATTCTGTAGTCTTTAGGGCTTTCTTAAAAATGCCAGGGCATTTCCAAAAATCACCAAACTGCTCATGCCCATTGTTTGGAATATAACCAACATGGAACATTTCAGTTTAGGATTATTTGGACATTTAAAATATTTTATAGAATTTAAATGTCCAAATTCAAATAGAGTATGATTTAATTCAGAGCCCAAATATTTCATGGAAAAATGTGCATCACCTCCGGCTACTGTTTACAGTATTTTCCAGAAATGATGAACATTTTGAAAGTCATTTGGATCAACTGAGAATATTTTAGTTGAACCTAGTGGATTCCTTAGATGCTAGGGTTTAGGCGATCCCCATTTCAAGTTTCATAAAATTTAAACATGATGCATGGATGCTAAAGCAAAAACAAGCAAGGCCTGAACTGGGGATGTGACATATATTTATATGTGAAATAACTCTTTCTTCAATATTATTTCATGAATTGTTCAAATGACTAATACAATGCTTGCTAACCGTCAATAAATTTACAACCTCTACTTCTTAGATGTGAAGTCATTTCTCCTCATGGGATAAGCAAATGAGACATATATAATTTCAGATTTATGACATTCAACTCAATCAACCATTTACTCAAAGGATATAAGTGAAGCACACGAGTAAATGAAAAACTACTCCAAAAAGATATAAGTGAAGATCAATGAGTAGCTTAATAATTATGGAACTATGTGAAGATTCTCTCCCATTAAAGTATTTCAGATCTTGGTATTGTATTCAAACTGCAAGCAAAGCAAAATAAAATGACATTGCAAGGATAGCACAACTCTTGTGAAGAAGCAAAAACTTAGGTTCAACCGATACTAACCGATAGTTGTTGAAGAAGAAAGGTGGGATGCCTACGGGGGCATCCCCAAGCTTAGATGCTTGAGACTTCTTGAAATATTATCTTGTGGTGCCTTGGGAATCCCCAATCTTGAGCTTTTGTGTCTCATTAACTCCTTTTATATCACGGTTTCTCTTCTTTTTATCAAAAGCTTCATCCACAACAAACTCAACAAGAACTCGTGAGATAAGTTAGTATAAAACAATGCAAAACCTTATCATTTTCTACTGTAACAAATTACTAAAATTATTATTCAACATTGAATACTAAATGTCTCTGCATATTTAATACTCCTATCGTAAAATAGAATCATTAAACAAGTAAACATATGCAAACAATGCAAACATAACAGCAATCTGCCAAAACAGTATAGTCTGTAAAGAATGCAATATTCATCATACTTCCCTAACTCCAAAAATTAAAAGAAAAATACTACGCTGTATAAGGTTTATCATATCTCATTATGAAAAAAGATTCAACATTATATCACTCTCTGAATTTTCTAGGGAATTTTTGCAACAGCGGTAAACTTTCTGTTTTCAAACAGCAACATGTATACTAGAAAAATAAGCATGGTAAAGGCTATCCTTGACATTTTTATTGAAAAAATAGATGAAAAACATTAATCTAAATAACAGCAAGCAAATACTAACAAAATAAATTGACGCTCCAAGCAAAACACATATCATGTGGCAAATAAAAATATAGCTCCAAGTAAAGTTACCGATGAACGAAGACGAAAGAGGGAATGCCATCCGGGGCATCCCCAAGCTTAGTTGCTTGGTTGTCCCTGAATATTACCTTGGGGTGCCTTGGGCATACCCAAGCTTAGGCTCTTGCCACTCCTTATTCCATAGTCCATCGAATCTTTTACCCAAAACTTGAAAACTTCAACCACACAAAACTCAAAACAAAACTCGTAAGCTCCGTTAGTGTAAGAAAATAAATCACCACTTTAAGGTACTGTAATGAACTCATTATTTATTTATATTGGTGTTAAACCTACTGTATTCCAACTTCTATATGGTTCATACCCTTACAAACTAGCCATAGATTCATCAAAATAAGCAAACAGCAAAATGAAAACAGAATCTGTCAAAAACAGAACAGTGTCTAGTAATCTGTATCAAACGTATACTTATGGAACCCCAAAAATTATGAAATAATTGGTGTACCTAAGGCATTTGTCTATTAAGCATCTGCAAAAAGAATCAACCTAAAAGCACTCTTAAGTAAAAAATGGCAGCTAATCTCGTGAGCGCAAAGTTTCTGTTTTTACAGGAAGATCACATAGACTTCACCCAAGTCTTCCCAAAGGCTCTACTTGGCACTTTATTGAAACAAAACCTATAAAACATGATTAATATAGTAGCATAATCATGTGAACACACAAAATCAGTAAGGATAAATATTGGGTTGTCCCCCAACAAGTGCTTTTCTTTAATGCCTTTCTAGCTAGGCATGATGATGGCAATGATGCTCACATAAAGGATAAGAATTGAAACATAAAGAGAGCATCATGAAGAATGTGACTAGCACACTTAAGTCTAACCCACTTCCAATGCATAGGGATTTTGTGAGCAAACAACTTATGGGAACAATAATCAATTAGCATAGGAAGGTAAAACAAGCATAGCTTCAAAATTTTCAACACATAGAGAGGAAACTTGATATTATTGCAATTCCTACAAGCATATGTTCCTCCCTCATAATAATTTTCAGTAGCATCATGAATGAATTCAACAATATAACCAGCACCCAAAGCATTCTTTTTGTCGGCATTCTGGGAACGGGGGTCCCCAGACTTGCCTGCCTGCGGCCTGCGGCATAGCTCAAGGGGCGGCCCAGCATGGCCCATCTTCATCAGCACGAGCTCAAGACCCTTGCAAGGGGCCAAGCCTCGCGGGGTGAACAACAGGAAGCTTCCTCAGGCATGGTCTCGTCAGGCTGGCTCGCGAGGAGGCAGAGAGATCAAGGCGGGGTACCTCACGAGGTGCCCATGACGCAAGCCATGACGACCAAGGGCGCCAGGTGGGCGCCAGCCCGCGCAGTGTCCTCCTTTCCTCTTTGGTGTAAAGGGAGAAAGCACAGGTGAGAGCATCAAGCAAGGGCATCCGTTTCGGTGCAACGAGACCAAGACCATCACAACGGCAGGAAGGAAGTCATTGTGGAGCCCAAGCCGGCGTCACCACCAGAGCCTTTGACAGGCGAGGACCAACTTTAGTCAGGATAAGTGTACTAGATGTTCCCTTTCAAAATGGCCAATTGTTGGCGCCCTTCCCGCTCAATATTTGGGAAGAGGCCCAAGGCCTCTGCCTATAAATAGGACTAGCCACCCACAAGGCATGATCGGGAAACCAGCAGAAAGAGCGACTGAACTCCCCCAAGCAGTTCATCGCATCAGCCAAGAACAGACCCTCGCGAGGCTGTTCTTCCTTGTATTGTTCATCATCAGCCCAAGAGGCAATCCACCACACCACAAACTAGAGTAGGGTATTACACCACAATGGTAGCCCGAACTAGTATAAAACTCTGTGTCTCTTGTGTTGTTCCTTTCATAGCTTAGATCCTAGCGAGGCGGCGAGGTGCAGGTAGGTAGAGGGAGAAATCTCCGCGCGCACCCCAGCGTTCGAACCTAGAGGGTCTGCCGGAACCCGAAATCCGACATTTGGCATGCCAGGTAGGGGTGCGCCGGAATTAGTCTCCCGCCGCCCTGTTCTTCACCGACCATCGCATCCATGTCAGACGCTCGTCAGGCCCGCGCCGAGCGCCGAGCCACTCTCGCTCCACGCGTCGCCCAGACGGCCCCCGTCGGCGGCCGCCCCCGCCGTTCCCCGTCACCTGCCATCAACACCGCCACCGGCCCGGCGGGGAACGAGCAGCAAGCATCATCCCAGCATCCGTCCGTGAGGCGAGACGGCCGCACTGCTACTCCCTCACTCGCCCCAGCTGGTTCTTCATCCCGCGCACTCGACGTGCCCATGGAGGCTTGAGCTGCGCTTATCGCGGCAAACAAGCTCCTGCGCTACCGCCCAGTCGACGACGTCTACAAAGAGTGGCTCGACCGCGTCGCCGAGCTCATCCGCGCCCCAGGGGGTTCCCCCGTGCCGTCCATCTCGCTGCACCGCACCCCTCCCTGCGCGGGCAATGAAGCTCCGGGGGCACCTCAGCCGCCTCCCCCTCAAGAAGGCGCCCTGGCCCCAAGGCGCGTGGCCCCTGGGCGGAACCCACTCCGTCCGGCGCCAGCGCGGCAAGAGCAGAGTTGCCAAGAGGTCCCTCGTCCCCAAGAAGCTGCCCGAGTGCTCCCTGATCCGGCCCGTCGCGACCATGCTCCTGTTCCAGCATGCCAAGACCCCGCACTGCTCCCAGCTGCAGCACATGGGGACCCACAAGACCAAGCTCTTCGTCACCAAAGGCCTCCCGTGGCCACAGCAGGCTGCCGCGCCTTCACCACCAAGCTGCGTAGCGTCGCGTGGCCCGGTAAGTTCAAGCCAGACCTGCCTCCTCGATACGACGACACGGCCGACCCTGCGGAGTTCCTCCAGCTCTACGAGCTGGGCATTGAAGCCGCCAACGGGGACGAGAAAGTCATGGCGAACTGGTTTCCCAGGACACTCAAGGACGGGGCCCGCACCTGGCTCCTGAACCTGGTGTCGTGGTTCTAAGTCTGACAGTAGAATGGGGATAGGTATGGAGAGGCAAGATCCTAGCTATGGAGTAGTTGTACACACGAGTGTTTTTATGAGTTCAGGCCCTTCTCTGAGGAAGTAATAGCCCTACGTCTCGGAGCCCGGAGGCGGTCGACTGGTTTACGTGTATATGAGTTACAGGGGTGCGAACCCTTCTACCAGTGGAGGGGGTGGCTTATATAGAGGACGCCAGGACCCCAGCCAACCCACGTAGCAGAGGGTTAAAGTACATTAAGGTCGGGCGTTACTGGTAACGCCCTACATAAAGTGTCATCATGACCATTAAGACTACTTAATTACAGACCGTTTGGATACAGAGTAAATCCTGAACTCCTGGTGGTCGAGTGTGTCTTCATGGTCGAGTGTCTTTAGGTTCGTCGAGTGTCTCCTGGTGGTTCAGTGGAGTCACTCTTGGTCGAGTGGAGTCCCTCTTGGTCGACTGGAAGGTAGCTTCGTCTAAGGATGTCCTTCGGTATGGTATCCTAGATAGGTCCATGACCCTACCCTAGGTACATAACATCATCATTAGCCCCCGAATGGATCGAGGTTCGAGTGAGGAAGGAGTTGATGATCTTCTCCGACTTATTTCCCATGCTTTGATTATGTCGTATCTTGGATCGGCGATTTTTCTTTCGGCGTTGGCGTCAACTTTTACTTCAGTCGCCTTGATCCATTCTTGTCTTCTGTCAAGTGAACTTTTTGAACTTTGGTGAACTTCCGAGCGATGGATCGCAGGAAAGATATCATCTGACAGATTGATCTGCTGTTAACGGATTTTGCGGGATCCGAAATTTGGGAAGCGCGCGAAGCGGGGCAGACCGCGGCAATCGGATGGGATAAGGCGTGGACGCCTCGATTTCTGCGCCGCCTTTTTCGCCACGTATCGTGCGTGCGCGACTGTTTCAAGATGTGACAGGATCGCCCGGACCCACTCGTCAGCCACTCGGAAGCGCCCTTATATAAAGCGCCGGGGAGGGTTTATTGAACAGTGCCTTCCCATTCTTCTCTCTTCCCTCTTTGCCTCCGCCCACTGCGCCCGCTCTCGCCTTCGCCTATCCACTCCTCGCGCGCTTCGCCGGCGACAATGGTGTAGGAGAAGACGGCGGCCCTAGAGCGCGCGAAGAAGGCGACGACAACGGGGAAAGCAAAGGGGAGACCGTCCAGTCGGGGCGGATCTTCGTCAAGGTCCCGCCTGCCGAAGGGTTGGGTCCAAGGGGATTGGATCCGCTCGACCATCACTGAGAAAGATCTCAATGACCTGGCCAATGAGGGACTGATCCCCCACGGGTCAGTGAGGCTTCCGGGGACCGAGTGTCAACCGCATCCGCAGGAGGGTGAGTGCGTTCTCTTAGCCACTCACGTAGACCGTGGTTTTTCTCTGCCGCCGAGTGTTTTCTTCCGGGGGTTTCTGAATTTCTTTGGGGCGCAACTCCACCATTTCACTCCCAACTCCATCGCCTATCTTGCTGCCTTTGTGTCCATGTGCGAGAACTTCCTGGGTTGTCGACCACACTGGGGTCTCTTCAAGCACATATTCACCTGTCGCTCACAGACAGTGAAAAAGGCGAGTCCGGATGATGAGAGGACTAAGGTTATCCAGATGTGCGGTGGTCTTGGGATCCATATGAGGAATAAGAGTACTTTCCCAGCCATGACCCTTCCTGAGTCGGTCAGAGGGTGGCAGTCGACTTGGTTCTACTGCCAAGACGAGTCGACGCTGGGGCAGTCGACTGGTCTCCCTCCGTTTTCCATGGACCGAGTGGACAAACCCTCTTCTCTGAAAGTGCTTCCTGAGGAGAAAGTTCAGGTAAAAATGTTGATGGAGCGCGTAGTCCAACTCGTTAGAGAAGGAGTGACGGGTATGGATCTTCTGGAGGTCTTCCTTAGGTGGCGCATCCAACCACTTCAGTACCGAGGCCATCCGATGTGGCTGTATTGTGGGACCGAGGACACCACTCGGGTCCATCCATAGGCGGTCGACGACGCCACACTGGAGAGGTGGGTGACCGCGATCACGGGGAATAAGGACAACCCTCGAGGGGCCAAGAGGATCCCACCACTCGACTGTACCTACATATCGGACACGGTATGGCCATTTATTTCCAATCAGAATCTTGCTTTATTCATTCTGCTTCGCTGTGAATTGGTCGAGTGATCTTTGTTTTGCTTTGTTGCTTGACAGGCCACCACGGAGTTATACTCGATGCGCAATGGAGCGCAGACGCCAACTGAAGAGGAGGAAGGAAGTGGGGGCAAAAGCCCGGAGGAGTGGGATTCGGATGCCGACGACGACGATGAGGCTGAAGACTCTGATGTGGAGGAAGAGGAGGAGGAGGAGGAGGAAGTTGCACCTACCCGCTCGGAAAGACGCTCGAAGCTTGTCCATGATCCCGCGACTGAGCGTGGTAAGGGGGTCGCGACCGCTACCCAGTCGACCAAGCGCCCTCGGACTACATCTCCGGCGCCAACTGAGAAGGCTCCGAAGCAATCTCGAGTGGCACCGTCGAAACCTGCGAAGGTCTTGCCGAAGATGAAGATGGTGATCCCCACTATCTCAGGGTAATGGTAGTCTTGAGTTTTCCCCGTTTCATGAACTTGCTCTTGGTCGACTCATGGGTCAATCGACTGACTTCCGAAACTGCAGTGCTGCTACTTCTGATACTTCGGCCAGGGCTGAAGACCACGAGATGGAGGATGCTGCTACCTCAAAACCTGGTATGACTCTTGTGATGCTGTTTTTAGTCGACTGACTTATTGTCTCTAATTTTGATTCTTTCTGCAGCTTCATCTAACATTGTCATTGACCTTCCTGACGACGATGACGAAGAACCACCAAGGCAGAGGAGAAGCAAGAAAACGTCTGCTGGCAAGGCGGCTCAGGATGTGCCAGCACCCGAGACGTTGGTCGTGGAGGGAGACAATGTCACTCGGCCTTCCGTAACCTTTGCGGTGCCATTGACGAGTGCTCGTCCTTCGTCGTCGAGTGCTGCTCAACCCTCGCTTTTCTCCACCTACCCCGTTCCAGAAAACCAAGCTAGTGCTGCTAAAGAAGCAATACGCCAAGCGGGGGTCATGATGGAGCAAGTGAAGGCAATACGAGAATCCAGCCAGGCAGCCTATGACGCCAGTTCGGCTCTTCAGAGTAATGTTCAGGTCAGTCGGTCACTGCCTGTTCTGTTAGGATATGATATCTGAAAACTCTTTTTTCTGAAATTCTTAGAGTTTTTCCTACACCCACTGGGTGTGTCGATTGAAATTCCGGATTAGTGGGGGCACGCTGAGTGCACCCACTGGGTGTAGTCCCCAAGGCTATGGTCGACTGCTGGCAGTCGACCATAGGCTTTAAGTTTTTTCCTTACGCGACTAGGTCGAATAGATTCATAGACCGACGGGGGCACGCTGAGTGCACCCACTGGGTGTAGTCCCCGAGGCTGTGGTCGACTGCTGGCAGTCGACTATAGTCTGAAGAACATCTCTCCCCCCTTTTTTTGTTGTTGGTCGACTGGTCGACTCTAACTGATGAAACTAGTGGGGGCACGCTGAGTGCACCCACTGGGTGTAGTCCCCAAGACTATGGTCGAATGTTTGTATTCAGCCGTAGTCTTAGAAACACTATGGTTTTTCCTTACTCACTCGGAAGTGAATTGTCTTTGACATCTATCGATTGGTTCTTCGTAGAAATCCCGTGACCTTGCGGCTCGTTATGCTGAGTTGGAGAACAAACACATTCAGCTCGAGCTCAATCTGAAACTGGCCCAAGAGAACTTAACGAAGGCGAAGGAGGAAGCTAAAGGTATGCTTGGTGAGGCCTTTGATGACTGACTTTGCCTCTTACTTGTTTCTGAATCTAATCTCACTGTAACTTTGCAGACAAAGTGAGGGATGCCCTGAAGAAGCAAGAGCTTGACTTGGCTGAGATGCAAAAAACTGCTTTAGAGAAGACCAGGCTTGCTGATGAGAAGCTGGCTTCAGTGACCAAGCTTGAAGAAGAAAACACCAATCTGAAAGCTGCTCTTGATGCTGCCAACCAGGAGGTCAGTCGACTGAAAAGTGACAAGACCACCCTGAATGACAAGGACAGTGAGTTGAAGAGAAAGAAGAACGATCTAGAGGCTTATCTGGGTGGACTCGCCAAGAAGTTGTTCCTCATGCTTGAAGGTAATACTTTGTATCAAACAAATATTTCAATTGTAACCTCCGACTGTTTGTCTTGACTCGGTGGTTGTGCTTGCAGAGTTCTGTCAGAACTTTGAAGAGGAGACTGGTCGACTGGAAGTAAACATGGACCCCATCAACTCTCCCGTGAAAGATGAAGTCGCCATGAATGTGCTCCGGCTGGAATCTCGTGTTGCTGTTGTCATCGATTATCTCGCAAGGCTAAAGGTCGCAACTTCTCGCATCGACACAACACTCTGGCCAAGAGAGACACTCCAGAACAACCTCGAGTCCCTAATGACTCGACTGAACGAGGTCCCAAGTCGAGTGCAGGAGTGGAAGAAGTCTTCGGCCAGGTGCGGTGCGGATGTTGCTTTGTCTCTGGTCCGCGTTCACTGCAAGGATGCACGAGAGGACAAGCTGTTGGCTCTTAGGGTGGCTAACACCAAGAAGCATGATTTCAGATCTTTCATGGAGACCTTCATTGCTGCCGCCACTCAGATTGCAGATGGAATTGATCTGGACGAGTGTCGGTGTCAAAACCGGCGGATCTCGGGTAGGGGGTCCCAAGCAGTGCGTCTTAGGATGAATGGTAACAGGAGGCAAGGGACACGATGCTTTATCCAGGTTCGGGCCCTCTCGATGGAGGTAAAACCCTACGTCCTGCTTGATTAATATTGATGATATGGGTAGTACAAGAGTAGATCTACCACGAGATCGTAGAGGTTAAACCCTAAAAGCTAGCCTATGGTATGATTGTTGTTGTATATGTCTATCGACTAGCCTGGCCCCGGTTTATATAATGCACCAGAGGCCTAGGATAACAAGAGTCCTAGCCGAATACGCCGGTGGGGGAGGAGTACTTGTCTTGATCGCCAAGTCTTATTGATTCTTCCTTGTATGCGGCAGCTGTCCGGACTGGCCCATGAGTATACGGGCATGGGGGTCCTCGGCCCAATCCAACTGATCGGGAGACGACGCGTTGAGTACCCCCTAGTCCAGGACACCGTCAGTAGCCCCCTGAACCGGTCTTCAAGTTAGGGACGCTCCTCGATTCTTCCGAACTGTTCTTCATCTTCGGTTGCCGGTCTTGAAAACTGGTTCAACAAATCTTCTCATCTTCTATCTTGAGGATCGTCGAAATGCATTCGACGAGTTTACGCGTTGGGTATCCGAGCAACCCCTTTAAGTTTACGGCCTTTATCAATGCCTTGTTATTTTTATGCCATGCCTCGGGTTTGAAGTTGTTCCTGGGTGGCAACGTCCTCTTGCGTCCGAGCTCCAACGCCGGACTACATTCGAGGTATCTTTTGCAGCCGAGCACCAATGCCGGACTGCTTCCCAGCTCTAACGCCGGACTATGTATCCGAGCTCCAACGCCGGACTGTATTCGAGCTCCAACGCCGGACTATGTATCCGAGCTCCAACGCCGGACTTTATCCGAGGTGTCATAAATCACCTTGGTTCAAAGAAGTTTGAAGGAGTTTAACCGAGCTTAATGCCGGAAATGCCCTCTAAGGAGCCAGCCACTTGCATCCGAGCTATATGTCGAACTGCTTCCGAGGTGGTTAAGCACCTCTGTCATGGGCTGATTTTTGGTCAATGTTTTTTATTGATGTAGTTTATTCTCTGACGAGATATATAGCCAGTAGCCCTCAAGGTATGTATCGGTCTAAAACCCGAGATGCACCTGAAGGATGACATAAGACCGCTGATCCCCGTAGCCGCTGAGACTCAGGTTGATTTGCAAAATCGGTCTGAGGATCAAGTCCTAGCTCGGCAGAATACTTCGGGACACAAAAAGCGGCGTGCTCAGTCCTCGAGACTCAGGTTGGGTGCGGCAGACCAACCCGAGTATCAAAATCTCCTCGGAAACTGTATTGCACTTAAAATTTTCTGCATAGAACAGGCAATGCAGTAGCCCCCGAGACACTGGTTGGGTGGCAACACCAGATCAGGGGATCGATGTGCCCCTTTAATATTTATAAATAATAAGCCCGAAGCCCAGTAGCCCCCGAGCCTTAATGCGGGCACAGGAGGCCGAATTAAGGATCGATATCCATAGTGAAATCACAAATTATGTGTAATGACTCTATGTATCCAAGTACTTTACGTCATTAATGCTCGGATCCGCATTGTACAAAACTTTGTTGACCGACCATCGGCTTCCACCTCCTCGGCCAATAGCCAAGGAGTGTTTGTCCTACTTTATAAAGCCTTTATGAGGGCAAAGATTTACAACAAACAAGGCAATCTGGCCATACGGTTTTATAAACAAAGGTACGCGGAGAGACATGTTATATTACTGTTTAACAGAAGAAATGTCTTCCAAAGAAAATAGTCCCCCTATCGGTTCCTTTCTTTGGGTTGTCATGCTAAGCATGATCATGAAACCTCAGCTCCAATGTAAGAGCAAAATATCGAGGATTTAGTTTGGGAGGCCAGTTAATAGCCCCCGTTAGTGTTCAGCGACAGTCGAGGTCAAGCTGTAAACAGTTCGGTCATTGTTATGAATGGCCCGTCGTTTAATGCCGTCATCGGATCGCCGACCAGTTTACGCTTATTGTGATAGTCAGTTTTCGGCTTTCTCCACTGAGGTGCTTAACCATGTGAGCTGGAAGCACACTCGCAGTGGTTCTCCCTTTGCACACCTAGCCGAACAAAGCGGAACATAGGAGGCAAGCGCAGGAGCCGGGCAACCCAACTATTGACCGAAGACACAATTCGAAACCAATGCATATATAGCAATATCTGAGAATGTTTTGGCCGAATCTCTAAAGGTGTCCGACATTGCACTGCGAGACTTGTGCTGAAAACACACAAATAGTTTAAAAGTGCCATGGGCTCGAAAAGCCAAAAAACTTATTCAAAAGGTAATGTCCGAACTAGATCAATTGTTCGGTGCCAATCCGAAGATTGGACTTTAGAGAAAAAAAAGGTGCTTCTGCCGTGCTTTAACTTTGCAACGACTAAGAAGAAAAACACTTAGTATGAAACGGCTCAAATAAACATAAGAGCCCCCAAGCGACTTGGGTAAAAGTTAACTATAAAATGTAAGGTGAAATGTAGAATGCCTTCTAGCCGGATTGTAGATCGTTTGTCGTAGCGGACCTTTTCGCTTCAACCTCTGGACCCAATAGTCCGGAGTGTGTCGGAATACCCTCGCGGTTATAAAAACCGGGGCATGCGTGGAGATCAGGCGTAGGGGTCATTAGTGCTTTATCAGACAAGTGCCCAACTAGTTATGTTATATTACATGGTTAGTAAGAAACATCTTCAGGGAGAATAGTTTCGTTAGGGGTTCCTTTCCCTGGGAGGCATGCCATAAAGTGCATGTCCGGACTGCGAAAAGAGCAGAAAAACATCTGGGGGCAGGTAAATAAATAGGTAAGAAATCATCGTTTAGTTCACCGACCGAGTATTCCCTTAAGAACGCTAGCTTTCGGCTTCACCCAGTCTGAGGTACACATCCGGCTGACCCGGCAGTAACAATCACAGAGGTGCTCCCTTTGCCACCTAGCCGAACTATCGGGAACGTAGGGGTAAGCACAGGAGCCAGGCAACCCAGCTTGGCCACGTAAGTCATATCGATGCATATAATGGTGAATAAAAGGTACATGCGGAAGTGTGACACATGTGTTGGGCCTAAAGCCCGTATTAATAAGCTTCTGTTAAAGAAGCCCCCAGGTATAATGAGCGCGGGTAGCGCGTCAAGTGTGTGCGAACAAAGTTTCGACAAGGAAAACTTTTACAAGCAACTTTTTTTACAAAAAGTATAATTCTTGGTCGAACCGAACACAAGTTAGAAATTTAAAACTTTGAGCATGAAGGCAACTTAGCTGGTTAATGTGTTCGGTATTGACGACGCGGTCCGAGCTTGATGCGGGACAAGGTTCCATCCCCCAAGCCGGTCCCGAGGTGGCGGAGCAAGGAGCTTGGCACTCCGAAGTGGTGACAAAGCACGGTCAATGCAGGACGGCAGAGTGATGCCGAAGTCCCCGGCATGGGGTAATGAAGTGTTGACGAAGCCCCCCGTCCAGCCGAGGTGACGTCAAAGGATATAGTCTGGCTGGATCATTTTCCTGTGCACAAAAAATAGTGCAGATCGGGGATAATAGTAATAATAGGAATTAAAAAAATGTTGCATAATAAATAATTTATGCAAAGTGAGTAGTAAAAGAAATATGGCCTGGCGCCGAAGTCGATGTCGATGCAGGTCGTCGGCGTAATGCAATAAAGGCGTGGCAAAGCCTAGATTCATAGGTCGGTCCAAGTTCCGGATGCGGCGTTCACCGAACTGTGTACGGAAAATGACCGAACCATCATGCGACCGTCGATAATGCGGCCACCATTTGATAGACCTGTGTACATATGCTGGACTAACCGGAGTAACAATTCCTTGGGAAAAATTTAACCCAAACAAGCAAAAAGAAATACTAGGATTAATAGCACCTGGTTTATTTGTTGTAGCAATCCGAAGGAAGGTGATTCCCAAAATTGGGACTCGATCCGCGCACCCATGCCTGGTCGGCTAGTGACGCCGAAGTGTCTGTAGTAGGTTGATGAAGAGATGGCGAAGCCCCCGGTCCAGCCGAGATGTCGAAGTAGGTCGGCGTGATGGACACCAGCTTGAAGAAGCAATAGTGCGGCCCTGCCGACGCAGGTCGTGACGTGGTCGATGCCGGCTTGATGAAGCGACCGTGCGGTGATGTCGGTATGCCCGCTCCGTGTAATCTGTGGGGCGGCGATGTTGGTGATGATTTATCCTTCACGATGCCGGACTCTTGTTTGGCTTGCCAAGATGATGATCCGAAGAAGTTGAGCTTGGCTCAATAAAGTGATGACGTGTCTAGCGCAGGTCGGCAGCCGTGGAGCAATATTGCCGGACTGGTTTGACACCAGCATGATGTTGAAGATCATGTTCAAAAGATCTTAAAGTTAGTGGGATGTGTTCGGGAACAAAACACAATACCCCATACAAAACTTCCTTCAAAAAGGATGTCCGAAATCCCGTTCATAAAAAAGACGAACTCGGGTCGGATTCGTTTTTGCGCAGAAAACAGATCCAAAAAGTGATGCACTAATCGGAAGTTTCCCGGAGTTTGGACGATCGGATCGAGCTGAATTTTTGGCAGGTGGTAGATAAGGGAATTCCGCAGCAAATCAATAGTTGGATCCTCCAAAGGGCATCCGAGCTAGACGCTGGATACCACGCCCTAAACTCGTCCAGATTCTCGTCCAGATTCAACAGGGCTCCGGTATATCGGAGATTGCCGGAGATTCCTCCATCAGAACTCGACGAAATTTTTGCAGGGTTGTTGTAGACTTAATTCCGCATAATTCCACTGAAGTAATCGTTTAGGAGACACTCGAGGAGGCGGTGGCGGCGGATACAAGTTTGTTGTCCAGAAAAACAGCACGGTCGCCTGAGGGCAATGTTGACGTTGAGCCCCCGAGCTCCATGGAGGACTCCTCCATGATCTTGATAGAGATCGGAGTTGGTGTTGATGAAGGCCTTCATCCGAACATGACGATCAGAGGTAGGGCGCAGTCCTCGGTCAAGCCAAGGTGACCAGTCGAGCTGGTGACGAAGAAGCCGACGTCGCAGTTGACCTACAGTCGAGCCATTGATCCTTTCGCGGATCACACAGCGGAGATCTCAATGAAAGCACCAATGTCGGTGTCAACACTGGCGGATCTCGGGTAGGGGGTCCCAAGCAGTGCATCTTAGGATCAATGGTAACAGGAGGCAAGGGACACGATGTTTTACCCAGGTTCGGGCGCTCTCGATGGAGGTAAAACCCTACGTCCTGCTTGATTAATATTGATGATATGGGTAGTACAAGAGTAGATCTACCACGAGATCGTAGAGTTTAAACCCTAAAAGCTAGCCTATGGTATGATTGTTGTTGTATATGTCTATCGACTAGCCTGGCCCCGGTTTATATAATGCACCAGAGGCCTAGGATAACAAGAGTCCTAGCCGAATACGTCGGTGGGGGAGGAGTACTTGTCTTGATCGCCAAGTCTTGTTGATTCTTCCTTGTATGCGGCAGCTGTCCGGACTTGCCCATGAGTATATGGCCATGGGGGTCCTCGGCCCAATCCAACTGATCGGGAGACGACGCGTTGAGTACCCCCTAGTCCAGGACACCGTCAATGAGTTTGTTGCACCTTCCATCCCTCCACAGGAGGGGTAAAAAACTTCTGAGCTTGATACTTTAAATTTGCCTCGGTATGCCGAGTGAGTTTTGTAACCGACAAACCTTGACAGGCCTAGCGCCTGAGCACTTTTGGTTCCGTTAGGTGTTATCCGAACTTGGATTTGACGTTGAATATGTTTGCATTTGGTTTGAGGTGTCTTTTGCAGGTTAAAGCGAAGCGCTCATTGCAATAGACTTGTTCCCCAATACACTTAGGCGAGCACTGGGCTGCAGCTAAGCCCCCGAGTGAGAGGTTTGCTCTCCACTCGGTAGGATTTTCACGTACTTAGGCGAGCGCTAGACTGCAGCTAAGCCCCCGGGTGGGAGGTTTGCTCTCCACTCGGTAGGATTTTAGATACTTAGGCGAGCACTGGGCTGCAGCTAAGCCCCCGAGTGGGAGGTTTTCTCTCCACTCGGTAGGATTTTAGATACTTAGGCGAGCACTGGGCTGCAGCTAAGCCCCCGAGTGGGAGGTCTGCTCTCCACTCGGTAGGATTTCAGATACTTAGGCGAGCACTGGGCTGCAGCTAAGCCCCCGAGTGGGAGGTTTGCTCTCCACTCGGTAGGATTTCAGATACTTAGGCGAGCACTGGGTTGCAGCTAAGCCCCCGAGTGGGAGGTTTGCTCTCCACTCGGTAGGATTTCAGATACTTAGGCGAGCACTGGGCTGC
>NC_041393.1:621603252-621643479 GCF_002162155.2 Triticum dicoccoides | reverse complement strand
GTCCTCCTTGCAGAGCGCACCTTGTATTTGTGGCGTAGCTCGGAAGGAGAGAGTAGCAGTCGACCTGCACCTCGTCTTCCTTGCAGAGCGCACGTTGTATTTATGGCGTAGCTCGGAAGGAGAGAGTAGCAGTCGACCTGCACCTCGTCTTCCTTGCAGAGCGCACGTTGTACTTGTGGGGTAGCTCGGAAGGAGAGGGTAGCAGTCGACCTGCACCTCGTCCTCCTTGCGAAGCGCATGTTGTATTTGTACTTAGGCGGGCGCAATGCTGCAGCTAAGCCTCCGAGTGGAAGGCTGGCTTACCACTCGACAGGATTTTGTTTATCTTAGGCGAGTATTTGGACTGCAACTAAGCCCCCGAGTGGAAGGCTGGCTTACCACTCGACAGGATTTTATTTATCTTAGGCGAGTACTTGGACTGCAGCTAAGCCTCCGAGTGGAAGGCTGGCTTACCACTCGACAGGATTTTATTTATCTTAGGCGAGTACTTGGACTGCAGCTAAGCCTCCGAGTGGAAGGCTGGCTTACCACTCGGTAGGATTTTGTCTATCTTAGGCGAAACAGATTTCGCAGCTAAGCCTTCGTGTGGGAGACTGGCGCACCACTCGGTTAGGATTTGTTTTTTTTACAGACTTGGGAGAATCGGATTCGCAGCCAAGCCACCCACTGGGGGATTGTTTTGAGTGGGCAAAAGGAATAACGATTACTGCGAAGATTATAAAGCTCTTGTCTTTGATAAATAAACTACTGAAGTAATTTTACTACAACTCATCCGAGTGAATACTTAGGTGTAAAAGGGGCGGAGAAGCTCCGCGTTCCAAGCTCGGGGCTCGTCGTTCTGATGTTCGACATTATAAAGACGGTATGCTCCATTGTGGAGAACCTTGGTGACGATGAAGGGACCTTCCCAAGAAGGAGCAAGCTTGTGTGATTTCTGCTGATCCACTCGGAGAACTAAATCTCCTTCCTGGAAGGCTCGACTCTTCATGTTTTTGGCGTGGAAGCGACGCAAGTCTTGTTGATAAATAGTCGATATGATTAGAGCCATCTCCCTTTCTTCCTCTAATAGGTCGACTGCATCCTGCCGCGCTTGTTCTGCTTCAGCTTCGGTGTAGTGCTCGACCCGGGGAGCATTGTGGAGAAGGTCGCTTGGCAAGACCGCTTCAGCTCCGTAGACCAAGAAGAATGGAGTTCTTCCAGTCGACCGGTTGGGCGTGGTCCTTAACCCCCAAAGCACTGTGGGAAGTTCGTCAACCCATGCACCAGCCGCATGCTTAAGATCACGCATCAAACGGGGTTTCAACCCTTTGAGAATCAAACCGTTGGCTCGTTCTGCCTGTCCATTCGACTATGGATGAGCGACTGAAGCATAGTCGACTCGCGTGCCTTGAGACGTGCAGAAAGCTCTGAACTCTTCGGAGTCGAAGTTTGACCCATTGTCCGTGATGATGCTGTGCGGGACCCCATATCTGAATATTAATTCCCTGATGAAGCTGACGACAGTACCGGCATCGAGGTTTTTGATGGGTTTAGCTTCGATCCACTTAGTGAACTTGTCGACTGCTACCAGCACATGGGTAAAACCGCTTCTGCCTGTTCTCAAAGGACCGACCATATCCAAATCCCACACTGCAAAGGGCCATACGAGTGGTATAGTCTTCAAAGCTGACGCGGGCTTGTGCGACATATTGGAGTAAAATTGACATCCCTCGCACTTGTCGACTATCTCCTTTGCCATTTCATTCGCTCTTGGCCAATAAAATCCGGCTCGGTATGCTTTGGCCACGATGGTCCGAGAGGACACATGATGGCCACAGGTCCCCGAGTGGATGTCATCAAGGATTATTCGACCTTCCTCCGGTGTTATGCATTTCTGACCAACTCCAGTCGCGCTTTCTCTGTACAACTGTCCTCTTATCACGGTAAAGGCCTTAGATCGGCGGACGATCTGTCGAGCCTCTTCTTCGTCTTCCGGGAGTTCTTTCCTCAAGATATACGCGATGTATAGTACTGTCCAATCTGGAGTGATCACCAAAACTTCCATGATCAGGTCGACCACTGCTGGGACTTCAACCTCAGTCGGGTCCGTTACACTCTTAGGTTGCGGAGCTTCATTGGTAAAAGGATCTTCTACGACTGACGGAGTGTGGATATGCTCCAAGAACACATCACTGGAGATGGCCTCTCTCTTGGATCCTATCTTCGCCAGATCGTCAGCTGCTTGATTTTTCAGTCGGGATATGTGGTGGAGCTCTAACCCTTCGAACTTCTTTTCGAGCTTCCTCACTGCATTGCAGTATCCAGTCATGGCTGGGCTTCTAACGTCCCACTCCTTCATCACCTGATTGACCACCAAATCTGAGTCGCCATAAACCATAAGGCGACGGACGTCGAGTGAGATGGCCATGCGCAACCCATACAAGAGTGCTTCATATTCTGCTTCATTGTTGGAGGAATCAAAGTGGATTTGGAGCACATATCTGAGTTTATCTCCTCGGGGGGAAACCAAAACAAGCCCCGCACCAGAACCGTTTAACATCTTAGATCCATCAAAGAACATGGTCCAATGCTCCGAGTGAACTTGAGTCGGCTGCTGTTGCTCAATCCACTCGGCAAGGAAATCTGCTATAGCCTGGGACTTAATGGCTTTCTTTGCCTCGAATTTGACATCAAGGGGAAGGAGTTCAATCGCCCATTTAGCCACTCGACCAGTTGCATCTCTGTTATGCAGAATCTCTGACAATGGTGCGTCGCTGACGACTGTAATGTCATGATCAGAGAAATAATGAGCAACCTTCTTCATGGTCATGTAGATCCCATACACAAGCTTCTGATAATGAGGATATCTTTGCTTTGATGGGGTCAAAACTTCAGAGAGATAATATACTGGGCGCTGAACTTTGAAGGCTTTCCCTTCTTCTTCCCGCTCGACCGTAAGTACTGTACTGACGACTTGTCCTGTGGCTGCAATATAAAGCAACAGAGGCTCTTTGCTGATTGGAGCAGCAAGCACCGGCTGGGTGGAGAGCAGAGTTTTTGACTCATCAAACGCTGCATCAGCTTCTAGAGTCCACTCAAACTTGTCTGTCTTCTTCATCAGTCGGTAAAGGGGCAATGCCTTTTCATCGAGGCGAGAGATGAATCGACTTAAAGCAGCCAAGCATCCAGTAAGCTTCTGGACGTCGTGCACACGCACAGGGCGTTTCATTCAGAGTATGGTGCCGACTTTTTCTGGGTTAGCATTGATTCCTCGTTCTGAAACGAGAAAACCGAGTAACTTTCCGCCAGGTACTCCGAATGTGCACTTCGATGGATTGAGCTTGATATCGTACCTTCTGAGATTGGCAAATGATTCGGCTAGGTCAGTCAATAGGTCGGAACCTTTTCGCGACTTGACCACGATATCATCCATGTACGCTTCCACATTCCGACTGATTTGAGTGAGTAAAAACTTTTGAATCATTCTCATGAACGTGGCTCCGGCATTCTTGAGGCCAAATGGCATGGTGATATAGCAGAAGCACCCGAATGGAGTGATGAAAGCTGTTTTAATTTCGTCAGGTCCATACAGACGGATCTGATGATACCCGGAATAAGCGTCTAGAAAAGACAATCTCTCGCACCCTGCGGTCGAGTCGACAATTTGGTCGATGCGAGGGATAGGAAAATGATCTTTCGGGCAGGCCCGATTGATATGTTTGAAATCAATGCACATACGAAGTGAGTTGTCCTTCTTGGGAACCATGGCAACATTGGCGAGCCACTCGGAGTGGTATATCTCTCGGATGAACTCTGCTGCAAGGAGTCGAGCCACCTCCTCGCCAATGGCTTTTTTCTTCTGAACGGCGGACCGTCGAAGATGTTCTTTAACGGGTTTCGCTTTTCAGTCGACTCTAAGGCGATGCTCAGCCAGCCCCCTGGGAACACCCGGCATGTCAGCTGGCTTCCATGCAAAGATGTCCCAGTTCTCACAGAGGAACTGGATGAGCGCTTCTTCCTATTTAGAGTCGAGTGTTGTGGAAATATGGGTCGGAGCTGCATTGGGGTCAGTCGGGTGGATATGAACTGGCTTCGTCTCCCCGGACGACTGAAATGCTGACTCTGTGGTGGGCTTCTTGGCCCGCAGCAAATCACTCGGATCTGCATTCTTCTTGTATTCCTCCAGCTCTACCACTGTTATCTGGTCATCCGCAATCTTTGAGCCTTTCTGGAAACACTCTTCTGCCTTCTTCCGGCTGCCAGTGATGGTGATCACGCCTTTGGGGCCAGGCATCTTTAACTTGAGGTACACATAACATGGTCGAGCCATGAAGCGTGCATAGGCTGGCCTTCCCAAAATAGCGTGGTAGGTGCTTCGGAAATCCACGACTTCAAATGTCAGCTTCTCTTTGTGGAAATGCTTCGAGTCGCCGAACACTACATCCAGAGCTATTTGGCCGAGTGACTCAGCCTTCTTTCCTGGAATGACTCCGTGAAAACTCATGTTGCTGGTACTGAGCCTGGACATCGGAATGCCCATTCCCTTGAGCGTCTCTGCATACAGTATATTCAATCCACTGCCGCCATCCATCAATACCTTCGTCAGTCGAGTGCCTTCGATGACTGGGTCGACCACCAGCGCTTGCCTCCCAGGGGTGGCAATGTGAGTAGGATGATCAGACTAGTCGAAAGTAATGGGAGTTTGCGACCATCTCAGATAGTTTGGTGTCGCCGGGGCGACCATATTGACCTCACGGTTGATCACTTTTAGTCAACTTTTGCTCTCTACATCAGCAAAAATCATCAGAGTGGAGTTGACATGAGGGTACTCTCCATCACTGTCCTCCTTGTCCTCAGCCTTGTCCGACTCCTTCTCTTTGTCCTTCGGCTGTTTCCCTTGAAACTGCTGGATTAAGAGCCGGCACTGGCGAGTGGTATGCTTTGGGTAGATGAAGTTACCCTCTTCGTCTTTCTTCGTGTGGATATGACATGATAGATCCATCACGTCATTACCTTCCTTATCTTTTACCTTCTTGGGGTTCCAAGATCCTTTGGGCTTCCCTTTGAATTTGCCCTGAGTCACGGCCAGAGCCTCTCTGGAGCAGCTGGCTCGGCCTTCCGCTTTTGCTTTCGACTGGAGTTTCCTTTATCCGACTGACTCGGCCTGTACTTGCCACTCCGGAGTCGGTCCTCTTCTTCGCCATTGGCGTACTTGGTGGCTATTTCCATCATCCGACTCAGGGTCATATCTCCAGTTCGACCAAACTTCAGGCTCAACTCTCTGTTCTTGACACCATTCTTGAAGGCGCAGACCGCTTGATGGTCTGACACATTCTCTACAGTATGATGCAAAGTGATCCATCTCTGGATGTAATCTCTCAGAGTTTCACTTGACTTTTGTACGCAAACTTGCAGCTCTGTCAATCCGGCCGGTCGCTTGCAAGTTCCCTCGAACGTCCTAACGAACACTCGGGAAAGATCTTCCCAAGTGTAAATGCTGCTAGGAGCTAACTGATTCAACCACGCCCTGGCTGAACCCTCTAGCATAAGTGGCAAATGCTTCATGGCCACCTCATCATTACCGCCACCAATCTGAACAGCCACCCGGTAGTCTTCAAGCCATGTTTCAGGCTTAGACTCTCCGGTGAACTTACTCACTCCAGTCGCCAACCTGAAGTTGGGGGGTATCACTGTGGCTCTGATGGCTCTGCCAAAGCATTCTGGACCTGAAACGTGGACTCGGCTGCTTGTGGGCACATCTCTGTTATGGCCACCTCTATGAGCTCTGTTCCGGTCGACCAAACCTTGCACGATGATGGATCTCGCGTCAAAGCCTGGTTCTCTGGGGTCGACTGGAGCTCTCCGTCCAACACTTAGCTGGCGTCTGTCATCTTGCTGCCGATGGGCATTAGACCCACTTCTCGGGGGAGGAGTGGGCACTCGACGTCTGTCATCACGATCAAATCGATCATCATAGTGGTCCCGCCGGCCTTCACGTCCCACGCACCTCGGAGGCGACCTTGGACTGTGAGCCGAGTGAACAGTATTCGCAGCAACGGATCGACTGTGAATCCTGTTGTGCGACTATGATACAACCGAATTCTGATCTCTTGCCGCCTGGAGCAAATCTCTGATCTGCATCAAGCCTCTTCCAGCCTTCGACTGAGAGGGCTGAATTGATTCCGCTATATGGGCTGCAGCTGCCAAATTTTGAATCGGGGTTCGATATACCTGAGTCGGTTGCGGAAAGAGCTGACGTCGGCAGGAGTCGGGTACTCGCTGACGCGCACGCTCATCGAGTGCTCGCTGGAGGTTCTCCATTCGAGTGCGTTCAGCCAAGTTGGCCAAACGCGCCTCTTCCAGGGCACGAGCTTCAGGAGTTTCTCCTGCAATGGGAGTATGCAGGGCATCCATGTTCCGGCGGCGAAGTTCTTCCCTCTGCTGGGAAGTGAGTGGCTCGGGCTGATACTCTTCGTGGGCCTGAGCGGGGTCGCCTCCGTCGTCCATCCTGTCGTTGCGGGGGAAACCAGGAGGGCTACGAGGCCCGTTGACCATCAGGACCTCCGCCGCTGGATCACTGCTATCGCATTCGGATGCAGTCTCTACGGAGCCAGTCGACAGGTCGAACAGGCCGTAGAGAGATTAGTCGGGCTCAATTGCCGCGACTTGGGTGGTGGCCGATTGGCGAGCCACTGCGTGCCTCACCCATCGCTGGAGCCTCGACCGACCGGAGCGCTTGCGCTGGCGGGATACAGGGAGGGAGGACGGCACAGGAGTCGACCGGTATGGGATCGGCGGCTGCCGCAGCAGGACGCCGCGGACACACGCCCGAAAGTGCGTCGCCCCGCGGACGGGGAGCGCTTCGATGTCGAGTGGTGCCTCCTGGAGCCAAGCGGAGTCGTCGGTGATGAAAGCGAGCACACCGAGACGGATCTCACGGCCCTCGACCAGAGCTCCGCCGGAAACCATGATGAAGGCAATCGGACAAATTGCAACTTCTCCAAAAATTCGCTAAGACACCTGCCCCACGATGGGCGCCAACTGTCGTGGTTCTAAGTCTGACAGTAGAATGGGGGGTAGGTATGGAGAGGCAAGATCCTAGCTATGGAGTAGTTGTACACACGAGTGTTTTTATGAGTTCAGGCCCTTCTCTGAGGAAGTAATAGCCCTACGTCTCGGAGCCCGGAGGCGGTCAACTGGTTTATATTGAGGACGCCAGGACCCCAGCCAACCCACGTAGCAGAGGGTTAAAGTACATTAAGGCCGGGCGTTACTGGTAACGCCCTACATAAAGTGTCATCATGACCATTAAGACTACTTAATTACAGACCGTTTGGATACAGAGTAGATCCTGAACTCCTGGTGGTCGAGTTAGTCTTCATGGTCGAGTGTCTTTAGGTTCGTCGAGTGTCTCCTGGTGGTCGAGTGGAGTCCCTCTTGGTCGATTGGAAGGTAGCTTCGTCTAAGGATGTCCTTGGGTATGGTATCCTAGATAGGTCCATGACCCTACCCTAGGTACATAACATCATCACCTGGCTCCTGGCATGATCTCCTCCTCGGACGAGATGCGCACCCGCTTCATCGACAACTTCCAAGGTACTCGCGACCGGCCACCTGCCGTGAGCGACATGCGCCGCATCAAGGAGCTACCAGGGGAGACCCTGCAGAAGTACATCCAGCGCTTCAACAACGCACGCCTCAAGATTCCCAAGGTGACCGAGGAGGCCATCATCTCAGCCTTCTCCGACGGTGTGCGTGACGTCAAGATGAAGGAGGAGCTGGCGATGCATGAGGATCTGTGCACTTCCTTGGAGCTGTTCAACTTGGTGACCAAGTGCGCCAGGGCTGAGGAAGGGCTCCTTTCCCTCCTCAAGCTGCCAGCCGCAGACCCAGAAGAGAAGAAATCCAAGGCCAAGGACGTGAAGCGCAAGGGGGCTGCCGTGCTCGCGGCAGAACCAGACACCAAGCGGGGCAGAGATCAGTCTGAGTCTTCCAAGGGCAGATGGTACTATGTGTACCACGACCTCCACACCCACAACACCAACGAATATCAAGAGCTCCGAGCCGTGCGAGAAGGGAGGACCTGCCGATGCCCCGACCGCAATGATCGAGGCTACGGCCGAGGAGGAGGAAGGAACGCAGGACGCTGGGAAGATCGTGGCCCTCGCCAAGGGTGGCGCGACAGACCTCGCGAGGATTGCTGGCAGGATCAGCCTCGCGAGGGAGACTGGAGGGGTCAGCCTCGCGAGGATCGTCCGCAAGGAAATGCATGCCTCCCTCCTCTGCCGCCGCAGCCAAGGAGAAACGAGGACCATCATCAGGACGAGGGGGCTGGGGGCTTCCAGGAGCTGCGCGCGATCGCCTGCATCCTGGGCAGAGCTCAAGCCCCAGCCTCTCAACACATCTTCAAGCAGTTCGCCCGTGAAGTGTATGCAGTCCTCCCCAAGCTCGAAGCCACGCGCCCTCTCAGGCGGTCAGCGTGCGCCATCACGTTCAGCTCAGCGGATCAGCTCAAGTGCGCGGCCACAGCCGGAGTCCTCCCGATGCTTTGCTCCCCAATCATCAGCAACATGCAAGTCACCATGACCCTCATCGACGGCGGGGCAGGGCTCAATGTCCTGTCCGTAGAGACATTCAACAATCTCCAAGTGCCTTACAATCATCTTCAGCCAACCAAGCCTATCTCCGGAGTCACCGACGGCTCCACGGTTCCGATTGGGAAGGTCCGCCTCCCTGTCACCTTCGGGGCGCGCGACAACTACCGCACCGAGCTCATGGACTTCAACGTCGCCCACATTCGCCTGCCATACAACGCCATCCTCGGGTACCCAGCTCTCGCCAAGTTCATGGTCGTGACTCATCACGGCTACAACGTCCTCAAGATGCCAGGAAACGGCGGAGTCATCACGGTGCCTTGTGAAGAAAGAGACGCAGTGTGCTCCCTGGAGTGAGCTTTTCAGGCCGCATCACTTGAAGATCCGGATCACGGGAGCGGGAGGCTCCCTGAGACCGCTCCCAAGAAGAAGAAGACATCGTCAGGCCCGACCCCTCAGGAGGCAGGCCCCTCAGGGTCTGCGCCTGCTTAGGGGGCACCTCCTTCTGTCGCATAGGAAGGCGCGCCCAGCGCCCTCCTCAAGCAAGGCTCGGGGGCTCCCTCCTAGAGGGCCACCGACCTTGCTAAGGTCACGAGGGAGGCACTTGGGCACCACTTGGAGGCATGTTTCAAAGCACGTTTCCCTCAGGAAGGAGCAACGCAAGGAGGGCCAAACCCTCAGGGGTTCATCAGTCAGGTCACGCAGGAGTTGCAGGAGTCAAGAGTCATGACTGGCAGCCGCCGCTTACCCACCGCAGCTCCCCATCCAGGCGAGGATGGTGGGCTGCGCGTCTGCATCGACATCCCAGGGCTCAACCGAGCCGCCTCTCAGGAGCGCTTCTGGCCCTCACGCGCGGGGCGCTGCGAAGGCCCACCCCACAGCTACGTTCGCATGCCCTATGGCTTGCTGAATGCGGCCGCCACGTACCAGCGCCTCATGAGGAGCATCCTGGAGGCTCAGGAGGCCAGGCGTTCCGCAGCCCTGGCCGAGATGGAGATGGCCCACGAGGAGCCACTAGCGCCTCCGGAACCTCCCGAGGCTCCTGGGCCTGGGGGCTCATGAAGATCGGCTTCCGCAGCCCACGACGTCCGCTACTTCAACACCCCTTCGTCTTCAACGCTATCAGGTGACATCCTTCAAGTTTCGTTTCCAGCTGGGAGCGCCCCCAGGGCTGCATTATTCCCAGGCCACGTGGGTCCATCCCTGCGGCATGTATCCCCTTTTTACTTTATGTTCCTAGCTTACTTTGTTGGGGGCGCCCCTCGGGCTGCATCATCCCAAAGTCGCTCAGGCCAGACCCAGCGATGTCTGCCTTCCCTGCATCTATCTAAATGAACTCGCTTCTTCGTGATTAACGTGCTTGACCTAGTTGCCCGCTCAACTGACACCAACCGATGGAGCTGCTCCCCAACGGCATGACGCTTGCGCATGGGTCCGTCCCTGCAATGCCGGAAAACCTGAATGGCTGAGCTCTGGCCGCGGCAGCCCCGAATAGCGCCACCTCGTCAGGCCTTCAGTGCCTCATCACCTCTCCAAAGAAACCAACGGCTGACCGCCGCTTGTCATAGCGGACTCTTGTTCTTCTTGTGGTGGGCCTGCAGGATCCCTTCAAGGAGCAGCGCCAGGCGAGGCCCTCACAGCGTCTTCTTCACCCTCGTCCGTGCGAACCGCTTGCACGTTAAAGGGGGGGTACCTGAGCATCGCAACTCATGGGCTCCTACTGGCTCTCCAGCACTCACCCTCTAGCCTTGTCCATGGCATCGCGACCTGGCATACCAGCGATGGCTGAGACCCACTCGAGGGCCAGGACCTGAGGACGTAGAGCAGAAAGGGGAGCAAAGGCGAGAGGGAAGAGGCACGCGGGGACCTCGCCAGGCAACCCCTCGCCGGCCGATGCGCGGACCTAGCGCCGCACCAAGAAGCGGTTCCTGACTCTCGAGATAAGTCACCCTCCGGAAACACTAGCTATCGCAGCACCGTCCCCGCATCCAATGCAATCCCGTGTTAGCAACGTCGCGCTCCTTTCTCACCAAACGATGGTTGCTTGAGCGCTAAAGGGGACCTCTTGAGCATCGCGACTCAAGGGCTCTTACTGGACCCCGGGCCGCTCACCTCCTGACCTTGACCACGGCATCGCGACCTGGCATACCAGCGACGGCTGAAGCCTACCTTGGGACCAGGATCTGTTGGCGCAGAGCACCAATCCCTTGTGAGGTTCGAAAGGAAGAACTAAGCTAAGACGGAATAAGCATCTCGCACTACTTCATGGCAAGGACTATATTAACAAACAGAACCACAGGCATCTTACAAGCCCCCACGGGGCGTGCTTTCCAATTCCTCGTAGGGAACAAAGGGAACAGGTCCTAGAGAATGCTAACTACACGTGCCTCCGCAAGAGACGCCATCATCAACAGTGGGCTGTCAGGCACCGGTGCCAACCTCATCCAGATCAGAGGCGGCGGCGGTCTAACGAGCTTGTCCTGCTCCGAGAGCGGCGCAGGCTCGGGGGCTCGTAGCTGTCTTCGCTCGTCTCCGGAGTCGAGAAGAGCTCGGCGGAGTCGCTGGATCCTCTGGCGCCCTCGCCGCCTGAGGAGCCGCTGAGGGAGCGGACGGCGAGCCTGGTCCTCGCCGCGGCAGGGCCCCGACCACCTCTCTCAGGGCAGCACTCCAGCCGGCGTCCGTCCGCGTCGAAGACCTTGAAGAGCATCATGGAAGCACCGTCGTACTCCAGGTGGATCGCGAGGGCGCCCCTCGTCCTGCAGACCCGGGCGATCTCGCCCCAACCTCGAGTCATGAAGACTTTGCCTGGGGCGACGACCGCAACCTCCGCTTCAGTCGTGAGGGTGTTGCAGCCGGCGTGCTGCAACTAGAGCTCCAAGTATCCCCCCTGCGCCATCACGAAGGCGAAGGAGGGAGGAAGGCGAACCCAAGATTGAGGAGGCATGGCGGCGTGGAGCACAAACTCTCGGGAGGAGCCCTCGACATGAACTCCAGAAGGGACAACGCGCACCGCCGTGACCCGCCGGCGTCGACGGTGGCGTCGTCCATGGCGCTCGACATCAACTCCTGCAGGGCCCTCAAGGTGGGCATACAAGGGCAGCGGGAACCCTAGCGGCGGCCGCTCGCACCAAGGCCTCGACACCTCCTGCCAGGCGCCCTCACCTCGACAGCATAGGGCTAGCCGTTTCTTTGGCGGAAGCGGGTGGGGACCCTCTCGGGGGGCCTTTCCCTTCTCTTCCGCGGAGAACCGGTGGATCGGAGCCATTGCCGCAAGGTGGAGCAAGGGCGGAGAAGAAGTAGAAGCAAGAAGAGATGGACTGGAAGGGCACGCGCCGTTTCGTACTTATAGCCGGAGGAGGCCAACCGCCGGCCTCCACGATCGCAGGTAATCATGACCCGCTTTGCATGCAGGGACTTGTCAATTCGTGCAGTCGCCGAGGCATAGTTGGGAAGCAGGGCCGCCCACGAACAACCAACTGCCACGCGGCGCCCGAGGCTGCAGGCTGTTAGGGCCCGCGGCGCTTCGCACTTGCCCCTTCGCTTCTCTGCTAAGCCAAGTCCGGGCGCGCCTTGGGCCTGGGGGCTACTGTCGGTGTTCTAGGAACGGGGATCCCCAGACTTGCCTGCCTGCGGCCTACGGCGTGGCTCAAGGGGCAGCCAAGCACGGCCCATTTCATCAGCATGAGCTCAAGACCCACGCGAGGGGCCAAGCCTTGCGGGGTGGACGACAGGAAGCTTCCTCAGGCACGGCCTCGTCAGGCTGGCTCGCGAGGAGGCGGAGAGATCAAGGCGGGGTACCTCACGAGGTGCCCATGACGCAAGCCATGACGACCAAGGGCGCCAGGCGAGCGCCAGCCCGCGTAGTGTCCTCCTTTCCTCTTTGGTGCAAAGGGAGCAAGCGCAGGCGAGAGCATCAAGCAAAGGCATCCGTTTCGGTGCAACAAGACCAAGACCATTGCAATGGCAGGAAGGAAGTCATTGTGGAGCCCAAGCCGGCGTCACCACCAGAGCCTTTGACAGGCGAGGACCAACTTTAGTCAGGATAAGTGTGCTAGATGTTCCCTTTCAAAATGGCCAATTGTTGGCGCCCTTCCCGCTCAATATTTGGGAAGAGGCCCAAGGCCTCTGCCTATAAATAGGACTAGCCACCCACAAGGCATGATCGGGAAACCAGCAGAAAGAGCGACTGAACTCCCCCAAGCAGTTCATCGCATCAGCCAAGAATAGACCCTCGCGAGGCTGTTCTTCCTTGTATTGTTCATCATCAGCCCAAGAGGCAATCCACCACACCACAAACTAGAGTAGAGTATTACACCACAATGGTGGCCCGAACTAGTATAAAACTCTATGTCTCTTGTGTTGTTCCTTTCATAGCTTAGATCCTAGCGAGGCGGCGAGGTGCAGGTAGGTAGAGGGCGAAATCTCCACGCGCACCCCAGTGTTCGAACCTAGAGGGTCTGCCGGAACCCTAAATCCGACACTTTTCATGATCTACAAACATAGCATAGAAAATTTATTACTCTCCACATAAGCAAAATTCTTCTTATTCAGAATGGTGGAAGTATCATAAGAGACTTGAATACTATAAATTGTTTCCACATTAAAAGAGTAATGTTCAGAGAAAGGGTAATCATAATCATGACAAGTTTTATAAATATAATCATCACTACTTTTTATAGCATATGTTTCATCACAATAATCATCATAAGTAGCAACTTCGTTGTCATCATAATCGATTGAAACCTCTCCCAACATAGTGGAATCACTAAATAAAGTTGACACTCTTCCAAATCCACTCTCGTATTCATCACAATAAGATTAAACATCCTCCAAAATAGTGGGATCACTACTTCCTAAAGTTGACACTCTTACAAACCCACTTTCATCAATATAAGCATCATAGGTACAAGGCATGCTATCATCATAACAACTTTGCATATCAAAACTTGGGAGGCTAAAAATATCATCTTCATTAAACATAGCATCCCCAAGCTTGAGACAAACATTAATTCCAGCAAATATATTCTCAAGTATGTCATCCTCATCAAACATAGCATCCCCAAGCTTGGGCCTTTTCATATCATAAGCATAATCATTCTCATCATTAATAGTATGGATAGCACCAATAGTATAGCAATTATCGTCATCACAATGAGTAGTAGGAGCAATATCATTTGAGAGGGATACCTTTTTACCTTTGTTGCTCCTTCTCTTCCTTTTCTTCTTCACATTAGGTGTGGGTTCAACCTTCTTTATTGATGGGATTGGTTGAATAGAAATCTCCCCCTCGTTACCTGAATCATCATAAGAAATAATAGGAGGAGATTGGGAAGTCTCTTCCATTTCATTAGTATTCTCATAATCTTCTATTTGCTTTATTTTCTTTAGGTAATTGGCAATATAAGGATTTTCAATGCAATTCACCATACAATACTTATAAATCTTCTCTAGATCAATATCAAGGAAATGCTCAAGATTAAATTTTGGAAGATCCTTAGTTAAATGTTTCAATTCTTCATAACCCAAAAGTAGACTAAGTTCATTATAATGTGCAATGGAAATCAAATCATCACAATTTTTGGACACGATTCGATCATGAAATAATTTGCATAGGAGATGTAGATGACCACGTTCATTGCATAGTTCACAAGTACGGCAAAGGAAATGTAAATGTTCAGCACTTACATTTAACTTTTCTTGCAACAATTTAGTTTCTAAATGCGTATGCCTCTTGCAATATATATCTTCTCTATTCGGTGTGTTCATGCAAACATGCACTCCACAAAAGTTGACATGCTCATAAGAGATATTTTCATCATGACTAGTGCAATCATCATTAGTACTATGGATATTCAAAGAGTTCATACTAACAACATTGCAATCATGCTCATCATTCAAAGATTTAGTGACAAACATTTTATAGATTCTTCTTCTAGCACTTGAGCACAATTTTCCTTACCATGATTCTCACGAAAGATATTAAAAAGATGAAGCATATGAGACAAACTCAGTTCCATTTTTTTGTAGTTTTCTTTTATAGACTAAACTAGTGATAAACAAGAAACTAAAAGACTCGATTGCAAGATCTAAAGATATACCTTCAAGCACTCACATCCCCGGCAACGGCGCCAGAAAAGAGCTTGATGTCTACTACACAACCTTCTTCTTGTAGATGTTGTTGGGCCTGCAAGTGCATAGGTTTGTAGGACAGTAGCAAATTTCCCTCAAGTGGACGACCTAAAGTTTATCAATCCGTAGGAGGCGTAGGATGAAGATGGTCTCTCTCAAACAACCCTGCAACCAAATAACAAAGAGTCTCTTGTGTCCCCAACACACCCAATACAATGGTAAATTGTATAGGTGCACTAGTTCGGCAAAGAGATGGTGATACAAGTGCAATATGGATGGTAGATAAAGGTATTTGTAATCTGAAAATTATAAAAACAGCAAGGTAACTAGCGATAAAAGTGAGCGTAAACGGTATTGCAATGGTAGGAAACAAGGCCTGAGGTTCATACTTTCACTAGTGCAAGTTCTCTCAACAATAATAACATAGATAGATCATATAACAATCCCTCAACATGCAACAAAGAGTCACTCCAAAGACACTAATAGCGGAGAACAAACGAAGAGATTATGGTAGGGTACGAAGCCATCTCAAAGTTATCCTTTTTGTTCTATCTATTCAAGAGTTCGTAGTAAAATAACATGAAGCTATTCTTTCCGCTCAATCTATCATAGAGTTCATAGTAGAATAACACCTTAAGACACAAATCAACCAAAACCCTAATGTCACCTAGATACTCCATTGTCACCTCAAGTATCCGTGGGCATGATTATACGATATGCATCACACAATCTCAGATTCATCTATTCAACCAACACAAAGTACTTCAAAGAGTGCCCCAAAGTTTCTACCGGAGAATCAAGACGAAAATGTGTGCCAACCCCTATGCATAGGTTCATGGGTGGAACCCGCAAGTTGGTCACCAAAACATACATCAAGTGGCACATGATATCCCATTGTTACCACAGATAAGCACGGCAAGACATACATCAAGTGTTCTCAAATCATTAAAGACTCAATCCGATAAGATAACTTCAAGAGGAAAACTCAATTCATCACAAGAGAGTAGAGGGGGAGAAACATCATAAGATCCAACTACAATAGCAAAGCTCGGGATACATCAAGATCGTGCCATAGAGGGAACACGAGAGAGAACACGAGAGAGAGAGAGATCAAACACATAGCTACTGGTACATACCCTCAGCCCCGAGGGTGAACTACTCCCTCCTCGTCATGGAGAGCGCCGGGATGATGAAGATGGCCACCGGTGATGGGTTCCCCCTCCGGCAGGGTGCCGGAACGGGCTCCCGAGAGGTTTTTGGTGGCTACAAAGGCTTGCGGGGGTGGAACTCCCGATCTATCTTGATATTCGATGTTTTTAGGGTACGTAGGCTTATATAGGCGAAAGAAGTCGGTCGGGGGAGCCTCGAGGGGCCCACGAGAGGGTAGGGCGCACCCAGGGGGTGGGCGCGCCCCCCTGTCTTGTGGCTTCCTCGATGACCCCCCGGCTTGCACTCCAAGTCTCCTGGATCATAATCTTTCCAAAAATCACGCTGCCGAAGGTTTCATTCCGTTTGGACTCCGTTTGATATTCCTTTTCTTCGAAATACTGAAACAGGCAATAAAACAGTAATATGGGTTGGGCCTCCAATTAATAGGTTAGTCCCAAAAGTAATATAAAAGTGTATAATAAAGCCCGTAATCCTTCAAAACAGATAATAAAATAGCATGAATGCTTCATAAATTATAGATACGTTGGAGACGTATCAATGCTAACCTTTCACAAGGATTTTGACCCCGAGATTGTAGCTCAGTTCTTCGCTTCGGTCCATTTCCATTTTGATGAGGCACGGACCATGACCTAGATGACCAATGGGAAGCAACTGACTGCTAAGTGGAAGGACTTCATGGATTTGCTTCAGGTTCCTGATGAGGGGCTCGACATGCCAGTTGGAGTTTGCCCTCACGCCAATCCTGAGTCAGCTAACAAGAATAAGGTGCTACCCTACTTTGTTGAGAAGACACTTCCCAGTAAGAAGAAGGTGTGGGTGCTGAACTCCTTTCTTGACATCATGCATCGGCTCTTCCGCAACACCCTCTTTCGGCGCATCGGTGACAAGGACAAGGTGCATGCCTATCTTGTGGATATGATGCTCATGTGTGAGGAGGCGCGTCATTCTCAGACGCAACCACTTGATGTCTCGCATATCATGTGGTGCGAGCTACAGTTTGCGGTGTTCAACCGTAAGGTGCCCATCTATGGACCTTATCTGTTC
Source organism: Triticum dicoccoides (assembly GCF_002162155.2). Taxonomy (NCBI): domain Eukaryota; kingdom Viridiplantae; phylum Streptophyta; class Magnoliopsida; order Poales; family Poaceae; genus Triticum; species Triticum dicoccoides. The sequence goes on along the minus strand of NC_041393.1, from coordinate 621,626,563 downwards.
CACTTGATCTCCAAGACCAGGGAGAAGCTCTATCCCGATGATGAGTTCGAGGCTCCCGGCTGGATTCGTCATGAGCCCATCAAGCTCTGTGTCAAGAGCCAATGGGCTAACACCACCACCACTACTGAGGTCGAGGCTGCCAGGATGCATGTGGATGAGGATGAGATCGAGGAGGAGGAAGCTGATGAGGACAGTTCTGATGGATACATTCCTCCCTCTACTAAGCCCTCTTGGGCTAAGAAGCTGAAGACCAAGATGAAGAAGTTGTTCTGCATGCAAACCAAGGGGCATTACAAGGCCCATGTTGACTCCAAGAAGAGTTGCTAGTGTGATAAGAAGATATTGAGGACCTTTGGCGAGGATATCATCAGTGGCTCAAAGGAAGTCATCACTCTAGAGGCTGCCTGGATAGCCAAGCAGGGCTTTCAGTGGACGGAGTCAGAGGAGGAGCCTATTCCCGCTGCCGAGTCCGACGAGGAGTCCTTTTAACCTGAGCTACCACCTGTGTCGTAGGTGTCTTCTCTGCCTTTTTGGTGTCTCCATGCCAAAGGAGGAGAGAGTGTAGGATTTACGTGTCTTGTGTCATGTGTTTAGCCTTGTCGCTTTGCATTCGGTCTGTTGAACCTCGGTTGCTTTCATTTTCTTTGGTTTGGTTTGTGCTTGTAAGACCAAGTTATCTATCATATATGGTGTAAGACATATGCACTCTATCTTATTGTCTTAGTTGCTTAAGTTATTCGTGAGCCTATGCTATCTTGTGCCCTTCTCGTTATGCTCACTCTAGTTATCTTGCCTTCTTACTTAGTGTTATTTATTTTGTTGCAAGTGATGTCTTGTCTATAAAATATAGGGGGAGTGTTGATCCTAGTATGTGTGTCGTGCAGTCCAAAGCATATCTAGAGTGCACACATCTAGGGGAGCCCGTCTATATTTTATAGATAGTGGGTTTGTCATCGCTTCCTTTTATCCCTTTGTGCAAATCCCGTATTGTCATCAATCCACCAAAAAGGGGGAGATTGTAAGGGAATATTTATCCCTTAGTAGTTTGGTGATTGATGACAATGCTTTTGCGGACTAATCGCGTGCATTGAGTTTTTCAGATATCATGTCTAAACACAAGAAGATTTGGTGCCCCTCGAAGACGATTGAAGATGGCGTTTCTCTATGTTTCTTTTCGGTGGATTTGAGTCGTAGGAAAGCCGTACTATTAAGAGAGGGTCTGTGTTGGAAAGGTTTGGGTGGAACCTCACGTACACATTTGTTCCTTTTGCACCCCCTTTCCTCTGGATCTTTGGAGCATCCTCCGTCTTTCCATGTCCAGACAAAATGAAGGACTCCTAAATGTTGTTGTACCGAGGCAGGCGGTAGTACTGCTCCCAGAGCGATACTACTACACGTCCTTGCGGTAGTACCGGCTTCCTGCGCGGTAGTACCATGAGTGCTCACGGTAGTACCGCTCCTTGGGAGCAGTAGTACCATAGGCTTCAACTCAGGTGCTCCTGCCCGAGCAGTAGTCGGGGCAGATGTAAATTTTTACATCTGCGCCCAACGCGGTAGTATCGCGCCCCGACGCGGTAGTACCGCAAGCCCTGTCCAGGAGCAGCGGCATGAACGAAAGTAGGGGCGGACATAATTTCTACTTTCGCGCCCTAGACAGTAGTACCGTGCTGAGCTTGCGGTGGCACCATGTTGGATTTTTGCATAGACCTAAACTGAGCGGAAGTAGTCACGGATGTAATTTTTTATATCCATGCCTTCTCTGGCTTGACTATCCCTGCCTTGCGGTACTACCGTAAGGGGGCGCGGTAGTACCGAGCCAGCGGTTCTACCGCTCCCTATCTCTGCACAACAGGTCTAGTCCTGGCCCCTGCCGAGCCAGCGGTAGTACCGCAAGCCCGTGCGGTAGTACCGCGCATCGCAGGCTGAGTTGGTGGATAACAGTTAGATTTGTTCTTCCACTATAAAAGGGGTGTCTTCTTCTCCAAGTTGACTACCTCTTCCATCCCCAAGCTCCATTGATGCTCTAAGCTTCATTTTCGCTCGATCTCTCTCCCTAGCCAATCAAACTTGTTGATTCTCTAGGGATTGGTTGAGAAGGCCCCGATCTACACTTCCACCAAGAGAAATTTGATTCCCCCCACTAATCACTTGTGGATCTTGTTACTCTTGGGTGTTTGAGCACCCTAGACGGTTGAGGTCACCGCGGAGCCATAGTCCATTGTGGTGAAGCTTCATGGTGTCGTTGGGAGCCTCCAATTAAGTTGTGGAGATTGCCCCAACCTTGTTTGTAAAGGTTCGGTCGCTGCCTCCAAGGGCACCAATAGTGGAATCACGGCATCTCGCATTATGTGAGGGCGTGAGGAGAATACGGTGGCCCTAGTGGCTTCTTGGGGATCATTGTGCCTCCACACCGCTCTAACGGAGACGCACTTCCCCTCAAAAGGAAGGAACTTCGGTAACACATCCTCGTTTCCATCGGTTCCACGTTTAGTTATCTCTGACCTTTACTTGTGCAAGCTATATTGTGTTATATACTTTGCTTGCTTGTGTGCTCCTTGTTGTTGCATCATATAGGTTGCTCACCTAGTTGCATACCTAGACAACTTACTTAGATGCAAAGTTTAATTTGGTAAAGAAAAGCTAAAAATTGTTAGTTGCCTATTCACCCCCTCTCTAGTCAACTATATCGATCCTTTCAACAACGGAAGGCCTCCGCAGACGTCTGCGTCGACCGCAAATCCCAACAACCACTCCACCGACACCAACACACCCTCCCACCATGAATCCCCACCGCCACTGTCCCTTGCTGCCGCACAAATCCACGGACAGGAGAGTCCAACGGAAGCACACACGACACGTCTACACCAAATCGACCATACGAGGCAGTTGACGCCATAGGAACCCTAGGAATCCCAGCCCGCCATTTCCGCCACCGACGACCTCGAGACGACCTAGACCCCCGGCGACGAGACAGAGAAAGGGAGGGCAGTAGTAGGTACCTACAACGCCGGCGAGGACCAGCAGCAAACCCCCTCCTCCCTCCCCACGGTCCAGCAAAGAATCCGCCGGCGATTTGAGAGCCGCGGAGCGATTCCGCCGCAGTTGCGGGGCGAGAGCGAGAGCGAAAAGGGGGAGTGGAGCTGGAATGCCACGGAGAGCGGAGGAAATGAGGGACAGAACGACTCGCGTTTCGAAACCGCCGCCCACGATCTCCTCTACACACTTACATGTGGGTCCCTCTCGTTCGGATAACGACACAACCGCGCATGGGTGGCCTCCCGACCAGGCGACACCTGGCGCTCGCACGGCTCGATCACGACGCGATCGAGCGGCCAGGAAGCAGTCGCCCGTTCTCTCTAGATAGTGCGCGCGCACATTTTAGGTTTTAGGAAGAAAAATTTAGGAACCAACGATCCCGGTGTCTAGCAAGCAATTTTTTTCTTTGGGAAGCAACGATCCTGTTTATAGGAAGCAAAGAAAAATTTAGGAAGCAACGATCCTGGTGCGCCCCAAGCAATTTTTTCTTTGGGAAGCAACGATCCTGTTTAGGAAGCAAAGATCCCGGTTCATACCACAAGCAATATTTTTGGGAGAAGCAACGAACTTGTTTAGGAAGCACTGGTCGTCACAAATGGAAACAAATAAAATAGCTTAATTAGTCATCCCTTGATTTGGGAAGAAGTTATTAGGAAAAACTATGAAAGAATTAATCCTAATTAATGCCAAATTCTGCAAACTTACTCACGCAGGGAGATCTGCTAGAGGATCGGACGATGGACATGCTTCCAAACCGATGGCACTGACTAGTCTGATAGGTAGCAAATACCAGTAGTCTGATGCCTAGCGCCTTCCATTATTGTATCTGCTAGGCAACTTTAGATGAGATCACTGATTAGATTACAGTCACCTCATTAACCATATGAGCTCAGCTCTCCTGTTCCATAGCAGTAATTTATACTTACAACTGTAGGTTTCTTATTGTATTTATTTATTTATGAAGTAGTCGTAAAAGTTCTATCTTTTGGGGTATGTATCCATATAGTTACAATTACTCTATTCAGTTAAGAATCGATTCTTCAAAATGGATGGAGTGGGCGCTATTGCCTATTTTTCAAGACTTCTAGAAGCCAGAGCCGTGTGGGAGACCCTGCGAGGCACTTGTCGTCGCGATCGACGTCTATTTTTCTTTCCGACGAGTAGTCTTTCCTTTCCTTTCTGAAAATAAGCCGGCGGAAGCTCACCCTGGCCTGCAACTTCTCCCCACCGATGGAGAGGCGAGATCACCCGAGGACTGCGTAAGTAAAGACTTGTTGTCCTACGTACACCCCTGATCGATCGCATCCATCTCTTCCCGGTTGGCACCTTGTGCACGGGACACCACCTGGTTACATCAATCAATATCCTTGGATTGAAGTTGAAACATGAGCACTCACATGGCATTGCCAACCACGGGACAAGGGATTTTTTTTGGGTCTTAGCCTAGTTCTTGTAGATCCGAGGAGATCCGTGATGGGGGCAGATCAATGTTCTTTTTTTCTTTTCTTTTTTTGCGGGTGAGATCAATGTTCTGTTGTTCATGTCAACTGAACTGAGCAAAATGTGATACGCTAGCCATGATCCGCCCTACTACTTAGCATGAGGAAATCAGTGAGACGACAGGGCTCCCCTGCAGCTCCCCTGTAAATTTGGTGACCGCACACTCAAGCAAACCGTCGTTCTTATCTTCGGGGTCACCCCTAGAGAGCGCAATTTATTTATTTTTGCAAGGGAGAGAGCGCAATTTTTGCAACAATCGCACACGGTTGTATACTAGCAATCATATGATGAGCTAGCCATACACACAGTTTGTTATTGCCTTATTGGAAACACACCGACTAGTATTTTCGTACCACGTGTGATGCTCAAAATATATTAGAAAAAACCTATATTCAAAATAATGTTCGTTCCAATTCTGAAAATTGTTTCTGAATTAAAAAGGTGTTCACATTTTTTTAAATGTTCATGAATTTATGAAATGATCATAGATATGAAAAAAATATTGTAAATTAAAATAATGTTCATGAAATTGTATTTTTTTCTCATGAATTTAATTGTTTTTTGTGAACTTTAAATATATTCCCAAAGTGAGAAAATGTAACCAATTTTTATAAATATCCACAAAAATGTTTGTGAGTTTTAAAATCTTTAATGGATTTAAAAAAAGAAATATGGGTATTTCACTAAAAAAGAAAGTGCGTAAAATATAAATAAAAAATCCAAAAAGAAAAGGAAAAGCAAGAAAGGAAAACCATAAAAAGAAAACAAAGAAGACCCTGCAAAAAACGCAAATGAATATTTTTTAGTCCAAACACACTTATTTTTATTACTCAATAATGTTCATGGGGATACAATGTAAGTCTGGTGGATTGAGAAGCCACAAATAGCACCCAACATCCAAACCAGAAGTGTGTTTATCAAGATTATGTGCCTCGATATATATTAGAATCACAACTTTCGAAGATAAAGGTGCATTGCTGCTACTGTTGCGAAGTTGCTCTGATCTCCTTCACAATGCTTGCATAAGCTCCTCCTTTGCCTTGCTTGATGTCATGGACAACGCCCTTGCAATCTAAAGCAATGATGACATGCAAAAATAACAGATCAGTGGCCAAAGCTAAAGCCTCACGACAGGTTAGCGCCTCGAGTGTCGCCGGCCGGGTCCGTTATCCTAGAGCGTCTGACGGCTGACGAGCCCAGGTACATGCCTGACGAGTCTCTGCAAACAACACTATAAGTACCTTTGTTAGCAGTTCGTGACATCAGATGCTCGTGCCCATGTACATGTCTGACAAATAGTCCATAATGTAATCAGTACCTATGTAAACTCGGCAGACGGGACGACATCCATCAACGAAAAAACCATCTCTTTGCATCTGGCTCGGTGGTTTCAGAGTAAATAGCATAAAACTACTACTTTACAGCCTAAGGTTTCAAAAAACTACCAAATATTTATTTCTCTGATAACTACTCCCTCCGTTCCGATATGTACTGCGCATAGTCTTGCGCCCACATACCAATGAGTGTGCTGGCATTAAATTTTGGACCAGAAAGCCCCCGCTCCGTTTCTATCCCACGTTCAGGTCCAACTAGTACTAGTACTCCGTCCATCTTTAGCGTTGCCGACGCTACTCTCCAGCGCGAGCATGACGAAGCCGCACACGGCGAAGCTGGACGTGGAGACCCTGGCCACCGGCGGTGAAGTTGTACGCGGAAGCAGAGATGCTGGATACCGTCGGTGGACACGGGTAAGCTGTACGCGGTGGTCGTCGGCTGCCGGTGGCGGACGCGGAGAAGGCGGGCACGGACGTGGTGGTCGCTGCCTACTAGTGGCGGACGCGGAGAAGGTGGGCACGGACGCGGTGACGCCGGCCGCCGGCGGTGGACGCGAACAAGTCAGCCATGGACACGAGAAGCAGGGCAGGGACGTCGGGTGTGGTCATGCCGATTCAAGATCAGACACGAGGTTTCCGCTGCCGCTCGTTGATTCCGGATCTCCTGCGCGCCCGCCATCGGCCATGGACGCAGTAACACCGGGCGTGGTCATGCCGACGAGGATGTCCATCTGGCGGCCGTGCACGTGGAACGACTTCGACCCACCTCCATCTCCACTAATTCCCAGCGCCGTTGGTCGATTCTCGGCCATCTTGGCCGCCGGCGCCTTCTCCGACAGCAGCACAACCTGCCTCCTCCTCTCCCTCTCACCTCCTCTATCCATCACACAGCTAAGTACTGACCGCCACGGCAGCGCCGCCTCAACCACCTATCTCTCCGCCTGATTTTCTTTTGGAGACGAATGGCTGCGTACGACGGGAAGATTGGGGGTTTGGTGTTCGGCTGGTTCGAAGGAAAAGGGAAGGAAGAGCGCTCGTTTCGGGAGGAAAGGGATAAGGTGGAGGGTCATTTTCGTCCAAAGGAGCCTTCCGCTGTTAATACGCACTACATATCGGAATTTTGCTCAAAAACTTAGGCGCACTACATATCGGAGGGAGTACCAAGTCAGAGGTCGGCTGTTTCAAAAAACTTTAATCGTCCAGTGCTTTACCGTGACATAAGAAAATACTCCAAGAAACCAAGCTAGACTTTCTTTGACCCTTCTTTGCCTTGCTTGATATCATGGACAACACCCTTGCAATCTAAAGCAATCATGACATGCGAAAATACTCCAAGAAACCAAGCTAGGCTTTCTTTGACCCTCTTTGCTTCCCCTCCAAAATTTCCAAATCAACGAATTTCGGTGCTGACATAAACCACATGGAAGTTTAAAACATGACATTGAAAAAATGGAGACCGCTTGAGTTATTGACTTTATTAAGACTTCTTTGCCTCCTACACACAAAATTTTGGACATCCCACTAGTAGAAAAAGGGTCAAATGTGAGACACATTAGTCCCGGTTTGTAACAGAACTGGCACTAATGTGTCCATTAGTGCCGGTTCCAACGGCTAGCCGGGAGGAGCTCTTTAGTACCGGTTCGTGGCAAACCTTTAGCACCGGTTCGTGCCACGAACCGGTACTAATGAGAGTGGTGGCAGGATGTTGTCAGAGTGGGGCCCTCCCAGCACCTTTAGTACCGGTTCGTGGCACGAACCGGTACTAAAGGTCGTCCTATATAAATCCTTCGTCCACCCGCACTCTGTTCTTCCCCCTTTCCCCTCTCCCTCTCTTTTGTTCTTCCCTTCTTCCTCTCGAGTTCATCACAAAATTTGCCCCAAATTTGTCAAGATTTGCAGGCCCTCATCCATTCAAATGATCACCAAGGTTAGCAACTTTGTCCTTTCATGTCTCATTGCTAGATTAGCTCTTGCATTGGTTTATATAGTGATTAATTGTGGGTTTTAGTAATTTGGGAGGAATTATATGTGGTAGTATTTGATTTATATGCAATTTGAGGTCAAAATAACACTTAGTTTGCATATGTAGGTGTGGTTTACTTAGTGCCTTCTAAATCTCCGTCGTAACCACCGTCGATCGCCCGCACCGTCCCGTCGCCGGCACCACCTTGTGGTGAGCCTCTTGTTCATGAAATTTTATATTAAAAAAATGATGTTTGTGTGATTTGGATATATAGTTACTCGTATAATAATTATCACCTGTACGTTGTTTGTTATACATAGTGCCATGGTTTTGATTTCCGTCCCCGTCGGCCCTCGTCCTTGTTATGATTCGGATGTGGTATATTCTCTTTTAAAACTATTTGTTGCATTTCGTGTTTATGACAAATAATTATGCCCATCAAGTTGACATAGATATTTTTATCTAGGAGGTATGTGAACCGGAAATTCCAACCGACCCTATTGTCGAGAGGTTAAATTTAGTTGAAAGAGAAAACGACTACTTGAAAGAAAAATTGAAAAGAATTGAGGGGGAGAAGATGGAATTGGAGTTGCATGTTGCCGATGTCGTCGATGATCACAAGATCAAGATGGAGAAAATGCGCTTGAAGAATAGAAAGATTAGAAAATATGCCATCGATAGTGAGGCTTGGTATCATTATGCTGTTGGATCAATTGTTACCTTAGTTGCGATCTTGATCGCATTTGTTGTTGCATTTAAATGCTTTAGCTAGAGAGTTATTTGTTTGTTGCATTTAAGTGTTGTATGAACTTTATGTCTATTCGGTGTTGTGTAATGAAGATGAGCCGGCAATGGATGTACGATGACCGATGCTCTCCCCAGTTCGTTGAGGCCGTGCATACTTTTCTGCTTGCGGCTGAGGCAAACAAGCGGGCGGATGGTTTTATGCCTTGTCCATGTGCTGGCTGTAAGAATGATCGCAATTACTCTATGTCAAGAACCATTCACGTCCACCTGTTTGAGTCCGGTTTCATGCCCCATTATAATGTTTGGACCAAGCACGGAGAAAGAGGGGTTATGATGGAAGACAATGAAGAAGAAGAGGACGACGACAGCTATCCTGGCCATGGGTTCCCTGAATACGATGATACAACAATGGGGGAAGAAGCTGAGCCGGTAATGCGGGAAGAAGCTGAGCCGGCAATGCGGGAAGAAGCTGATGAAGAGGCATCAGATGAGCCCGTTGATGATCTAGGTCGGGCCATTGCCGATGCAAAGGGAAACTGCGCAAGTGATTTGGAGAAGAAGAAGTTGCAGCGCATGTTAGAGGATCACAAAAAAATTGTTGTACCCGAATTGCGTAGGTGACAAGAAAAAGCTGGGCACCACACTGGAATTGCTGCAATGGAAGGCAGAGAATGGTGTATCTGACAAGGGATTTGGAAAGTTGCTGGTAATGATAAAGGATATGCTTCCAAAGGACAACGAATTGCCCGAGAGTACGTACGAAGCAAAGAAGGTTGTCTGCCCTCTAGGGTTAGAGGTGCAGAAGATACATGCATGCCCTAATGATTGCATCCTCTACCGCGGTGAGTACGAGGATTTGAACGCTTGCCCGGCATGTGGTGCATTGCGCTATAAGATCAGCCGCGATGAGCATGGTGATGTCGAGGGCGAGCGCCCCAGGAAGAAGATTCCTGCCAAGGTGATGTGGTATTCTCCTATAATACCACGGTTGAAACGTTTGTTCCAAAACAAAGAGCATGCCAAGGCGATGCGATGGCACAGAGAAGACCGTAAGAAAGACGGAAAGTTGAGAGTACCCGCTGACGGGTCGCAGTGGAGAAAAATCGAAAGAAAGTACGGGAAGGAGTTTGGAGATGACGCAAGGAACGTATGGTTTGGTCTAAGCCAGATGGCATTAATCCTTTTGGGGAGCAGAGCAGCAACCATAGCACCTGGCCTGTGACTCTATGTTTGTATAACCTTCCTCCTTGGTTGTGCATGAAGCGGAAGTTCATTATGATGCCAGTGCTCATCCAAGGCCCTAAACAACCCGGCAACGACATTGATGTGTACCTAAGGCCTTAGTTGAAGAACTCTTACAACTGTGGAATGGAATAGGTGTACGTGCATGGGATGAGCACAAACAGGAAGAATTTGACCTAAAGGCATTGCTGTTCGTGACCATCAATAATTGGCCTGCTCTCAGTAACCTTTCAGGACAGACAAACAAGGGATACCACGGACGCACGCACTATTTGGATGATATCGACAGTATATATTTGAATAGTTGTAAGAAGAATGTGTACCTGGGACATCGTCGATTTCTTCCGAGCAGGCATCCCGTAAGAAAGAAAGGCAAGCATTTCAAAGGTGAGGCGGATCACCGGACGAAGCCTCGCCACCGTACTGGTGCTGATGTACATGATATGGTCAAGGATTTGAAGGTGATATTTGGAAAGGGTCCTGGCGGACAACCTGTTCCAAAGGACGCTGACGGACGCGCACCCATGTGGAAGAAGAAATCTATATTTTGGGACCTGCCATATTGGAAAGACCTAGAGGTCCGCTTCGCAATCGACGTGATGCACGTGACGAAGAATCTTTGCGTGACCCTTCTTGGCTTCTTGGGCGTGTATGGGAAAACAAAAGATACACCTGAGGCACGGGAGGACCAGCAACGTATGCACGGAGAAGACATCATACATCAGGGTCATGCAAGCTACGCTCTTACCAAAGAAGAGAAGGAAATCTTCTTTGAATGCCTGCTCAGTATTAAGGTACCGTCTGGCTTCTCGTGGAATATAAAAGGAATAATAAACATGGCAGAGAAAAAGTTCCAGAACCTAAAGTCTCAGGAATGCCACGTGATTATGACGCAACTGCTTCCGGTTGCATTGAGGGGGCTTCTACCGGAAAACGTTCGATTAGCCATTGTGAAGCTATGTGCATTTCTCAATGCAATCTCTCAGAAGGTAATCGATCCAGAAATTATACCAAGGTTACAGAATGATTTGGTGCAATGTCTTGTCAGTTTCGAGTTGGTGTTCCCACCATCCTTCTTCAACATCATGGCGCACGTCCTAGTTCACCTATGCGAAGAGATTAACGTTTTGGGTCCTGTATTTCTACACAATATGTTCCCCTTTGAGAGGTTCATGGGAGTCTTAAAGAAATATGTTCATAACCGTGCTAGGCCAGAAGGAAGCATCTCCAAGGACCATCAAAATGAGGAGGTCGTTGAGTATTGTATTGACTTTATTCCTGACCTTAAGCCGATTGGTGTTCCTGAATCGCGGCATAAGGGCAGACTGGATGGAAAAGGCACGCTAGGAGGGGAACAAATAATATGTATGGACGGACATTCTCTCACTGAAGCATACTAAATAGTTCTACAGAATTCCGCCTTGGTGGCTCCATATATGGATGAACACAAGAATTTGCTACGCTCCAAACACCCGGAGCGGTCTGATGACTGGATTACACGTGAACAAACCAGGAGTTTCGCCAGCTGGTTGCAGACACATACCATGCATGACACCTCTATTGAAGATGACCTGTACTTGCTGTCCCAGTTACCATCTTCGAATATAATGACTTTCAAAGGGTACGAGATAAATGGTAATACATTTTACACGATCGCCCAAGATAAGAAGAGCACCAACCAAAACAGTGGTGTCCGCTTTGATGCAGAAACCAAGACGGGGAAGGAAACATATTATGGTTATATACAGGACATATGGGAACTTGACTATTGACGTGGTTTAAAGGTCCCTTTGTTTCGGTGCAAATGGATCAATATGACACGAGGCGGGGTAACGGAAGACCCGCAGTACGGAATGACAACAGTGGATCTCAACAATCTTGCGTATGCAGACGAACCATTCGTCCTAGCCAATGATGTGGCACAGGTTTTCTATGTGAAGGACATGTCTACCAAGCCAAGAAAAAGAAAAGATAAGGAAGCGAATGCATCGTACGATGAGCCAAAGCGGCACATAGTTCTTTCTGGGAAGAGAAACATCGTGGGAGTGGATGACAAGACAGACAAGTCAGAAGATTATGAAAAGTTTGATGAAATTGCTCCATTCACAGTGAATATTGACCCGAGCATCCCGTTAAATGATGAAGATTTTCCATGGTTACGGCGCAAAGGGACACACGCGAAGAAAAAGTTTCACATCCAAAGATCTGGGATGTGATCGGCTTCACTAGCTATCATCACTTTCTTCTGTGTTTCGCACCGAGAGGGGAATCTCTGTAATAGTTAGGGTAGTTATGTGTTTTGGCATTTGAAACGCGAAGAAATTTTATGTGCAAACAAATTCACACTAATTTCAAATAATTCAAAATTTAAACTATTCAAATTTGAAAACTACGGGCACTAACAGAAAAAATAGCAGAAAAGAAAGAAAAACTATAGCTGAAAAGAAAAAACTATATAAAAAAACTACTCAAAAATAAATAGAAGAAAATAAATATAGCAGAAAAGAAAAAACTACTCAGAAATAAATAGAAGAAAAAATAAAGCAGAAAAGAATTTTTTTTTGCTATTTTTCAATCGTTTACAAAATGACCGTGAAATTGAAAATCACTACAAAATGAACTCTGAAAATGTTGAATTTTGGCAAACTAGATGAAAAACTACTCACAAATAAATAGAAGAAAATAAATATAACAGAAAAGAAAAAACTATACAAAAAACTGCGCAAAAATAAATAGAAGAAAATAAAGCAGAAAAGAAAAAAACTATAAAAAAAATTGGGGCGCTGTCCTGTGGGCCTGATAGGTCACAGGTGTGTAATTACATGCCTTAAAGGCCCAGCAGACTCACAGGGCAGCGCGCAGAGTTTAGGCCCACAAGCCTGCTAGCTATATAGAGGAGTTCGAAGTGGTAGCCGTGGCTGGGTTTATAAACCAGTGCGGCTGCCCTTCGCCCGGTGAGGTGGGACTAAACTTTGGGGTGGCAGCGCGACCCCTTTAGTACCGGGTCGTGGCACAAACCGGTACTAAAGGGGGGTCCTTTAGTACCGGTTTCTGCCACCACCCGTTACTAAAGGGGGTCACTTCCCGCCGCTTGGCTTGGCCAAAACAGGCCTTTAGTACCGGTTGGTGGCTCCAACCGGTACTAAAGGTGCCTTCTATATATACTCGACTTACGAAATTTTCATTCATCCTCTGTTTCTTCCGTCGTCTCCGTCGCCGTCGCCGCCCCCGTCCCCGTCGCCGCCCTCGTCTCCGTGGCCGCCCCCGTCCCCGTCGCCGCCGTCGTCTCCGTCGCTGCCCCGGTCCCGCCCCATCCCCGTCGCCGCCCTCGTCTCCGTCGCCGCCCCCGTCACCGTCGCCGCCGTCGCCTCGCCGTCGCCCCGCTGTGAGCTCTCCCCCTTTAACCTCTCTCCCTTGCCCCCGGCGGCCACCATGGGCGTCGCCCCTTCCGGCCCCGAGCACACACACACACACACACAAGTGCATAAATTAGTATATAATTTAGATTATTTAGATTATTATTGTTTTAGTTATCAAAACACACACACACACATACACACACACAAGCATGAATTAGTATATAATTCAGATTATTTAGATTATTGTCGTTTTAGTTATCAAAAAAATTTATATGGAACACACACACACACATATATGTATGAATTAATGCATGTATATATTAGTATAAACGTATTTTGTATGTTTAATTAGTTTAGATTATTTAGATTATTATTGTTTTAGTTATCAAAAAAATTTATATGGAAATTAGTGTTTAATTAGTATGGAAATTTTTTATGTTTAATTAGTATATAATTTAGATTATTATTATTAGTATATAATTAGTGTTTAATTAGTATGGAAATTTTTTATATAATGTTGTTTTTCAGTTTTTTAATGGATGTATAGAAGTTGTGTTTTCTGTTTTTAGTGTTAGATGCTTAATTAGTATGAAATAGTATATAGATTTTTGAAATAGTAGAAATGTTAGAAATTTTAGTTATCAAAATCCAATCATTAAAAAATATTACTTTTTGCGGGCATATAGCTAGTATTTGTTCTCGACGATGCCCAGCCCGTATCCTCGCCGTCGACCCGTCCGCGACGACGTCCAGCCGACCCATGTCCGGGACTGGGCTCCGCCGGGCTAGCACTGGGAGGTGCTGCCTGGAGGGGCACGCCGCTTGATGAGGAACCCAGCCCCGGGTCCCGTCGTCGACCCTGATCTCGTTTGTTGGCGTTCGCGTGGGCCAGTTTCGGTGCGGAGGGACCCGGCCCCGCCGGAGGTGGTACGTCGCCGTGTCAGGGAGGAGGACGAGCACGTCCATCGCTACATGGTTGCGTTAGAGGGCGGCAGGTTCTCCAATACCTCACAGTATCTTCGGGGATCTCACTTCAGCTATGATCCTGTGAGGGTTCCTTCTCTTTGGGTGTCCACCACCCGCGCCGCAGGAACCGCGAGTGTCCTAGATTCTTCTGTAGTATTCGATCTTTAATTAGCTAGCCAGTGATGTACTATTCAATATTATATATTATTCGAGACGATGTATTTGAGATTATATCTATTATTCTAGACGAAGTATTCGAGATTATATCTATTATTCGAGACAAATGTAATTTGAATACTAAATTGTTTTATATTTCTTTTGAATTAGTTAAATAAAAGTTATGGCAGACAATACCGACAAAGAGGGAGAACAGACCATGTTCGATATGATACGCGGGCCAGATGATGATCAAAATGAAGAAGATTATGACGGCTCCGAATTTCTAAACAACACTGGAGAGGGTGATATGATATTCGATCGCGACGATCGAATTGATGAAGTCGTGAACTACGATTATGACGATGACGAAGAACATGTTGATCCTGAAACAACAAAGACCGGCGAGGTATATATATTTATATAAGCAGGTATCTGGTGATCATCACATGTTTTAAATGACTTGAAGATATATTAACGAATCGATCTTTGTTCTTTCAGCCATCCGGATCGAGCAAATCTTCAGGCAAAAGGACGAAACGAGGCCCGAACAAAAAGTTGAAGGAGGGCGTAAAGTACAATATCGAGGCAGTCAGACCTAATGGCGAACCATTAGCGCCTAAGAAGATTGCGGACAAGTTCATTCGTCAGTGCGGAGTTCTTGTGAAGGACCAACTCCCGATCTCCCTTCAAGAATGGAGAGAGCCAGCAAAAGACAAAAGACAAAAAGGCAAAGAGGATGCTGCTCCATGTCCAGATGTTACTTTTGTCGACAAGAATCAAAAAGATCTACTTTGGGATACTCTCATGGAACATTTCAACCTACCAGATCATTTCACAGAAGCAGATGTGCAGAAAGTCAAGGACGCTGCTCTTAGGAAGATGGCGGTTCCATTCAAGAACCACAAGAATCGTGAATGGGACAAGTACGTCAAGGGAGGAAGGAAGACTCCAGTATTCGAGGGAAGACTAGAGAACCAATGTGCTCATTGGGACGATTTCGTGAAATTCAAGGATTCGGAATTAGCTAAGGAACGGTCAAGAATAAACAAGAAGAATGCCAAAAAAAGGATAAGTTCCATAAGCTGGGGCCAGGTGGCTATGCGGTGGCAATGCCTAAGTGGGATAAGTCTGAGAAAGAGAAGGAGGATGCAGGTGCCACTCCGGTTACTAAGAGCTGGCCCCCCAGGGTCAGGACTTGGTTCTATGCGCATGGGGGGGAGTTGGACCCGAAGACAGGCAATGTTTCGACGAGGGCAAGTCTGAAGGGAGCCGACGATGCGATACTTGTTGCAGTAGAAGAGGCACGATCGGGGGTGTTCCAGCCCAACAGAGAGAACGACGAGCTTACGCGTGCCCTGGGAAATCCTGAACACCCGGGAAGAACACGAGGCAAGGGCGCTATTCCGTGGTATGAGGGGTTTTCAGACTGGAACACCGACTACAGAACCCGTGCGAGAAAGAAGATTGCGGAGGAGAACAAGAGGAAGATGGAGGAGGAGCAGAGGAAGCGGGACTATGAACGCCTTCAAGGCCTAGAAGCAAGTCAAGCGGAATTGGTAGTCAAATTCCAGTGGCAGCAGGAGCAGATCGACTCACTTACCCAACAAAGGGGGTCTCAACAGCTGCAGCAGCTAGCGAATGATCCAGCATTGGATAGCACCGCCCCATCCATGCCGAGAAGCAGCGTGGGTTCCGCCCCGGACGACGCAATGCTGGGTAGATACCCCGTGGATGACATCACGGAGAACACTAGCTACGAGCTACACGTCAAAATGAAGAACATATCCATGAAGGTGGCGGACGCCGTTGCTTTTACAAATCCCCCCGAGGCAACCTTCCATTGCAACCCGATTCCAGTGGGCTATGCTCGTGTCTTGGTTGATGAGGTGGTGGACCCATATTCGGAGCTAGAGCTTGACTTTCCTAGAGGTGACGACGAGCGCTTTCTCGGAGATGCCAACCATCGTATCATCCTATGGAAAAAGGATTGCATCATCTTTCGAAGGCCACCGACACCGCGTCAGCCGACTCCTCGTCGAAGTCCGCCACTGAGTCAGCAGTCTCCAGCTCCTACAAGTCCACCAAGTCCGGCAAAGTGTCAGGCCACTCCTCCTCCAAGTCCGGCAAAGTGTCAGGCCACTCCTCCTCCTCCAAGTCCGCCATAACATCAGACGTCCACTCCTCCTCCAAGTCCGGCACAACCTCAGGCCACTCCTCCTCCAAGTTCGGCACAGCTTCAAGCGGCCACTCCTCCTCGTCCAACTCAGCCCCGTCAGCCGTCTCCGCCGCCTCAGCAATCGCAGAAGAGACACCCCGCAGCTATGGTGCATAGCGGTACGAGTCGAGGTAGTACAGGAAGTACAGGCGGAGGCAAGCGATATAAATATGGTCCAAGCCTCACGCCTCTTCCGCAAAGGGCTTATGACAGGTCCGAGGTGGAAATCGCAGCTATATCGAAGTCCGAGGTGGAAGCCCATTTTGCACTGAAACCGCCAACGCCGCCAAGGGAGAAAGTGCCTAAGGAAACGATTGACCACTTCATTCGTATGGCTCAACCACCAGCTCCCAAGCCTGTTGACACAGACTATGAGCGCCACATCAGGAAGTTAAATCGAGCACGTCTACGTAAGGAGGCGAGCTCGGGATCGAGCAAACAAGAAGTAGCTGTCAAAAAATGCGGGAAAACCATTCCCCAGCTGGGAGAACAGGCGGCGCAATCGATCCCCTCGCTTGTTGTGCCAACAACACGTGACAGTACGCGCTCCCAATATTATTGTGGGCAAACAGTTTACGTTCCTGAGGTGGGCAATATGGTAATAACGGAGGACCATATAATGCAGGCTGAAGTTCTCAAAATCACTGTTGGATAACTCCTCGAGATCGAGCCCATGCCTGTTCTTAAAGAGGATGAAATAAAACGGAAATATGTTCGGGGCCAACCTTTGGTCGAGCCAGACAAGGTCAAGAACCTCCCAACGAGAATGTATGAATTGCATCAATGGTACATGAACATTACCAAGATTTCCGATCGATTGTCCCTCATGGTGAATGTCAAGGAGGGGCATTACTACCATGAGAAAGCTGTGTCCGTTGAGTATTCTGAACTGTTTCAGTTATACAATCAAGACGCACTCGACAAATCTATCATCAGTTGCTATTGTCTGTAAGTGATTTCTTTCTGTAATTTAAGTCTCAAGCTAGTTGTAGTGATCCTTTTGATCAATCATTACCTGTAATTATCCTCACTATATTCTTTTCTGTGGTATTATATGCAGGATGAAGATGTATGAAATGAGAAAAGGTGGACGCTATGGCATTGGGTTCATTGACCCAAACACCGTTAATAAATACACATGGAAAATAGATGCACGTCATTAAAAGGCCGTAGAGGACAGCATGCTAGAGTTCTTGAAGCGCCTCAAATACAATGAAGATATACTACTTCCTTACAACTTCCAGTGAGTCACACTGTCTTGTACTACAAATTCTCTGTTTTTTCCTACTAGCTAGCTACATGTTTTTGCTTACATATGCCCGCTTAATTAAGACATGTAAACGTGTGTGCATGCAGATTTCACTGGGTCTTGTGTATCATTAAAGTTGACGCCGGAACAGTTGAAATACTGGACTCACTACTCAAAGAAAAAACTGACTATAACATCTTGTTTGGGATAGTCAACAGGTAATTTCAATCATTATTAACTATATATCTCGGCCTATTTAGTTCGTCATTTCATGATATGAACTATTTAATAACCCCTTTATTCATTTTCTTTGTCGGCGGGTACGGCTTGGGCAAGGTTCATCAGCGTCATGGAAGGCGAATGGAAAGAAAAGCTTAAATGGGGAAGACCCAAAGTAAGTAATTAAGTAGTACTAGCTAGCTAGCTAGCTGCCATCTCTTTATTATCATGCTTGATTAATTATTATCTGATCAAATTCCATTCTCGTAAAGGCCCTGAAGCAGGCGCAGGGGACTGATCTGTGTGCATTCTGCGTTTGCGAGAACATTCGCATGATGGCGTCCGAAAGGAGCAGATCTCAAAGACAGGAATGGGTACGCTTGTCAAAACACTATTCACAATTTTTACACCATTATCGATATCTAGTCACACAACTAATACACATGCATATTGATCTCCTTCTTAACAGTTCAGAGAGGTGCGGGCGAAGCTCCTAGAAACGGAGCGCGTAGAAGCACTTCAAGAGGAAATAGCGGGATTTTTGCTCGACCAGGTCATAAATCCGAAGGGAGAATACTATTACCCGCTACCGCCCCCATGAAAACCACTTCCAATTGTCATCGTGCTCCGAAGGCACCAATTAGGCTAATGCCACTGGCTCCGAAGGCAACATGCATATGTAGGAGAAATTGTATATAGCTATACATGTGTGTATGTGTGAATTAATTAATATGATGGTTTGTGAGACATTGATGATATATATATGCATGATTGGTTCTACTAGAAATTCTATATATATATATATATATATATATATATATATATATATATATATATATATGCATAACGTGTACAATGTGTAGTATCGTAAAATACCAGCAAACGAAAAAGAATTAAAATGGAAACACAAAATTAAATAAAAAAAAATCATAAAACTAAAACCCCCCCAAACCTTATAGTACCGGTTGGTCTTACCAACCGGTACTAAAGGGCTCCAGGCCCCTGGAGCTGGCTCGTGCCACGTGGTTTCCCTTTAGTACCGGTTCGTGCTGAACCGGTACTAAAGGGGGGGGGGCCTTTAGTGCCCACACTTTAGTGCCGGGCACTAAAGGGCCTTACGAACCAGTGCTATTGCCCGGTTCTGCACTAGTGTCCATCCCTTCACTTTGTTCCACACTCTATCCTTCAGGAATTTAAATGCACCATTTTTGTTGTTCCCCGCATCCCCAAATATCTCTCTGATGATGACTCATTAACATTTAGAGCATTCATGATACCAGACTTCTAACAGGAAGTGTTTCCCTACAATAATATAGTATTTTAAAATATATCTATCTAGTATAACCAGTGATTAATTACAAGGCAATTGTGCTAAGTTTGCATTAATTGGAAGGGATAGTAAATGTCAATCTCCCCCCTTAGCAACTTTGCAAAAAAGTCGTTCCTACTCCCGCGAGAGCTATGGTAAATCTTGCGCTGCCAGCCCCTTCTCTCTACCCTCATCGTCACCGCAGGGAACCGCCGGGTGAAGCATGTGCCGCACTGGCGTGGAGGGGGGGGGAGGGGGTGTTCCCCTCATCGACACAATGCATCAGGTGGAGTGAGGCAGCCAAATCGTGTGGGTCTGGCAAGGCCTCCAGCGATAGTGCGACTATCTGTCGACACTATTGATGTCGGTCGACGGGGGTGGTGGATGTTGGCTGGCGGTGGGCGAGCTCGAGGGGCCGACTCGGCCAACAGTAGCGTTGTGGTCCTCTCCTTCACTTTCCATCCATGCGACGGTCTGAATTCTGTTCCCATCCAAACCCTACAAGAATTGTGTGGGTCGTGGTTAGATCCGCTGCCAGACAGGCCGCAGAATCTCGCAATCCTCTCGTGTGGTGGTTGTGAGCCATTGGATGGTTGGCCCTTGCTCAAACGGAGCAGGGTGAGGGCGGTAGTATCCAAATCTAACCATGCTTGGGTCTGCACGAGCTTGGGTGTTCTATAGGGGTGGGAAGGAAGGCACCTTTAAACCCATTCCTTCGGTTGCCGGTGGTTGCCGGCCTGGTATGAGGGCGGGGGCGAAGCCAATGGATGCTGGGGCGGTGACCCTTGATGGTGAGGTTCACAATTGGTTCCCTGACGAGCATCATTGAGGCAGGTATTGGCGGCATGCTTCGACCATGTGGATGGCGAGGTGTGCAGTGATGGTCTAGTCCTGATCTGCATCTGGAGTTCCTGACATGTCATGTTGGTTTACGTTGGGGTGGGTCTTTGGCCTGCTCCTGGTGTGGTGTGTAGGGGCGGTGAAAGGTTATAGCCTCCACGTCGACGGTGGCAATGCCTGCAGGTGTCATGTTTCTCTTGGGGCACGCCTTGGTCCCTTCCCTCCTCTCTGACACTCCAGGTGAAAATTTTGTCCGTTTGGGCAGACGCGTCGGCGGCGCATGGCATCGCTACCTTCTTGGAGGCGTTGTCATCGGGTGTCGGTGGTTATTGGTTGTGTCGACATTTCTACTGTGCCTCTTCTCGGCAGCACTCCGGTGGCATATTATTGTAGACTCTTGTGTGATTTTTGTGCCTTCAATGTGGTGTGCCGCTTTTTCGTTTTTTGATGAGCTTTTGAGAGCTTCCTCAACACCTCGTATCATTTGGCCGTGTGCTTTATATATAAAATGGGGAAAGCCCGATTCATGGAAGTTAATAAATTTCAATAAATCGACATATAACATTGCACATATAATTTTAAATTACCTTCTCATGTATAACTATGTGAGCGTGTCACAACAATGAAGTTGGATTAAATTTATACATAAAGGTGTTTGCTTTATTTTTATGGTGCAAATGTTTTCCCTCTTTTCAAGCAGGATATTCGTTGTTTCTGGAAGGAAAAAATGTGTCATGTGTTCTTTAGATGGTGGAAAGAAATCAACTAGTCGAGCAAGAACACATGAGATGTAAAGAGTACTTATGAAAAGTATGTTTTGCCTGCAACATGTTTGTTTTCTGCAGAAAGAAGTATTACTCTGTTATGAATTATAAGACGTTTCGAATATTTTAATATGGAATACATACAAATGAGTGAACAAATGCAATAAAACACGTCTTTATACATTTAATTCAGAGAAAAGTTTTTTTGCGGGGCAATTTAGAGAAAAGTTACTAAAACATCTTATAATTTGGAATGAAGGGAGTATCGGAAAGAAAAATCGACGTCGATCACAACTATTCAGTCTTGTGCCTTGCATCCACACACAAAAAAACTTCTTTTTTAGGGAAAAAGGAAATTCTTGTGCCGTGTAAGTTCCTCCCTACGTGATCACCAGGGCCACTTGATCGGTTTATGTAGTCGCCATCTCCGGTGTGTCTCCCATACTTCTCTGGCTTTCTAGATGGCTCGAAAAGTCTCCCTAAAAAAAATGGCTAGAAAAGTCACGTAACTAATTTCTCGAGGCTACTCACACTCGCACCAATTGAGCCAAAACCTCGAAGCAAAACTGCAGACATGTGAAGCCAACCGGCGGCCTGTATTTAACTCCACTCAGACCCGTGCTGCGAATCCGCGATACGATCGTACTACGTACGGTTCCTGAACTCCTCCTCTCCACTGAAGCCAACTCGAGGTCTCCAGATGCTGGGGGACGCCTCTCCGTGGAGCATCGCCGGCGCGGCAGCAGCCGTGGCGCTGCTGTCGTTAGCCGCCTGGATTCTGGAGTGGGCATGGTGGACGCCGCGGCGGCTGGGCAGGGCTCTGCGGGCCCAGGGCCTCAGGGGCACCTGGTACCGCCTCTTCAGCGGCGACGCACCGAAGGACGCCCGGCTCAACAGGGAGGCTCGATCACAGCCCATGCCGCTTGGCTCCCACGACATCATCCCTCGCGTGCACCCCATGCTCTGCAACACCGTTAAGGAGCACGGTAATCTTTCAGTCGCCAAATTCACAAGTTCTTTTGAACTTTTTCTTTTCTCCCTCGTTAGGGATGTCCTCTGAGCTTCTGATACATAGCAGGGAAAATGCCCTTCACTTGGTTTGGCCCAACGCCAAGGGTGATGATTTCTGACCCGGACCTAGTGAGAGAAATTCTGTCCAACAAGCTCGGACACTATCGGAAACAAAGGAGTAGCCGTATGGGGAAGCTGCTAGCCGACGGAGTCGCAAATCATGAAGGAGAGAAATGGGCAAAGCACCGAAGAATCCTCAATCCTTCCTTTCACCATGAGAAGATAAAGGTGCCGGTTCAATGAAAAACTCATTGTTTTCTCATTTTAAATCACAGCATGGGTATTGCATAGTCTGATAGTAATGTTTCATTTGCAGAGGATGCTGCCAGTTTTTTCTACCTGTTGCGAAGAAATGGTTACAAGGTGGGAAAATTCCATGTCCGGTGAAGGGTTATCTGAGGTAGACACATGTTCTGAGTTTCAGAATCTTACGGGAGATGTCATCGCGAGAACATCATTTGGTAGCAATTATCAGGAAGGGAAGAAAATATTCAAGCTGCAAGGGGAGTTAGCTAAAAGACTGATGCAGGCCTTTCAGACATTTTTTATCCGAGGCTATTGGTAAGTTCTCTCCTTGCACAAAAAAATAATTTCTTTCGACTTGCAGGAGTACTTGTAACCTTTATAGCGAAAGCTCATATCCTTTCTAGCAAATGGAGTAGAGCACTGCATAGTGCATACATGGTCTGTGGTGTTTGATGGAAAATACAGTAGGTATTTTAGGCACTCGCAGTTTAACTTCGCTTGGAGGTGATCAAATGGAATAATAGTAGGCTTCCCTTTTTTTGGAAATGGAAGAGTTAAAATTAATAGACTGATCAAAGAAACTTTTTATTTTTCATGTTAAACTTAAACAGTAGAAATCAAGATTTTCTTTCCTATGCTGACATGTCAGAACATTTGCAGGTTCTTACCAACAAAAAATAATAGAAGGATGAGAGCAATTGATCGTGAGATCCGCATGATTACGCAAGGCATTATTGGAAAAAAAGAAAGAGCTATTAAAAATGGTGAAGCCAGCAGACTTGCTAGGATTGCTGTTGGAGTCAAATATGCAACAATCAAATGGGAAGGCAGGCCAAGGGATGAGTATTGATGATATAATTGAAGAATGCAAGCTATTTTACTTTGCAGGTATGGAGACAACATCGGTCTTGCTCACATGGACACTGATTGTGCTAAGCATGCACCCAGAGTGGCAAGAGCAGGCAAGAGAGGAAGTGTTGCATCACTTCGGACGAGCCACATCAGATTATGAGCACCTGAGTCGCCTGAAGATTGTAAGTACGAAAATGATGCCTTGTACACATATTGCAGGATAAAATGAAATCAAATACC
>NC_041393.1:621568766-621603022 GCF_002162155.2 Triticum dicoccoides | reverse complement strand
AGAGTAGCCAACAATAAAACCTACTCCTATCAGATTTCCATTCCGTTAAAAATTGTACTGCATGTCTGCATATACATGGAGTGAAAACAATTTTTTTTCGAAAAGAAGGATTACTTAACAGTATTCTTTTTTGAGCAAAACAGAATTGTGTGATGTTTTTAAGTATAGAGTTGTCGGAGTAATGTTCTTGATCTTGTGTATTGTTTTGCAGGTAACAATGATTCTGTATGAGGTTCTTAGGTTGTACCCGCCAGTAACCTATCTTACCAGAAGAACTTACAAGGCAACGGAGCTTGGCAGCATCAAATATCCTAAAGGAGTGACCCTTATTTTGCCCCTTGTCTTCATCCACCATGATCCTGATATTTGGGGAGAAGATGCAAGTGAATTCAATCCACAGAGGTTTGCTGATGGCATCTCGAGCGTGTTAGAATACGAAGTGTATAGGGATAGGAAAGTGGTTTAAACTTGTATCCCTATCTATCTCTTCTTCTCTCCCGTATCTCCTTGTAACCTCTCGAGAGGATCACGATCAATCTCGCTCTCAACTTGTACGTCAAGGTTTCTGTCATATAAATATATTGCGGCCCGAGACAAAGGGTTCTACGCTTCCTCATATGGTCATCAGAGCCCTTCCTCTCGTACGTCTAGCCCTCGAGAAGGAATCCATCTAGTTGATGAAGAAGAGAGGAACCGAGATCGGAGAGAGAGGTAACCATATCAGGAACCACGCCGTCCACCGCTGCTGCCACCATGCCCGCATCCACCATGAGCGCTCTGTCCACCTTATCCGCTCCTTCCACCTTCGCCTCATCTTCCACCTCCAGCTTCAGCAGCTCGCCCTCTCTCGGTCCGCCTCCATCAGAGAAGCTTACGAGGACGAACTTTCTCCTCTGGAAGGCTGTCGTGCTACCTCAGATCAAAGGAGCACAGATGGAACACTTCCTTGACGCCACAAGCCCGGCGCCTCCTGCCACCATCACCACCAACACCAATGGGACGGAAGAGCAGGTCTTCAACTATGCCAGATCGATCTGGTTTGCGCAGCAGCAACAGCTACAAGGGTACCTCATGGGATCTCTGTCTCGAGAGGTTCTTGCCCAAGTAGCAATGCTCCAGACGCCGGCCGAGGTATGGAATTCCATCCATGCCATGTTTGCTGCGCAAACACAAGCCCAGAAGATCAACACGAGGATGGCACTCACCAATCTGCAGAAAGGTAATCTAACCATGGCAGAATATCTTGGGAAAATTAAAACCCTTATAGATGAAGTTGCCTGCGCCGGTGCACCGCTCGGAGACGCCGAGATCATCTCCCACGTCATCGCCGGCCTCGACATCGACTACAACCCTGTGATCTCGTCCTTGGCGGCACGGGTCGAAGCTGTTACGGTTCAGGAGCTGTATAGCCAGCTCCTGAGCTTCGACGCCCGCCTCAGCATGCTTCAAGGAGGAAATTTGCGTCAGTCTTCTGTCAACGCCGTCTCCCGTGGACGGGGTCGCGGGCATGGACAGCAGTGGCGCGGACGCGGAAACAGCAGCGGCGGCGGGCGCAGTGGTAACCAGGGCGGCCAGGCTCGCTCTGGTGACCGCGGCAACAACAGCTACAACGGCGGCTACAACGGCAACGGCGGCTACAACGGTGGCTACAACAACAATAACCGTCGGCCTAGATGTCAGCTATGCAAGAAATCGGGCCATGAAGTCTTTGACTGCTGGCACCGGTATGATGAGGACTTCGTGCCTGATACAAAGCACGTCGCTGCAGCCATGCGGGAGCACGGCGGAGCTGGTGGTGACACAGTCTAGTATGCTGATTCGGGAGCTACGGATCATGTCACGAACGAGCTAGAGAAGCTTGCCCTCCGAGAGAGGTATCACGGCAATGATCAAATTCACACCGCAAGCGGTGGAGGTATGGACATCGCCCACATTGGTCAATCTTCCATTAATTCCCCTAGTCTTAAACGTGATATTGTTATGAAAGATGTCCTTCATGTTCCTCAAGCCGATAAAAATCTAGCTTCCATGTCTCGTTTAACCTCCGACAATAATGTTTTCTTTGAAACTCATCCTACCTATTTTTTCATAAAGGATCGGGCAACGAAGGAGCTCATCCATCACGGTAGATGCATTGGAGGATTATATCCCATCACATCAAGAGTCTTTGATCGAAAGCACCACCGTCAAGCTTATTCTGCCATCAAGCCCTCCTTAGCCAAATGGCACCAAAGATTAGGTCACCCGTCTCCAAATATAGTCAAGCAAATAGTTAATAAAGGCAATCTTTCATTGTCTCGTAGTCCCGAAAGTGAGTCAGTGTGTGAAGCTTGCCAATGTGCAAAGAGTCACCAACTTCCTTATCCTTTGTCAAATAGTGTGTCTCATGCTCCTTTAGAGCTTATTTTCAGTGATGTATGGGGTCATGCAAGAGATTCTTTTGGTCGCAAGAAATACTATGTCAGTTTTATTGATGATTATAGCAAATTCACATGGATATATTTGCTTAAGTTCAAATCTGAAGTCTTTTCCGTTTTCCAAGAGTTCCAGAAACTTGTTGAAAGACAGTTTGATAAAAAGATCCTTGCAGTCCAAAGTGACTGGGGAGGAGAATATGAGAAACTCAATTCTTTCTTCCGTAGCATTGGCATTATTCATCATGTCTCCTGTCCTCATGCACATCAACAAAACGGTTCAGCCGAACGCAAACACTGTCATATTGTGGAAGTTGGTTTGTCTATTCTAGCTCATGCGTCAATGCCACTTAAATATTGGGATGAGGCCTTTATCACGGCTACTTACCTTATCAATCGTTTGCCTAGTCGAGTCATTGGCAACACTACTCCTTTGGAACATTTGTTTCATCAAAAACTAGAGTATAGCTCTCTCAAAATCTTTGGGTGTGCTTGCTACCCGAATTTGCGTCCCTACAATCGCCATAAACTTGAGTTTCGGTCCACACAATGTGTGTTTCTTGGCTATAGTAATCTTCATAAAGGATACAAATGTCTAGAAATCTCATCAGGTCGTATCTATATATCTCGTGATGCTGTGTTTGATGAAACATTATTTCCATTCGCTAAACTTCATCCTAATGCGGGAGCTCTTTTACGTGCTGAAATCTCACTTCTTTCCGATTCTCTGTCTTCTCTTGATCACGGGGGTGAGTTAATTAGAACTGATCATGTGGAAACTTCCATGGAAAATTTTGAATCTAATGTTGATTATGCAGCCACAGGCCATGATTTTATGTGTGTAGATGCAGCCAAAACAGGACCAGGCGTCGGATCCCAGGCAGATTCGCCTGGCACTGCAGTCACGCGATCCGAGGCCGATCTGCGCCACAGTATGACGGGAACGGGATCCCAGGCGGATCGCCCCGCGTCGTTCATGTCGCCTGGTCGGGTGGCCGACAGCGCGGCAGGTGTGGAGCCCACCAGCGCGCCAGGCGCGGAGCCAACCGGCGCCCCTGGACCGGTGGCCGACTACCCGCCAGATGTGGAGCCCACCAGCACGGAGCCCACCAGATCGCGCCGCAGCGTCTCGCCCTGCGCCACGAGTTCCGATGCTGCTGGCGAAGGGGGGAGCGTGTCTGCCTCTGTACCAGGTGGATTTTCTGTGCCGGACGGATCTTCTGTGGCCGGTTCTGCAGCAGCTTCAGTTCCTCTCCGTCATACACGATCTCAGTCAGGTATTGTAAAGGAGAAGAAATATACGGATGGTACGATCAGGTATGATAAACTTAAGCGTGCGTTTCTCACAAGTACTGGTGAACCAACAAATTTGCATGATGCTCTTGTACACAAGGATTGGAAGAAGGCTATGGATGTTGAATATGATGCACTAATTCAAAACAAAACTTGGCGGTTAGTTCCACCAAAGAGGGATGCTAATGTGATTGACTGCAAATGGGTATATAAAATTAAGAAAAGAGCTGATGGAAGTATAGACAGGTACAAAGCCAGACTAGTTGCAAAAGGTTTTAAGCAAAGGTTTGGTATAGATTATGAGGACACCTTTAGTCCTGTTATTAAATCAGCTACCATTCGACTTGTATTGTCTATTACTATTTCCAGAGGTTGGAGCCTACGACAGCTAGACGTTCAGAACGCGTTTCTTCATGGTGTTCTTGAGGAAGAAGTGTTCATGCGGCAGCCACCAGGATATGAAAATAAGAACACACCACATTATGTCTGTAAGTTGGACAAAGCATTGTATGGGTTAAAACAGGCCCCAAGAGCCTGGTATTCAAGGCTAAGTACACAGTTGCAAAAGCTTGGGTTTACAGCATCAAAGGCAGATACCTCATTGTTCTTTTATCATAAGAACAATGTTACTATATTTGTTCTTGTTCACGTTGATGATATAATTGTTGCCAGTTCCAGCTCAGATGCTACAACTTGTTTGCTTAAGGATTTAAAGCTGGAGTTTGCTCTTAAAGATTTAGGAGATCTTCCTTACTTTCTTGGAATTGAGGTCAAGAAGGTAAAAGATGGCATACTTCTTACACAAGAGAAATATACCACTGACATTCTCAGAAGAGTAGGTATGGAAAAGTGTAAGCCGGTTAGTACACCTATCTCTACTTCAGAAAAATTTACTGTTGAAAGTGGAGAAGCACTTGGATCAGATGATGCAACAAATTACAGGAGTGTTGTAGGTGCATTACAGTACTTAACTCTTACACGTCCTGATATTTCATATTCTGTTAACAAAGTATGTCAATATTTGCATGCTCCTACTACTGTTCATTGGACAACAGTCAAAAGGATTCTGAGGTATCTCAAGTTTACAAAGGGACTTGGTCTTCAGATTGTCAAGTCTTCCTCTATGCTTGTGTCATCTTACTCTGATGCAGATTGGGCAGGGTGTGCTGATGATAGAAGGTAAACAGGTGGTTTTGCTGTGTTTCTGGGAACAAACCTTGTGTCATGGAGTGCAAGAAAACAGGCAACAGTCTCATGGTCAAGCACTGAGGCTGAGTATAAAGCTTTAGCCAATGCAACAGCTGAAGTAATGTGGATTCAGACATTGCTACATGAACTTGGAATTAAAGTTCCACAGGCTGCAAGATTATGGTGTGATAATATTGGTGCAACCTATCTTTCAGCTAATCCTGTTTTTCATGCACGGACAAAACATACTGAAGTTGATTTTCACTTTGTCAGAGAAAGAGTGACACGCAAATTGCTTGATATAAGGTTTATTCCAATAGGTGATCAACTTGTTGATGGATTCACAAAGCCTTTGACAATGCGAAGGTTAGATGATTTCAAGTACAATCTCAACCTTGGCAGGTAGGGTTTAGATTGAGGGAGAGTGTTAGAATACGAAGTGTATAGGGATAGGAAAGTGGTTTAAACTTGTATCCCTATCTATCTCTTCTTCTCTCCCGTATCTCCCTGTAACCTCTCGAGAGGATCACGATCGATCTCTCTCTCAACTTGTACGTCAAGGCTTCGGTCATATAAATATATTGCGGCCCGAGACAAAGGGTTCTACGCTTCCTCATAGAGCGCCGCAAAGCATCCATCGGTGTTCTTCCCGTTTGGAGGGGGTCCACGGATCTGCATCGGCCAGAACTTTGCGTTGCTAGAAGCTAAGATGGCGCTGAGCACTATCCTCCAGTGCTTCTCGTTTGAGCTCTCGCCGTCCTACACGCACGTGCCGTACACCATGATGACCCTCCAGCCGCAGCACGGTGCTCAAATTAGGCTGAGGAAGATATGCTCATGCTTCTCATCGGGCAGTGAATTTACGTACATGTTGCGTATAGCTTTAAGTTTTAGCTTTCGGCTGAATAAACTATATAGTAGTTCCAGTTGAACTGCTCGTTTGCTTCAGTTCATAATCGTGCTACGGCAAGTCTGTAACTGTTATTCAATGGAACTCCTTTCGTCACGCTGCACAAACATAAAAGATGACAATGTTAGAGCATCTCCACTAGGCCCCCAGACAGCCCCCCAGGAGGCCTTTTTCATCGCCGGCGCGTGTTTTTCCTCCCAGTCAAGCCCCCCGAAGCTCAAAAAGCGCCGGATTTCGCCGAAATTACGCCCGGCAGTCACAACACAAACTCAGAAAGCTGTGGTGCAGCTGGGGGCGCCGGCGCTCTCTTTCGCATGCATCGGCCCACTTGCCAGCCCCTCTC
Source organism: Triticum dicoccoides (assembly GCF_002162155.2). Lineage (NCBI taxonomy): Eukaryota > Viridiplantae > Streptophyta > Magnoliopsida > Poales > Poaceae > Triticum > Triticum dicoccoides. The sequence goes on along the minus strand of NC_041393.1, from coordinate 621,596,874 downwards.
TCTCTCCTCTCTCCTCTCCTTTCTCTTTTTTATTTCTCCTCTCTCCTCTCCTTTTCCTTCCATCACCTACCACACACAGCCCGAGCGGGGAGGGGCACGCATGGCCGGGGCGGGGCTCGCGCGCGCGGCCGAAGTGGGCCGTCTCCGCTCGCGCACTCCACGGCGCCCTCGCCGGGCGGTTGAGCTCCAGCTCCACGGCATGGCCGAGGACGAGGACGTCCACGGGATCTCCCACCACCAAGCCGTGGTTGTTGCTCGCCCTGGCCGGCGTCCTGCTGCTGCTCCTGGGCCCCGGCTCCTGAGCTCCAGCTTCACGGCATGCGTGCGTTGCTCGCGAGCGTGTTGGCCAGGCTCCGCAGCTGACGGTGTTCTAGACTAGGGGGTACTCACCACGTCGTCTCCCGATCAGTTAGATTGGGCCGAGGACCCCCATGGCCGTATACTCATGGGCCAGTTCGGACAGTTGCCGCATACAAGGAAGATTCCACAAGACTTGGTGATCAAGACAAGGACTCCTCCCCCACCGGCATATTCGGCTAGGACTCTTGTTACCCTAGGCATATGGTACATTATATAAACCGAGGCTAGGCTAGTCGATAGAGGATTATCACATTACTCATCATACCTCTAGGGTTTAGACCATAACATATGATCTCGAGGTAGATCAACTCTTCTAACCCCTATTCTCATTATAGTCAATCAAGCAGCATGTAGGGTATTATCTCATCAAGAGAGCCCGAAGCTGGGTAAAAATCCCGTGTTCATGTTACCATTGATCCTAAGACACACAGCTTCGGACCCCTTACCCGAGATCCGCCGGTTTTGACACCGACAGCAGCAGCACGGGCGTGCACGGGCTTGCATGCTGGCCGGGCTTGGTGGCCGCAGCCACCGCGTGCTAGCCGGGTTGGCCGTCGCTATCGCATGCGTGCCCGAGCTCTTGCGTGCGTGCATGCTGTCGCGACGCCGTGCTCGGAGCTCTCACGTGTGTGCCCGAGCGCAGGCCGCGCGCGCGCGTGCTAGCCAGCGTGTGCATGCGCAGCAGCAGCCATGGCTCGGCCCCGCCCCGCTCCTAGCAGTGTCGCAGGAGAGCCATTGAGGAGCTTCTCTAGCGGGTGGGGCCTTCTCCTCGTCCTTGTCGCGCGCCTTGGCTGCGTCCTCGTCCTCCTTCCGGCTCGCTGCTTCAACCTCCGCCATCGAGGCCGAGCTGGAGGCCAGGGAGCGGACGGGACGGCCTGGGCGGCGAGCGCGGGGCCGCGGGAGGGAGCGGCCTGCGAGCGCGTGGCCGCAGGAAGGCGCGGCCTGGGCGGCAAGCGCGGCTGCGGGCGTGGCCTACGCGCGCGCGGCTGCGGACGGGACGGCCTGGGCGGCTGCGGAGAAGACGTGGCTCCACCTCTCCGTCTCCTCGCTGGCACACACCGACTTCCCGCTCTCCACGGCTGACCTCCTCCCGTTCCTCATCGCCACGCTCACCGCCACCGACGTCCCGACCGACACAAGGCTGGCGTGCCTCGCCGCGCTCCACAACCTCTCTGCCAAGCTCGAGCACGTTCGGGCCGTGGTCAACAGCGGCGCCGTGCGCGCGCTCCTGGCGCTCTCCCCGATGGAGCGGACGGAGACCACGGCAGCGGAGTGGGCCCTCGTTTCTCGCCAACACTGCTCCTGGGGGCGCAACGAGTGGACAAATTCCCGCCCCCAGGCCAAAGTTCTCGCCGGCAGCCCCCCAGGAGGCGAAAAAAATGCCTCCTAGGGTGCGGGAGTCCTGGATAAGGGGGTATCCGGACAGCCGGACTATATAAATCATTCGGACTATAGAAGCGTCAAGATACAAGACTCAAGACTTTGGCCCGTGTCCGGATGGGACTCTCCTTTGCGTGGAAGACAAGCTTGGCGATCCGGATATTATATTTCCTTCCTTGTAACCGACTCCATGTAAACCCTAGCTCTTCGGTGTCTATATAAACCGAAAAGCATGGTCCTTAGAAGGCCGATCACAATTACAATCATACCATCATAGGCTAGCTCTTAGGGTTTAGCCTCTACGATCTCGTGGTAGATCTACTCTTGTATTCCACATATCTTCAATATTAATAAAGCAGGAAGCAGGGTTTTACCTCCATCGAGAGGGCCCGAACCTGGGTAAACATTGTGTCCCTTGCTTCCTGTTACCATCAGCCTAAGACGCACAGATTGGGACCCCCTACCCGAGATCCGCCGGTTTTGACACCGACATTGGTGCTTTCATTGAGAGTTCCTCTATGTCGTCGCTTCGAGGCTTGATGGCGCCTTCAATCGTCAACGACACGGTCCAGGGTGAGACTCTTCTCCCCGGACTGATCTTCGTGTTCGGTGGCTTCGCACTGCGGGCCAATTCGCTTGGCCAGTTGGAGCAGATCGACAGCTTCGCCCCTGGCCGCCAGATCCGGTTCAGAAATTTGAACTACACGGCAGATGTCCGCGGAGATTTGATCTTCGATGGATTCGAGTCTGCGCCAGGAGCGCCGGACAGCCACGACGAGCATGGCCTAGACCTGCTTTCGGACAGTGCCCGAGACATTCTCCCCGAGGCAGCCCCGGATCTAAATACAGGGCAGGTTGCGTTGCCTACGGATGGAGGGCTGGACCCCGCCCCGCAGGCCGCACACTCATCAGTGGTGGAGCCGAACACGGGACTCAACTCTGTGGAGGCCTGTAACCTTTGGCCCCCGGACTCATATCCGGTTGTTGGTCCTGGTCCGCTCACTCTCGAGCCAGCCGAGCTAGGCTGGGCTCCAGTAATGGAGTTTACCGCTGCGGACATCTTTCAGCACTCGCCCTTTGGTGACATACTGAACTCATTGAAGTCTCTCTCTTTGTCAGGAGGCTCTGGGCCGAACTATGTCCGGCCCAAGTGGGAAGTAGGCGACGAAGGAACCTGGCGCCCACCCACCACCCACTTCATTGCCACGATCGAAGAATCAACCGACGTGCTTGACTCCGAAGACATCGACGGTATGGACGACGATGCAGGAGAGGCTCCAGAATCCCTGGAGCGCGGGACTAGCTAGTACCTTGCCATACGATATATACATGGTAGATACGCCCAATAAGGACGGCAGTCCGGATGATAAAACACCCAGGCAAAAGCCAAAGAGGCGGCGCAGACGCCGCTCAAAGTTCAGCAATGGCAAAAATAGCGACAAGAGCGCAAGAAGGGTTGATATACCCGCAAACTCCGAAAGCAATAATGACCACATGGACCTAGCGATGGAGCAGGACAAGCCAGGTCACACCAAATCAAGTTCGGAGCAAATAAACAATCACAATGATCCGGAGGGAGGATCTCAAGATGTCACCCCAGAACAAGAAGACAGTCCGGACGACGATGCATTCATCATCCCGGACGAACAAGTGGAACGAGACAACCTCCACAGAAAGCTTATGGCCACTGCAAGAAGTCTAGAAAAGCAGAAGCAACGGCTCAAGGCCGCACAGGAAAAGCTAAGTCGCAGATGGAATAGGGTGCTAGACACTGAAGAAAGATATGGCGATGACCGCCATACGAAAAGCTATCTGAAGCGCAAGCTACTGCCAGAATTCGATGACGCAGCCGTTCCACCAAAAAAAATTCGACCAAGAAACCAGACGTACCGCCTCACAACCATAACAGAGCGGCCGCGGACACTGCGCATGATCCACGCGAGCATCCGGATAAAAAGACCGGTGCAACCAGGTCCATATATGGATCTAGAAGACACACCCCAGCGCAGGACTATGGTCACCCAAACGCTCATAAAATCCAGATACCAGTTCGGAATCAACCCCGGACACAACAACAGCCGACTACATGCCACAATGCGTCCAGATACAGAGGGGCTGCTCACCCCCTGTGCTTCACCGAAGAAGTACTGGACCATGAATTCCCACAAGGCTTTAAGCCTGTGAACGTAGAAGCATACGACGGCACGACAGACCCAAGGGTCTGGATCGAGGATTTTATCTTGCATATTCACATGGCTCGTGGGGATGACCTCCACGCCATCAAATACCTTCCCCTCAAGTTGAAGGGACCAGCATGACACTGGTTGAAAAGCCTCCCCGAAAACTCAATTGGGAGTTGGGAGGAACTCGAAGACGCCTTCAGGGCCAATTTTCAAGGGACTTATGTCCGGCCTCTGGATGCAGACGATCTAAGTCACATAATCCAACAGCCCGGAGAGTCCGCCCGCAAGCTTTGGAACAGATTCCTCACTAAGAAGAATCAAATTGTCGACTGTCCGGATGCTGAAGCCTTAGCGGCTTTCAAACACAGCATCTGTGACGAATGGCTCGCCCGACACCTCGGCCAAGAAAAGCCAAGGACAATGGCAGCCTTAACAAGCTTTATGACCCGCTTTTGCGCGGGTGAGGATAGTTGGTTGGCCCGTAAAGGCACCAGCGACCCCAGCACATCTGAACTAAGGGATGGCAACGGGAAGCCACGGCGTAATAAAAACAAACGCCAAAGCAAGGAAGAGAGCCCAGACAACACGGCGATCAACACCGGATTCAGGGGCTCTCGACCCGATCAGCAAAATAAGTCATTCAAAGGCAGTAAAGATGGACCGTCTGATCTGAACAGAGTCCTAGACAAACTATGCCAAATTCATGGCACCCCAGAGAAACCTGCGAACCACACCCATAGAGAGTGCTGGGTCTTCAAGCAGGCCGGCAAATTAAATGCCGAACACAAGGGGAGGGGCACACCAAGCGAAGATGAGGATGAACCTCACCAGCCGAACACTGGGGTACAGAAAAAATTCCCTCCAGAGGTTAAAACAGTAAACATGATCCATACGACTCACACATCCACGAGAGGGCATGAACGCGCACCCATAGAAGCGCACGATGTAGAGCTCGTCGTACCCACGTCTCACTACTGTAAGTCTCGTACGATCTCTTTCGATCACATGGACGGCCGAACTACAATTCGGCGAGGAGGACCACAGGCCTTGGTGCTTGACCCAATAATCGACGGATACCGTCTCACCCGTGTCCTCATGGACGGTGGGAGTGGTCTCAATTTAATATACGAGGACACTGTCCGCAAAATGGGAATAGACCCATCCAGAATTAAACAAAGAAACACCACCTTTGAAGGGGTGATACCAGGCGTTGCAGCCTACGCCAGGGGCCCCGTCGTGCTGGAAGTAACATTCGGCTCCCCAGGCAACTTCAGAAGCGAAGAGCTGCTCTTCACTGTCGCACCCTTTCAAAGCAGCTATCACGCATTGCTAGGAAGAACGGCCTTCGCCCGCTTCAACGCATTGCCGCACTATGGCCACCTTACGCTCAAGATGCCCGGTCCTCGTGGCGTCATCACCATTAGCGGAATCATAAAGCGCCCTTCATGCACAGAGGAACACGCGACGGCCCTGGCGACCGGACTATAAGCGGCCTCCAGTTTTAGTAAACATGATTGGTCATCATGACCACAAACACGGTTAGACGAGTTCGGTAGCCCGGATAAATTCAAACAGGGCACTGTATATGTAATCCCATAAGGGAAACCAGGGGCTGTCTATATTTAATACAGCCCCACGCTCGGCTCGACCTCATTGGCAGGCCAACAACTTACACTCTTATTATTGATCGCATACTTACGTTGCATCCTCCTACGAGTTTTTTTTACAGACAACATTCGCGCGATACCCTTCCAGGATACGGAACAACGGAGACAAAGACGCAGACGTGCAGCAGGGCCCCGTGCAACAGGTTTCTTTTTAGATTAAGCCCCTATGTAAACCTTTTCTACTGCCTCTTGTTGTTTAACCATCCCATGGGTTCTATACCCATAGAGGATACTGCCGTTTTTGGCATTTCACCACGGAAGACTAAATTGCACGTACCTAGAAATAAAGGGCTTAAAATAGGCTCTTGTCATCCTATCTTCTTTTACAAAAGACCGAATACCCTCGGGAGTGTTCGGCGTCACGAGTTTGGTCGTATATGCATCAGCTCCGAATCATGTCTTTGGTCAAATGTTAGGTTTGCTCGGCTCCTGGGTTTGCTGCCTTACGTTCCGCTATCATCCGGCTAAGGCAGACCAAAGGAGAACTACTGCGATTATGCCCTGGTTATTCCGGATGAGTGCCTCAGTAGATAAAGCCGAAAACTGACTGTCATGATACAGCGAGAGACTGTTCAACCACTCGAAGACTCACCGGAATCCCTAAACATTCCTCCGCCTTAACGAAGGTCCGTTTCCCGACCATGTACACACGCGCCCGTATTCGGATGCATGTGGAGGTACCAGGGGCTACATAGCAGCCCCACCATTAGACTCCCATGGCTAAGCGAAAGTGTTACAGCTATATAGTCCGATTGCCTAGTTCGGCGTGCGATCACCTCCTTAACGGACCAAGACGTTGGATCAAGTGTGATTATGCATATTTTTTCGCCAACACTCCCGCATTGTCCGCGAGGGGGCTGAAGCCAACGACTGCTATCTTTCAGACTACTTATACGTATAAGAATAGCCGCAAAGGGAGGACAATCATACTTCTGGGCAAAAGTATAAACACAGCCTCATAATTAAACTAAACATTGTTTTCTACAATGGTTCGACTTATCACTCGAATAAAACATTCTTCGAGCACTGCGCCCTCTATCAGGTGGACACCTTCTGTGACTTGCGCCAAGTAGTGCTCGGCCGGATGTTGGCCTCCCGCCGGATCCCGGCTCGCTATTACAGTGGCCTCCATATCCGTCCAGTAGACTTTAACGCGGGCTAGAGCCATCCGCGCACCTTCTATGCACGCCGACCTTCTCAGGGCGTCAATCCAGGACACGGCTCCAAGGAATTGTTGCATCAAACCAAAGTAGTTGTCCGGCTTAGGCCCCTTTGGCCAAAGATGGTCTATTACAGACCGCATTGCAAGTCCGGACAGCCTGTGGAGCTCCGCCATAGCAGCCACCTTCTCATTCAGTGGCAGCGGGCGAGTGGGAGCATTAAACTGCGACCAGAAAAGCTTCTCCACTTCTTCATCACCTTGACCCTCGAAGAACTTGACAGCGTCAGCTGTACTATTCGCCAAGTCCGCATATGCGTCCGCAGGACTCATGCGACCCGCCAGGGGAGCATACTTCGGATCCAAGAACTTCGTCCGCAGTAAGTACGAGCCCCCAGCCACGATTTTGTCAGCTTGTTGGAGCTCCTCCCGCATACTCCGGATCTCAGTCCGCATCTCCTTGGCGGCATTACGTGCCTTGTCCAGCTCGGCTGAACTAGCCTTAGTCTCCTTTTCAAGGAGTGCGTACCGGTCGGTGGCATTTTTTAACTCTTCAGCCATTTCGGCCATCTTTTCCTCGCTTCGGCGACGAGCAGCCTGTTCGGCTCTCAACTCTTCGGCCGCCTTTAGGGCAGCCACATTGCTAGCCCGAGCTTGTTCCTTGGCTTGAGCAAGTTCCACCCTCAGGGCCTCCACGGCAGCAGCACCATCTACAATGCCAACATATTGAATTAATATTATGCCTCTTTGGCATTTTCCTGTACATTCACTACTAGAATCTGGACCTTTGCCATCTGCCATGGCAGATGGCAAAGGCATGGTTGGCGGATGGCAAACAGTTCGTCTGAAACCCTGCCGGTAAAGGCTTCTCTGCCATCTGCTGGCTGATGGCAAAGAGCCTGTGGCTTTGCCATCTGCCAGTAGATGGCAAAGGCTGCATGCTTTGCCGTCTGCCAGCAGATGGCAAAGCTCTTTGCCATCTGTTGGCAGATGGCAAAGGGCCAAAATAGGCCAGCCCAAATTTTACATGTAGATGACACGTGGCCTCTTTGCCATCTGCCAGCTGATGGCAAAGCTCTTTGCCATCTGCCAGCAGATGGCAAAGTGCCTATATTGCCCCATTTAATATTTTTTTTCTTATATCTTTTCATAGAAAATCAAACACAAATATATTTATATGACCAATATAGAATATTCAACACATATTACCAATAGTCATGAACACATATATATCGAACACATATACAACATATGTTACCAATAGTTTACCAATAGTAGCAAATTTCATCCATACATATACATAGTTTCATCAATATTACACAGTTTCATCATAGGTAGCAAGTTTCACAAAGTCAAAACAAAAACTAAAGACAAGCACTCCATCAACCCAAGCTTCCGTGATCTGAAGCAAATCTACAAAATGGGACATAGAAAGAATTAGAAATATTCTCTTAAAAAATAGAAAGAATTAGAAATAGCCTGTCAAAAAGAGTCATGATTGCATACACATATAAGCAGTTGTCCAGACCTCATGCTAAGAAAAAGTAAAAGAGGGCAGGTCGGACACGTACATAAGTCCTGGCCATGTACGCACATCTAGACCTCATGCTAAGAAAAAGAACTACATTGAACTTTTAGTAAAAACACACATGTAGCACTAAGGTTACTGCAAAGACACTTAAAATTAAGAAAACACATGATGGCCAATCCTACGAAACCCAGTTATAGAATTCACCAGGAATTCAAGGTTTTGCCCGTATCAAGTACAGAATGGAAGGGGCAACTTAAAAGATCACACGGTTAGATACACATGAGAGTTCACTTATGAGCGTGCCCGCACAAATTCATCCAGCCGATCCCACACCTCCAGAGCAGCCGGTCTGTCTTGATGCCTTTTGTTCTTGCTTATCTGCACCATAGGTTAATAACACAATTTATAAAGCAGATGTAAGTGGGAGCAAAATAGAATTTGATTACAATAACCAAGAAAACATATGAAAAATTCCTCCCACTCACAGATATGATTTTGACATTCCACTGTTTGACCACTTTTGCTGAATCGACACTATCATCTTCAAAGCGTACAAAGAACCCAATAACTGAGAGAGAAAAGTTTAAAATGTTAGGCCACAGATGGTATCGACTTGCTGTGCTGAAAAGAGAAACAGAGCAATCTAATGTTCCATGTTGCATTACAAATACCATATATTTTTGACCAAGTTTAGTGGGAGGCTTTGGTAGGAACAGAGACAAAAGGTGTGGGCAAACGGGTATGATTTGGTTAGTCATAGCAGCAGTGATTTCCTGCTCGACAGCCAATGTCAATGCCAAACACAAGCATCATTTTAACCCAATCTATTATATACTTAAAACAATAGAAAACTAACGGTTAAGATTCATCTATACAAAGTTAAGATATTGAACGGTTGAGATTAGTTAAATAGAAACTCATAACACGGGAATAAAAAAAAACATGACACCGCCAGGTCCCATGTACAACCAGATTGTACTATCATGTTGGACACGTTCAAGTGTAGAACAAGGAAACTCATACATAGAAAAAAAACATGACACCGCCAGGTCCCATGTACAACCAGATTGTACTATCATGTTGGACACGTTCAAGTGTAGAACAAGGAAACTCGTACATAGGAATAATCCATCACGGATCCTCAAAAAAAAACATCACATATATATACGGTAACAAACAAGTCATGTCCTACTAGGACACATTTTTTCCTAAGAAAAAAACCTACGACGCGTTCAAGAAGCCCTTACGTTTGGAATAGATTAATAGGTCGGCAGGTAATATTATGTCATCTTGGGGCATCTCCCGTTCGGATCGCAAGCAGCTGCCAGCTACGTCTAGAGGCAGATCACGTCAATGGCCGGTGGATACAATCTCTGCATGTAAATTGAGGAGGAAGAAAAGACTTGATGCACGTACACATCCAAAGGACTGCAGCTAGACATTCGGATCACAAGCGCACGGCAGCCATCGGCCACATCGAGCGGTGGACGACGTTCAGTCCGCGATGGGATCTAATCCCTGCATGCAAATTGTTTGGTTCAGAAGTAGATCATGGGCTTGACCGTCCTCAACAAAGCAATTTAGCAATTTACAGTACCACTAATTTCTCTATATTATTCTGAGAGTTGTTTGTAAAAAACAAGAAGATAATATGATGTATTGATTCCCATTGTTTCATACAATTTATAACACACTGCAGACTTATAGGAATAGATTGGATACAATGACAAACGAAGAAACAAAAGTAGCAGCCTGAAGCCGTACATTATGTGCACACTGTACTTTTTGGCTCTAAAGAAACTATATACCCAGAATAAATGATGGAACAAGCCAATATGATTCTAAGTAAAGGGAAGGGCACGTGCAAGAGGACCACATGCATATCAGTTTAAAACTAGAAAAAAATAGAGCACCTCCCACATGTGCTATTTAGTTCCTTCGTGAAATACACATAGATATGTCAAGATTTAAAGTGCGAGGTTATTTAGCATTTTTTATTAATACACCTGAATAATTTTATATTGTACTACACAGCTAAGCAACAGAGATAATTAGAGCAACACTATATTGGCATGTGTAGAATAGTAGAAGCATCTCTGTACATGATATTGCACAATGCAACTTCAATAATGACGAGGTGGTTCTATTAGACATTAATGTTATATTATAAGTCTTATTAGAGAGTCTTTTAAAAATTGTCAGTAAAATAAAAAAAATAAAAGGGCAGTCATCGAAAAAAGGCAAAACCAAATTGATTATTTAGAAGAAGAAAAGAAAAAGATAAAAAAACTCCAAATAGATTAGCATGGCATCCAGGCAGCACAATCCAATGGTTTTCTATTGTCACATAGTACAAAATATGTTACTACCAACACAATAAAAAAATTCAATAGAGTCCGCTATATGCGTTATTTTTCTTTTATTGACAAATGTGTATTGTATTTTTGGTATTGTCTAAGGCTTACCAACATATCAATGCCAATATGGATATAAAAGCACACTGGAAATCTGGCCGCGCAAATTGCGTGGGTCACACCGCTAGTTGGACGAGGCTCCTCTGACGTACTGCAGGGCGCAGTTGGGCCACTGACAGGTGGGCCCGAAAGCAAGTTGGCCCACCTGTCAGTGACCCAACTGCGCCCTGCAGTACGTCAGGGGAGCCGAGTCCCCGCTAGTTGGGTTAACAAAGTAAGCACTCAAAGTGTACTCCCTCCCGGTACAGAACAACCCTATCCTGCAATGTCGATGGACAATTCAGCGATCACTATGAACCTCTCAGTACGAAAATCTTGAATCACCTATGTGATGTGATTATTTCTACAGTCATTGAGCAAAAACTAACGAAGCTCTCGGAGATGCAAACACAACAAATCACAGATATACTACAAGCAGGCAAGCAGTAACTAGAGTGGCAAACCTTTGTTGAAGATGTCGACATGGCCCTTGAAGGGCCAGTCCTTGAACTACAAGCAGTAACTAGCAGATGGCAAAGAAATGGCTGATGGCAACCATGTTCTTTGCCGTCTGTCAGTTCTTTGCCATCTGTTTTTTATAAGCAGATGGCAAAGACATTCTTTGCCATCAGCTGGCAGATGGCAAAGAGCTGGCTGATGGCAAATTCCCAGTTTCCAGTAGTGACTATAATAAAAATCAAGCAAATACCCTGGGACTCCTCAAGCCGTTTATTCACCAGTGTGATATCGGCATCGATGGATCCGATTTGCCTCCTTAGCTCAGCAACTTCAACAGACTGGTCGGCTGCCGGACTCTTGTATACCTGCGCACATATACAGCGCAGCCATTAGTATATGATCCGCCGTTTGCCGCCTATGGCGGGCAACCCGAGTCTCAGGGGCTACTATCTATAGGGAGCACACCTAGCGCGTGCTTCATAACCAAAAAGTTGTGCATTTTTCACTACATACCTCAAAGCCTTTGAGTAGGCTTGTAAATGCCTCATTTAAGCCGCTGGTAGCGGATGAAATCTTCGTGAGCACCGTCCTCATTAAAGAGGGGTGCTCCTCCGAGAGCGTGGCTCGCTCCAGACGGCCCGTCAGTACGTCCGGCCGGACACTAAACTGCGTCGGACCCTTCTCATCGCCCCCCGTGGGAGCCAAATGCTCCGGGCTCAGGGCGGCTGACGTACTAGCCTCCGGCTTCGGTATATCGGGACTCCTCCGTGACGACACCTCCATGTCGCCCGCCTCATGAGGCGGAGAGTTGGGTGGGGTTTCACTCTCCATCATCTCCGGACGAAGGTCCCCCGAAGACGAACTCTGTTGAGAAGAGCTGCTCGCCGGACTACAAAAAAACGAAGTCCTGGTTATGGATCTCGGAGTAACACTACACCTTCGAATTGATGAATAACTTATGACTCGGTGGAGGGCTGGCCCGTTGGTGGGCATGACGTGGTGAGGGCGCCCGTTGCGGCAGAGCCCCTTCGTGATGTTTTCTTCCCTTGCTTGGGTGTCTCCACCTCCAACTCTTCGGAGGCGGCCCTCTTCTTCCCGCGTGGGAAGGAGGCTTTGACCTCCCCTTCCCGACTATCCTCCATAGGAGGGTTAGCAATTTCCCCGGTCTGGATGCGCAGCGCATGAAGTTTAGCTTGACTGCCCTTTCCTTCGCCTTTCCCTGAAGGGATTTTGCTGAGCGCCCGGTCCAGCATCTTTGCAATGGTTGGATCAGGCGGGCCTTCAGGAAGTGGCGCCGGACACCTGATTCTCTTCGCCTTGTTGAGCCATTCCTGGCCGCCGGAGGGAGTGTTAGAATAATAATCATGATAAATATAACTGATGTGTCCGGCTTTAAGGTTGCTTACTTGGGCATCTAGGCGATTGCAGCTTAGGCCCGTATCCTCGGTGGTGTCCGGACACTTTGCTTGTGGTCCAAAGAATAATTTACACATTCCTTCGAGCGTCAAGCCGAAGAAGTGCTTAATAGTCCGCGGACCCTCCGGATTAAACTCCCACATGCAGAGAGGCCGACGTTTGCACGGCAACATCCGCCGGACTAGCATTACTTGAATTATGCTGACAAGATTTATGTCCCTCCTAAGGAGCTCCCGAATGCGGTTCTGCAGTTCTGGCACATCACCAGCAGGCCCATAACTCCGTCCCACATCGGTCCAAGGCGCCAGCTATGATGGGGGGCCTGAGCGGAACTCGGGAGCAGCTACCCACTTTGTGCCTTTGGGAGCGGTGACATAGAACCATCTCCATTGCCATACGTCGGACACTTCCGGAAAAGAACCCTCTGGCCATGGGGCATCGGCATTCCTGCTTATTATGGCGCCTCTACACTCCGCATGTCGCCCCTCGATCATCTTCGACTTCACAGTGAAGGTCTTTAGCCATAAGCCGAAGTGTGGGTTGACGTGGAGAAAAGCCTCGCACACGATAATGAAAGACGAGATATGGAGGATGGTGTCTGGAGCCAGATCATGGAAATCCAAGCCATAGTAGAACATAAGCCCCCTCGCAAAGGGGTCGAGGTTGAGGCCTAGGCCTCGGAGGAAGTGAGGAGTAAACACGACGCTCTCATTAGGCTCCGGCGTGGGGATGACTTGCCCCGGAGCAAGAAGCCTGTGCTGGATATCAGCAGTCAGGTATCCAACCTCCCTCAGCTTTGCAATATCCTCCTCCTGAATCGAGGAGGCCACCCACCGGCCTGCTGCGTCGGATCCGGACATACTGGAGGATCTGGGGTGTTGGAGCTGAGGTTCTGAGAGATGGAGCTCGAGGTGCGAGAAGGAGCAGGAGAGGTGGAAACGAGGCATAGGCCTCGACCCCTTTATAAAAGGGATGAATATCAAGAGTCCTCAGTGTGACCGCTTGAGACTTATCTAAAAAGAAACACGGAATTATACCAACAGTCGTCGTGGGGTCGCATATGCCCATATTTATGAAAGATCCCGTATTAAGAGGGACACGATCTCTGCTTTGACAGGACGTGCCGATAAAACCGCCTCGCAACGCAAGTTGAGGTGGAGCAGGAAACACTGGTTCGTGTTGGACCAGGTCACGATGCAAGGGCAGGCCGTACGAAGATTGCCAGCAGAACGGATTTATGCTAAGGGTGTGTGAAGATCATCTTGCAGATCCGGACACAACCTACGTGTTCGATAATCACCTTGGAGTATTTGGAGGAGGAACCCGCCTTGCAATGCCGAAGACAAGACTGCGCGTCGGACTCATCGGCATTGAAGCCTGGTTTAGGGGCTACTGAGGGAGTCCTGGATAAGGGGGTATCCGGACAGCCGGAGTATACACATCATCCGGACTATAGAAGCGTCAAGATACAAGACTCAAGACTTCGGCTCGTGTCCGGATGGGACTCTCCTTTGCGTGGAAGACAAGCTTGGCGATCCGGATATTATATTTCCTTCCTTGTAACCGACTCCATGTAAACCCTAGCTCTCCGGTGTCTATATAAACCGGAGAGCATGGTCCTTAGAAGGCCGATCACAATTACAATTATACCATCATAGGCTAGCTCTTAGAGTTTAGCCTCTACGATCTCGTGGTAGATCTACTCTTGTATTCCACATATCTTCAATATTAATCAAGCAGGAAGTAGAGTTTTACCTCCATCGAGAGGGCCCGAACCTGGGTAAACATTGTGTCCCTTGCATCCTGTTACCATCAGCCTAAGACGCACAGATCGGGACCCCCTACCCGAGATCCGCCGGTTTTGACACCGACATGGGGGGCTCAACGGCTGGAGATGCTCTTAACTCTCTCGACCATACAGCTTCTGCATCCTCCTTATTACACCGGGGTAACCGTGGTTTACCGATTGGGCTGCACGGGCACGGCAGATATTTGGTTTCTCAGAGCATCTCCAGCCGCGCCCCCAACAAGGCCCCCCAGGCAATTTTTTTGGCCGCCGGCGCCAAAAAATCGGCCCAGTCGCGCCCCCAAGGGCCCAGTTTTCGCCGACTCGGGTCGAAATTGGTGCCGATGGACCCAACACTACTAGGAAAAGGCCTACTAATGGCGCACCGGTTTTGCCTACTAATGGCGCACTACTGGTGCGCCATTAGTATCACGCCACTAGTATTTTTTACTAATGGCGCACCACTGGTGCCCCATTAGTATCTGGTATACTAATGGCGCACTATGCAGTGCGCCATTAGTTTTGCCCACAGTGCGCCACTAGTGTCTGCTATATAATGGCGCACACGTGGTAGTGCGCCATTAGTAACAAATTTTTATTTTTATTTTGTTTTTCTTAATCTCATGTCACTATTTCACATATGAGATATCCAACACATATATATATATATATACAACAAGCATCCATATAACAATCATAGCCAACACACAATTTCCATCATATATACATACGTAGCCAACACATAGTTCCATCGTTACATATTACATAAGTTTCACATTGTTCATCCAACACCGTTATCCATCAATTCACAAAAGTTTCACATTGATACAAAATAAAAACACAAATGGAAAAGAAGCACTCCATCCATGCAAGCTTCCGTGAATTAAATCAAATCTGCAAAATGATAAACAAGAAGTTAGAAGAAGAAGAAGAAGACTAGAAGAATACTAGAAGAAGAAGAACACTAGAAGAAGAATAAGAAGGTAAAATGAAGCTAACCTATGTCATTTTGGAAAAGAAGAAGAATAAGAAAAAGACTATAAGCTTATTATGTAAACTTGATTATTTTGTGCTAACATAAGTTATTTTGGAGCTAACCTATAGGAAACTAAGCATATAAGCTCTAAGTTAGCATATTAGAGCCAACTTAGGTAAAATGAAGCTAACCTATAGGAAACTAAGCATATATATATATATATATATATATATATATATATATATATATATATATATATATATATCATTTTGGAGATCTGACATACCTGACATAGTTCAGTTCTCATTGTTCTTCTCCTTCTCCTTCCTCAGTCTGATGCGCCAAGAGCGGCGAGGCGATGGAGGCAGTGGGATGTAGTCTTCTACCACAATTGGCGTGGTCATGTCGCCTAGCTGTGGGATCGCCGGCGCCACCACTGGTGCGTGGTCATTGTCAAGCACCACCACCATCGTGAGGCCACCTTCAGGCAGGATGGGCACGACCATCGCTAGGTCATCCTCAGCCACCTCCATATCTTGCCCATGGTCAGCCACCACCAGCACTAGGTCATCCTCAGCCTGATGCCCATCGTCATCCCGCAGCTCCTCATCCCCACTCTGCTCCTCTTCTCCCGCACTCCAGTCCGGATCATCCTTCTTGTTGTCTATGCTGCTGCCAGAATCGCTGCTGCTTTCGCTAAAGCCAGAATCGGTGTTGCTTTTGCTACAGCCATAGTCGCTGCTGCTTTGGCTGTACCAGTGTCGCTGCTGCTGCTCCCATTACCTATCCAAATGCAACAATGGCCGTTAACAATCGATGTGAGACAAAGCCAAATGTAGAGGAATAAGAAGAGGCAGAACGTAGCGGCATCATCATCGTTAGTGTAGCGCATGCGACACATAGTCGCGTTGAACACCTTCACGATGAGCATGGTGCCGTCGTTGTTGTACCTGAAGAGAAGGAAGTACCCCAGCCGCAGGTCGTAGGCACGGTAGAACTTCTCCCACCCACGTGACAAGTACATGTGGCCCTCCTTGATCAACAACTCCACATCCCACTGCCTGCGAAACCCGCTGCCGGCTTGTCGCAGCTTCACATTATTTGGCGGATCTTCACCCAGCGTGTTCATAAAACTGTCAGGCAGCCTCTGCAGTTTGGAACAATGAGTGATGTAGCAAATAACAGATATCATAATGAGATGGGTGAAGGGGAGATCTCTCGTTTTATATACCTGCATCATGGATGATACTGAAGTCCCAAGTATGATACTGAAGAACTCGGAAGCATCCCACTCGTACTGCGGTGTCACAGAGCGGCGGTGGCTGCTTCCCCCCATCTCTGATAAGCAGCAGAAGAGACCAATTAGTACCCTTACAACAGATCATAAAACATGCATGATAACAGGCTATACTGAAAGGCCAATTGTACTGGACTATAAATTAGGGTAACAATGACACAGAAGATGGGAGCACCTAGTACACATTAGCAAAACAAAAAGGGGCAGTTGATCCTACTTAACTAAGTACTAAGATACCCCGGCCCATGCATTAGTCTCAAGTACCCCATATGTCCTATTTCAGCATGACCTTTGCTGAAAATATGACATATGGAGTACCCGAATTTGCCGGAACGGAAGTTAATCGACATTCCGGCAAACTCAAGGGCCTCTTGGGGTACCTGCAAAATCATTATCCCACCCCCGCCCCGCTGCAACCCCACTACACCCCACAATATCATCACGACACGATGATCAGAGACAAAACCCCCAATATCATCAAAATACTCTAGTTATGAAGTAAAACTCCTGAAGTGTTCCAGGAGTAGAACCTGAAGTGTAGTCAGTGACTTCACCTATGTGCATAAAAATCATAAAAATTCAAAATCATTTGAAACCTGATCACTCGGACCACACCACATGCCACAACATACATAGTACATAGAGTTGACATCTCAGCATCGACCACACCACATGCCACAGCATACATAGTACATAGATGATCCAACAGACTACATAGCATGACAGTTTAAGCGTGAACCGCATCATAAAAAATAGAAGAACTTCACTACACAACTGAGACTCAATTAAGCTAATTAAATGGAGTTCATCTACTCACTAGCAGTACTACTAACTGGCAGTACTTAAACAAGTTAAGCTACTCACTATAGTACTGGCTACTCACTTAAGCTAGAAGCTACAAGTTAAACACATTTGTAGCACTGAGAAATAATGCTGAGATGTAGCAAAAAGTTAAGCTGGAAGCTACAGTACTAGCAACTAGCAGCAAGGAGTATAATGGCAATCATGTAGCAATCATGTCCTTCCCTTCATATATTCATGATATAAATGGATTGTTCTACCTAGTAGGTTGTTGGAAATTCAGTTACTTTTTCATTAGGACTGGCAACAAGACATAGTCAAATTTCAATTAAGATTATCTGTTGGTTCAAGACTGGCAACAAGACTTGTTCTACCAAATCAATTATCTGTTGGTTCAATGGTTGTTTTTCTTTCCCTTTTTATAATTGCAAAAAAGGAACAAGACATGGTCAAATTTCAGTTAAGATACATACAGTGAAATCAAAACAAAAATGGACAGTAAACTGATAATGACAGTAAACTGTAATTTGTTACACAGATTTTCCTACTAAAAATATAACTGAATGGATAAAAAAGGGTGAAAAGATAACTGAATGCTAGGCTACAATGGACAGTAAACTGTAAATTGTTAACAATTTACTGTGATTATCAGGTGTCATAATCTACTGAGTAGTCATGTCCCAGTCATGCATCCATGCATCCAGTGGCAACATCTTGCATACATGATCAGGGGTACATCAAAATCTATTGAGTAGTTCTTGTGCTCATCCAGTAGCAACATCTTTCATACATGATCAGTAGTCATGTACCAAATTTTTATTTAAACTGAATTTGCAAATCACCAAGAGCTCTACTAGTTTCAAACTAGATTTACATGATCAGTGATCCATGGAAGAACTCACCTCGATGGACGCGGAAGCAGCCGAGGTCGTAGATGGCGGCGGAGCAGAGACGAGGTCGCAGACACGGTCGTGGTGCTCCAGTGGATGCGGCTGCATCATTCGTTTGAATTGACATTTAATCAAACACCTCACAGGCAAGAACAGATGGTGGAGACAGAGAAGAGAAGGGATCGAGCAGAGAGGGAGAGGGCAAGGAGGGAGGAGCAGAGAGGGAGAGGTGGGAAATGGAGGCGGGGGTGAGTTGGATGGGGTACCTGCGGGTGTAGAAGACGGGGACGTCGTCGGGGACGAAGACGTCGACGCTATGGATGTTGCCGCCGCGGGAGGCGATGCAGTCGGAGATCCGGGACGGTGAACTACGTGCGGAGGCCAGGGGAGTCGAGTCAGTCAGGGGGAGGGGGCTTACGGGCGGAGGAGGAGGGGGCTTACGGGCAGAGGAGGACGGGCGGCAGCGCAGTAGGGGCGGCGACGTAGTGGGTCGGGCAGTGGGTCGGAGAGATGTGAGATTGGGAGAGAGAAGGACGAACGCGAGATGGACAACACACACAAGGGGGAAGGTTAGTAATGGCGCACCCTCCTGTGGTGCACCATTAGTAACTTTTTTTTCATTATTTTTTGTTGCATCTAATAATTTGTTTTTTATCAAATTTGATATTTTCATGAGGACTAGAACAGAAGATATCATCAAATTTGTTTTTTTTAAATATCATCAAATTTGTTTTTTTATTTTTAATTGAAGATATATATCATCAAATCTGTTATTTGAAAATACCATCAAATTTGTTATTTAAAAATATCATCAATATTTTTTTGGATTTTTAGTTGCATTCATTTGTGAATTGGTAAAACATTTATGTGTTGGGGAACGTTGTAGAAAATTAAAAAATTTCCTACGGTTTCACCAAGATCCATCTATGAGTTCATCTAAGCAACGAGTCATGGGAGAGAGATTGCATCTACATACCACTTTGTAGATCGCATGCGGAAGCGTTCAAGAGAACGGTGATGATGGAGTCGTACTCGCCGTGATCCAAATCACAGATGACCAAGTGCCGAACGGACAGCACCTCCGCGTTCAACACACGTACGGAGCGGATGACGTCTCCTCCTTCTTGATCCAGCAAGGGGGAAGGAGAGGGTGATGAAGATCCAGCAGCACAATGGCGTGGTGGTGGATGCAGCAGGACTCCGGCAGGGCTTCGCCAAGCTGCTGCGGGAGGAGGAAGAGGTGTAGCAGGGGGAGGGAGGCGCCAAGACACAGGGTGCGGCTGCCCTCCCCCCTGCCCTCCTTTATATAGGCCCCCACGGGGGGCGCCGGCCCTGGGAGATCTAATCTCCCAAGGGGGGCGGCGGCCAGGGGGGTGGAGTGCCCCCCAAGGCAAGTGGGGCGCCCCCCCCCCCCACCTAGGGTTTCCAACCCTAGGCGCAAGGGGGGCCAAAGGGGCGCACCAGCCCACTAGGGGCTGGTTCCCCTCCCACTTCAGCCCACGGGGCCCTCCGGGATAGGTGGCCCCACCCGGTGGACCCCCGGGACCCTTCCGGTGGTCCCGGTACAATACCGGGTGACCCCGAAACTTTCCCGATGGCCGAAATAGCACTTCCTATATATAATTCTTTACCTCCGGACCATTCCAGAACTCCTCGTGACATCCGGGATCTCATCCGGGACTCCGAACAACATTCGGTTTGCTGCATACTCATATTCATACAACCCTAGCGTCACCGGACCTTAAGTGTGTAGACCCTACGGGTTCGGGAAACATGCAGACATGACCGAGACGGCTCTTCGGTAAATAACCATCAGCGGGATCTGGATACCCATGTTGGCTCCCACATACTCCTCGATGATCTCATCGGATGAACCACGATGTCGAGGATTCAAGCAACCCCGTATACTATTCCCTTTGTCAGATGGTATGTTACTTGCCCGAGATTCGATCGTCGGTATCCCAATACCTCGTTCAATCTCGTTACCGGCAAGTCACTTTACTCGTACCATAATGCATGATCCCGTGACCAGACACTTGGTCACTTTGAGCTCATTATGATGATGCACTACCGAGTGGGCCCAGTGATACCTCTCCGTTATACGGAGTGACAAATCCCAGTCTCGATCCGTGTCAAACCAACAGACACTTTCAGAGATACCTGTAGTGTACATTTATAGTCACCCAGTTACGTTGTGACGTTTGGCACACCCAAAGCACTCCTATGGTATCCGGGAGTTACACGATCTCATGGTCTAAGGAAGAGATACTTGACATAGGAAAAGCTCTAGCAAAACGAACTACACGATCTTGTGCTATGCTTAGGATTGGGTCTTGTCCATCACATCATTCTCCTAATGATGTGATCCCGTTATCAATGGCATCCAATGTCCATAGTCAGGAAACCATGACTATCGATTGATCAACGAGCTAGTCAACTAGAGGCTCACTAGGGACGTATTGTGGTCTATGTATTCACACGTGTATTACGATTTCCGGATAATACAATTATAGCAAGAATAAAGGACAATTATTATGAACAAGGAAATATAATAATAATCCTTTTATTATTGCCTCTAGGGCATATTTCCAACAGTCTCCAACTTGCACTAGAGTCAATAATCTAGTTACATTGTGATGAATCGAACACCCATAGAGTTCTGGTGTTGATCATGTTTTGCTCGCGGAAGAGGTTTAGTCAATGGATCTGCGACATTCAGATCCATATGTACTTTGCAAATATCTATGTCTCCATCTTGAACATTTTCACGGATGGAGTTGAAACGACGCTTGATGTGCCTGGTCTTCTTGTGAAACCTGGGCTCCTTGGCAAGGGCAATAGCTCCAGTGTTGTCACAGAAGAGTTTGATCAGCCCCGACGCATTGGATATGACTCCTAGGTCGGTGATGAACTCCTTCACCCAAATTGCTTCATGCGCTGCCTCCGAGGCTGCCATGTACTCCGCTTCACATTTAGATCCCGCCACGACACTCTGCTTGCAGCTGCACCAGCTTACTGCCCCACCATTCAACATATACACGTATCCGGTTTGTGACTTAGAGTCATCCAGATCTGTGTCGAAGCTAGCATCGACGTAACCCTTTACGACGAGCTCTTCATCACCTCCATAAACGAGAAACATGTCCTTTGTCCTTTTCAGGTACTTCAGGATATTCTTGACTGCTGTCCAGTGTTCCTTGCCGGGATTACTTTGGTACCTTCCTACCAAACTTACGGCAAGGTTTACATCAGTTCTGGTACACAGCATGGCATACATAATAGATCCTATGGCTGAGGCATAGGGGATGACGCTCATCTCTTCTTTATCTTTTGCCGTGGTCGGGCATTGAGCTGAGCTCAATCTCACACCTTGCAGTACAGGCAAGAACCCTTTCTTGGACTGATCCATTTTGAACTTCTTCAAAATCTTATCAAGGTATGTGCTTTGTGAAAGACCTATGAGGCGTCTCGATCTATCCCTATAGATCTTGATGCCTAATATGTACGCAGCTTCTCCAAGGTCCTTCATTGAAAAACACTTATTCAAGTAGGCCTTAATGCTGTCCAAGAATTCTATATCATTTCCCATCAAAAGTATGTCATCTACATATAATATGAGAAATGCTACAGAGCTCCCACTCACTTTCTTGTAAACGCATGCATCTCCATAAGTCTGCATAAACCCAAACGCTTTGATCATCTCATCAAAGCGAATGTTCCAACTCCGAGATGTTTGCACCAGCCCATAAATGGATCGCTGGAGCTTGCATACTTTGTTAGCATTCTTAGGATCGGCAAAACCTTCCGGCTGCATCATATACAGATCTTCCTTAAGATAACCGTTAAGGAATGCCGTTTTGACGTCCATCTGCCATATCTCATAATCATAGTATGCTGCAATTGCTAACATGATTCGGACGGACTTAAGCTTCGCTACGGGAGAGAAAGTCTCATCGTAGTCAATCGCTTGAACTTGCCGATAACCCTTAGCGACAAGTCAAGCTTTATAGATGGTTACATTACCATCCGTGTCCGTCTTCTTCTTAAAGATCCATTTGTTTTCTATCGCTCGCCGATCATCGGGCAAGTCAGTCAAAGTCCATACTTTGTTTTCATACATGGATTCTATCTCGGATTGCATGGCTTCTAGCCATTTGTTGGAATCTGGGCCCGCCATTGCTTCTTCATAGTTCGAAGGTTCACCATTGTCTAACAACATGATTTTCAGGACAGGGTTGCCATACCACTTTGGTGTGGAACGTGTCCTTGTGGACCTACGAAGTTCAGTAGCAACTTGATCTGAAGTACCTTGAACATCATCATTAATTTCCTCTCCAGTTGGTGTAGGCACCACAGGAACATTTTCCTGAGCTGCACTACTTTCCGGTTCAAGAGGTATTACTTCATCGATATCTACTTTCCTCCCACTTACTCCTTTCGAGAGAAACTCTTTTTCCAGAAAGGATCCATTCTTGGCAACAAAGATCTTGCCTTCGGATCTAAGGTAGAAGGTATACCCAATGGTTTCCTTAGGGTATCCTATGAAGACGCATTTTTCCGACTTGGGTTCGAGCTTTTCAGGTTGAAGTTTCTTGACATAAGCATCGCATCCCCAAACTTTTAGAAATGACAGCTTAGGTTTCTTCCCAAACCATAATTCATACGGTGTCGTCTCAACGGATTTAGACGGTGCCCTATTTAAAGTGAATGTAGCTGTCTCTAGAGCGTATCCCCAAAATGATAGCGGTAAATCGGTAAGAGACATCATAGATCGCACTGTATCCAATAGAGTGCGATTACGACGTTCAGACACACTGTTACGCTGAGGTGTTCCAGGCGGCGTGAGTTGTGAAACGATTCCACATTTTCTTAAGTGTGTACCAAATTCGTGACTTAAATATTCTCCTCCACGATCCGATCGTAAGAATTTGATCTTTCGGTCACGTTGATTCTCTACTTCATTCTGAAATTCCTTCAACTTTTCAAAGGTCTCAGACTTGTGTTTCATCAAGTAGACATACCCATATCTACTCAAGTCATCAGTGAGAGTGAGAACATAACGATATCCTCCGCGAGCCTCAACGCTCATTGGACCACACACATCAGTATGTATGATTTCCAATAAGTTGGTTGCTCGCTCCATTGTTCCGGAGAACGGAGTCTTGGTCATTTTGCCCATGAGGCATGGTTCGCATGTGTCAAATGATTCATAATCGAGAGACTCTAAAAGTCCATCAGCATGGAGCTTCTTCATGCGCTTGACACCAATGTGACCAAGGCGGCAGTGCCACAAGTATGTGGGACTATCGTTATCAACTTTACATCTTTTGGTATTCACACTATGAATATGTGTAACATTACGTTCGAGATTCATTAAGAATAAACCATTGACCATCGGGGCATGACCATAAAACATATCTCTCATATAAATAGAACAACCATTATTCTCGGATTTAAATGAGTAGCCATCTCGCATCAAACGAGATCCAGATACAATGTTCATGATCAAACTTGGCAGTAAATAACAATTATTGAGGTTTAAAACTAATCCCGTAGGTAAATGTAGAGGTAGCGTGCCGACGGCGATCACATCGACCTTGGAACCATTCCCGACGCGCATCGTCACCTTGTCCTTCGCCAGTCTCTGCTTATTCCGCAGCTCCTGCTGTGAGTTACAAATGTGAGCAACGGCACCGGTATCAAATACCCAGGAGTTACTACGAGTACTGGTAAGGTACACATCAATTACATGTATATCAAATATACCTTTAGTGTTGTCGGCCTTCTTGTCCGCTAAGTATTTGGGGCAGTTCCGCTTCCAGTGACCCTTCCCTTTGCAAAAAAAGCACTCAGTCTTAGGCTTGGGTCCATTCTTTGACTTCTTCCTGGCAACTGGCTTACCGGGCGCGGCAACATCTTTGCCGCCCTTCTTGAAGTTCTTCTTACCCTTGCCCTTCTTGAACTTAGTGGTCTTATTGACCATTAACACTTGATGTTCTTTCTTGATTTCAACCTCTGCTGACTTCAGCATTGAAAATACTTCAGGAATGGTCTTCACCATCCCCTGCATATTGTAGTTCAACACAAAGCTCTTGTAGCTCGGTGGGAGCGACTGAAGGATTCTGTCAATGACCGCCTCGTCCGGGAGGTTGATCTCCAGCTGGGACAGGCGGTTGTGCAACCCAGACATTTTGAGTATGTGCTCACTGACAGAACTGTTTTCCTCTATCTTACAACTATAGAACTTGTCAAAGACTTCATATCTCTCGACCCGGGCATGAGCTTGAAAAACCATTTTCAGCTCCTTGAACATCTCGTATGGTCCGTGTCCCTCAAAACGCTTTTGGAGCCCCAGTTCTAAGCTGTAAAGCATGTCGCACTGAACGAGGGAGTAATCATCAGCACGTGATTGCCAAGTGTTCATAACGTCTTGGTTCTCTGGGATGGGTGCTTCACCTAGCGGTGCATCTAGGACATAATCTTTCTTGGATGCTATGAGGATGATCCTCAGGTTCCGGACCCAGTCCGAATAGTTGCTGCCATCATCTTTCAGCTTGGTTTTCTCTAGGAACGCGTTGAAGTTCATGTTGACATGAGCGTTGGCCATTTGATCTACAAGACATATTTTGCAAAGATTTTAGACTAAGTTCATGATAATTAAGTTCATCTAATCAAATTATTTAATGAACTCCCACTCAGATTGACATCCCTCTAGTCATCTAAGTGTTACACGATCCGAGTCGACTAGGCCGTGTCCGATCATCACGTGAGACGGACTAGTCATCATCGGTGAACATCTCCATGTTGATCCTATCTTCCATACTACTCATGTTCGACCTTTCGGTCTCTTGTGTTCCGAGGCCATGTCTGTACATGCTAGGCTCGTCAAGTTAACCCTAAGTGTTTTGCATGTGTAAAACTGTCTTACACCCGTTGTATGTGAACATAAGGATCTATCACGCCCGATCATCACGTGGTGCTTCGAAATGACGAACTTTAGCAACGGTGCACAGTTAGGGGGAACACTTTCTTGAAATTATTATAAGGGATCATCTTCTTTAGTACCGTCGTTCTAAGTAAACAAGATGCATAAACATAATAAACATCACATGCAATTATATAATAGTGACATGATATGGCCAATATCATATAGCTCCTTTGATCTCCATCTTCGGGGCTCCATGATCATGTTCGTCACCGGCATGACACCATGATCTCCATCATCATGATCTCCATCATCGTGTCTTCATGAAGTTGTCACGCCAACGACTACTTCTACTTCTATGGCTAACACGTTTAGCAATAAAGTAAAGTAATTTACATGGTGTTCTTCAATGACACGGAGGTCATACAAAATAAAGACAACTCCTATGGCTCCTGCCGTTGTCATACTCATCGACATGCAAGTCGTGATTCCTATTACATGAACATGATCTCATACATCACAATATCATTCATCATTCATCACAACTTCTGGCCATATCACATCACATGACAATTGCTGCAAAAACAAGTTAGACGTCCTCTAATTGTTGTTGCATCTTTTACGTGGCTGCAATTGGGTTCTAGCAAGAACGTTTTCTTACCTACGAATAACCACAACGTGATTTTGTCAACTTCTATTTACCCTTCATAAGGACCCTTTTCATCTAATCTGCTCCAACTAAAGTAGGAGAGACAGACACCCGCTAGCCACCTTATGCAACTAGTGCATGTCAGTCGGTGGAACCTGTCTCACGTAAGCGTACGTGTAAGGTCGGTCCGGGCCGCTTCATCCCACAATACCGCTGAAGCAAGAAAAGACTAGTAGCGGCAAGCAAGTTTACAAGATCTACGCCCACAACAAATTTGTGTTCTACTCGTGCAATAGAGAACTACGCATAGACCTAGCTCATGATGCCACTATTGGGGAACGTTGCAGAAAATTAAAAAATTTCCTACGGTTTCATCAAGATCCATCTATGAGTTCATCTAAGCAACGATTCATGGGAGAGAGATTGCATCTACATACCACTTTGTAGATCGCGTGCGGAAGCGTTCAAGAGAACGGTGATGATGGAGTCGTACTCGCCGTGAACCAAATCACCGATGACCAAGTGCCGAACGGACAGCACCTCCGCGTTCAACACATGTACGGAGCGAATGACGTCTCCTCCTTCTTGATCCAGCAAGGGGGAGGAGAGGTTGATGAAGATCCAGCAGCACAATGGCGTGGTGGTGGATGCAGCAGGACTCCGGCAGGGCTTCGCCAAGCTGCTGCAGGAGGAGGAAGAGGTGTATCAGGGGGAGGGAGGCGCCAAGACACAGGGTGCGGCTGCCCTCCCCCCTGCCCTCCTTTATATAGGCCCCCAGGGGGGGCGCTGGCCCTGGGAGATCTAATCTCCCAAGGGGGGCGGCGGCCAGGGGGGTGGAGTGCCCCCCAAGGCAAGTGGGGCGCCCCCCCCCACCTAGGGTTTCCAACCCTAGGCACAAGGGGGGGCCCAGGGGGCGCACCAGCACACTAGGGGCTGGTTCCCCTCCCACTTCAGCCCACGGGGCCCTCCGGTATAGGTGGCCCCACCCGGTGGACCCCCGGGACCCTTCCGGTGGTCCCGGTACAATACCGGGTGACCCCGAAACTTTCCCGATGGCCGAAACAGCACTTCCTATATATAATTCTTTACCTCCGGACCATTCAAGAACTCCTCGTGACGTCCGGGATCTCATCCGGGACTCTGAACAACATTCGGTTTGCTGCATACTCATATTCATACAACCCTAGCGTCACTGAACCTTAAGTGTGTAGACCCTACGGGTTCGGGAGACATGCAGACATGACCGAGACGGCTCTCCGGTAAATAACCAACAGCGGGATCTGGATACCCATGTTGGCTCCCACATACTCATCTATGATCTCATCGGATGAACCACGATGTCGAGGATTCAAGCAACCCCGTATACTATTCCCTTTGTCAGACGGTATGTTACTTGCCCGAGATTCGATCATCGGTATCCCAATACCTCGTTCAATCTCGTTACCGGTAAGTCACTTTACTCGTACCATAATGCATGATCCCGTGACCAGACACTTGGTCACTTTGAGCTCATTATGATGATGCACTACCGAGTGGGCCCAGTGATACCTCTCCATTATACGGAGTGACAAATCCCAGTCTCGATCCGTGTCAACCCAACAGACACTTTCGGAGATACCTGTAGTGTACCTTTATAGTCACCCAGTTACGTTGTGACGTTTGGCACACCCAAAGCACTCCTACGGTATCCGGGAGTTACACGATCTCATGGTCTAAGGAAGAGATACTTGACATAGGAAAAGCTCTAGCAAAACGAACTACACGATCTTGTGCTATGCTTAGGATTGGGTCTTGTCCATCACATCATTCTCCTAATGATGTGATCCCGTTATCAACGAATTCCAATGTCCATAGTCAGGAAACCATGACTATCTGTTGATCAACGAGCTAGTCAACTAGAGGCTCACTAGGACGTATTGTGGTCTATGTATTCACACGTGTATTACGATTTCCGGATAATACAATTATAGCATTAATAAAAGACAATTATTATGAACAAGGAAATATAATAATAATCCTTTTATTATTGCCTCTAGGGCATATTTCCAACATTATGAATATGAAAAAATATCATCAAAAATTGAAAAAATATTCATGAATTCAAAAAGTGCCCATGAAATTTCAAAATATTCATGAGTTCCAAAAATATTAACAAATTCAGACTACGATGCGGTCC
>NC_041393.1:621502534-621568188 GCF_002162155.2 Triticum dicoccoides | reverse complement strand
TGGAGCGAGGGAGGGTGCGGTGGGACGGGGGGTCGATGGAGGGTGCGGTCGGCGGCGGCGGCCGGTGGAGCGGGGGGTCGACCCTGGTTACTAATGGCGCACCAGCTTTTGGTGTGCCATTAGAAGTTTTGCAAAAAAAGTATATATTCTAATGGCGCACGGTGTGGCCAGTGCGCATTACTAGTTTGCACTAGTAATGGCGCACTGTGCCACGGTGCGCCATTAGAATGTTTGGAAAAATTAAAAAAAAATGTTTCTAGTGGCGCACCATGTTCCTGGTGCGCCATTAGTGTCTTCCACACTAATGGCATACCGAAACATGGTGCGCCATTAGTATATACTAATGGCGCACCACCTGAAAGGTGCGCCATTAGTGTCCATCCCATCTATAACCCTTTTCCTAGTAGTACAACCCGAACCCGGCACGCTGGGGGCGCTCAGGGGCGGGGGGCGAATCGTTTTTGGCGCGAAAGAGCCGCGGGCCCTCCTTGCCAACGACTCGTCTCTCTTCTCGCCGCTTCGGCGTCCTCATCGCCTCATTTCCCGCGGCGAATCAATGCCAAAGGTACCTGCCGCGCCGGTCAGCCTCCATTGATGCCTCACGGGCGGTGCAGTGAAGACCGGACGACGCGCGTCCCCTCGCCCGCCACGCGTACACGCGGCGGCCACGCATACGTGGCGCGTCCGCCTATATAAGCCGACCCCAGCGTGTCGGAGACACGCACAGAGCCTCCTCTGCCAACACGCCATTTCTCCCCTTCCTCCCTCTCCTCTCGCCGTCTCCAGTGCAAAAGCATGGCCGAGCGCTTCCCCAATGACGACGCAGCGGCGAACGGCTTCGGCCGCCGCCACCTTCACAAGGACGAAGCTCGGCTCCTCTTCGAGGCCGAGTACCCGGTCCCGCCGGACATGTGGGTGCCCGGGGCATGGAGAATCAGCGTTGATGGTGTCCCGGTGCCACCACCACCCATCGGGGCGGCGCCGCGTGCGGAGATCACGCGTATCCGCGCCCCCCTGCCGCGGGCGGGGAGGGAAGAACCGCGCTACGTCCCCAACAGCCCGCTCTGGGAGCCATACTTCCGCCGCCGCCACGCCGAACAGCTCGACGCCACTAACAGAGTCGTGCCCTTCGGAAGGCTCAACTCCGAGGGGCGGCACCGATGGTGGGGCGTGCCCAGCCGCACGCTGGAAGCCGTCCTCGAGCACATCGAGGGCAGCAACACGCCGAGGCTCGAATACCCTGCTCCCCCATCTTTATCTCGCCAACGTGGGAGTTCCTAGACGTCGAGGCGCATGGAGCAGCCCGGGGCGTCCTCCTCCTCGCCCGGCCGCTCGTCCGGCTCTCCCTACCTCCGCCCCGTCAAGCCGGAAACCCAGGACACGCCTGTCAGCGGGCCCACCCGCAGCTCCGGCGTCCGCATCGGCGACTCCACACACCCCTCTGGCCGCCTCGTCCTCGTCGCGCCCAAGCCAGAGCCCGGCCTCCCCACGGAGTACGAGGAGATAGCCCGGCGCGGCTTCTCCGACGAGGAGGCCCTAAAGTGGGCGTGGGACGACTACCTCCGTGACGAGATGGTCTGGCAGCGCCGGGCCCTAGAGGAGATAGCCGCCCGCAAACGTGGGCCCGAGGACGAGCACGACGTCGTGATCCTCGATAGCGACGACGGCGAGGACGCCCCCGGACCGTCCAACCCGCCGCGCCAACCAGGGGAGGGTTGCAGCAGGGACGGCGGCCGCGGCGGAGGCGGCGACGACGACGACGACGACGATGACGACGGCGGCGACTACATGCGGTTCTACAGCCTCCTCGGCATGTAGAACTGCAAGGGCGGCGGGTAGCGAGGTGCGGCGAGGGAGACGGCGAGGAGCAGCCTAGTAGTTTTTTTTTTCTTTTTGTAAAATATTTTTAAATATGAGCGAACTCGCCGAAGTTTGATTGAATTTGTGCCGTGTTTGTGCCGTAATTTAAATTTTTAAGAAAACGTGGGCGCCGCGACTGGGGGCATCATGCCCCAGCGCGCGGTTTAGCGCCGGTGCGC
The DNA here is from genome assembly GCF_002162155.2 of Triticum dicoccoides. Classification (NCBI taxonomy): domain Eukaryota; kingdom Viridiplantae; phylum Streptophyta; class Magnoliopsida; order Poales; family Poaceae; genus Triticum; species Triticum dicoccoides. The sequence goes on along the minus strand of NC_041393.1, from coordinate 621,566,149 downwards.
CCTCAGGAGGCGTTTTTAGCGCCTCCTGGGGGCCAACGGCTGGAGATGCCCTCAACTCTCAAGGTGAAAGGAGATAATCGACTCGCCGTCATCAGGCGTCAGCTCATGTCCTCATTATCATTTGTGTTCAAAGGCCTCCACCACCGTAAGTTAGCCCTTCCCTGGCCGGCTTGCTGATTGCCAATCCCACAGATTTCGTGCACCCCTTTCGTCAACGGTTGAACTGTCAACTAAACTGACAATTCGCTCTAACAGAAAAAAGTTGACATGTCAACATTGTAAGCACCGCTTCTTTTTGCACGAAATTCCCGCGGCGACTAGCTCATCAATTTCCACTAGGCATTTCTTTTTGGTGAGCTTCAGTTTTATTTGAAAACTAAATTCAATAAAGAAATTGCGGGGTCAATAGAAAAAAAACTTTATCAAGTACTCTCTCCGTCCAGAAATACTTGTCGGAAAAATGGATAAAATTGGATGTATTTATAACTAAAATACGTCTAGATTTATCCATTTCTCCGACAAATATTTCCGGACGGAGGGAGTAATATCATCTCCTAGACAGTCGCTACGTCTCCCGAACCAAAAATGAATTGGCCCCTTGAAGAACCAAATAGGTTTGACGTGCCTTCTGAATGCTGCTCATTTGAAGCAAGTGAGTTTGTTCCGCCAAACCCTATTTGGCGCCTTAAGCGCCCGATATAGGGTTAATGATACAGGGCGCACACCCCCTTGTCCACGCTGGGCCGGCCCACAGTCCTTTCTTTCGGATTTAAAGACGCAAAAAAGAAGGCGTAACGCGAATCGAACTTGCGATCTCCTGGACAAACATTCGCTGCACTAACCAATTGGCCATCTGCACTTGTCGAGTTTAGTTGTAGGTTTTCATCCTTTACTTCCTTCTCTACTCCTTTTTTTCTATTTTTATTTCATTTCCATTTTACCCTTTTCTATCATGTTTCTATAATACAAGAACGTACGTTTCAAATTCATGAACTTTATTCTAATTCGATGCTTTTTTTCGAATTCAATCCGATGAACTTTTTCAAATTCAATGACCTTTTTTCAATACTGATGAACTTTTTTTCAAATTTGATGAACTTTTTTCAAATTCAATGAACTTTTTCGAATTTGATGAACATTTTTCAAAAACGATGAACTTTTTTTCAAATTTGATGAACTTTTTTCAAATTCGATGAACTTTTTCTAAGTTCGATGAACTATTTCCAAATCCGATGAATTTTTTTTCAAATTCGATGAACTTTTTTCAAAGTCGATGAACTTTTTTTCAAACCGATGAACTTGTTATCGAATTGGATGAGCTTTTTAAAATTCAATGAACTTTTTCAAATTTGATGAACCTTTTTTTCAAATTTCGGGAAATTTTATGAAATTATTGTACAGTTTTTAATTCATGTTTTTTCGTTGTTTTTACGGATTTTTTCTTTTTTTAATCAACAAGGCTTTATTGACCAGTGCTTGCAAGAAAACAAAGGCTACGAAAGGAGCAAGTAGCGATCGAGCGAGCGAGCAGCGATCAAGTGAATGGGCCGTGGCCCACTATGGGCGCGCGTGAGCGCCAGGACAGCGATCGGGCGCTGAAGGCGCTAACGAGGTCTCGTTTGTTCCTATGTTTCATGCAGGGAGGGAACCATGCCAGGATTTTTCTTGGGCCTTTCTAAGGAGGCGCATGAGGGCTCTCTGGGGTGGATACCCTACTCTCACGTCGTTGATTGTGCAAGCAGTCGCAGACAAGCCGCCACCGTCCACATCGTCATCGGTTTCTGCCGCACAGTCCTCAACCGTCGCCGCAAATCCTCTGCACCCCGCTCGGACGCCTTCACCAACTCCTACACCGTCTTCCTGCACCGGGGTTGCCCGCTCCTACGCGCCGGTCGCGGCGGCGCTGTTGAGCCTCATGGCAGGCGTGCCTCCTGCGGCGCGGGCCACCTCGGCCACGGGAGGCTCGAACCCCCCTAGTACTCCGGGCGTGGGGGCGCCACTGGCTCCCTCGCGCCCTCCGGCTCAGGCGCCGGGCTTCTACGGTCCGCCACAACAGCAGCGAGGACCGGCACCAGTATACATCTATGGTGGGAACCAGCCCCCTGGTTATGCCCAGGCTGGGCAGTACCTCTCGTCGTATGGTCCGGCCGTTGCCGGAGTGCAGGCCCCCACATATGGGGCTTCGCAGACCGGGTTGTCCGCTCTGCCGCTATTTCATCCAAGGGGGTTGTGGCACATCCGGCTCAAAAATGCAAAAAGAAGAAGAAGCCACAACAGCAGCAGTTTGCTGATGGAGCCTTACAGAGTTAATTGCAACACTTCAGCATGTTGTAATGAGTCAGTACCACTAGTCATTTTTTTGCCATGCAGTACCAACTCTAAGCCTAAGTGTTGCATAACGGTCTGACAGCCGTATAAGCGTGTATTGACCCCGTATCTGACATAAAGGGCCCACATGTCAGGTGCCATCGTGGCTTACCTGCGCGCACCCGCTCGGTAAGTTTCGCACCCGCTCGGTCACTCCATCTAGCCTGGTCCGGTCGAACCCGTACGCAGCCAGCCGCACTCGACACTCCACTCCGTCCCTCTCCTCGCCGCATCACCCTCCTCTCTCCAGCCGCCGTCGCTCGCCGCGCAGACCGCTGCGTCCGCCCCCGCCGTCGCGCCATGGTCTTCGAGGATGAGAGCAGCGACGACTTGTCCAGCCTGCAGATCTCCTCCTCCGACGATGGGATGCATTATCAGGTCAGTGGTAGAGCTAGGGTTAGGGTTAGGTCATTTGGGGATTTGGGGATTTCATGATCTGGTTTTCTGATTTGAGTATTTGCTCCCTGTAGATTCCTGCTAGCATTGAAGACCAAGACTACCATGGCTTGGAGATGGCACCCGAGGGGCTCTGCGTGGAGCATCGGCTGCCAACTGAGCGCCGTGTAGCTTTTGAATCATTTGAGACTGGCAGGAGGTTTCTAGTTTGTGCTCAGCCTGTAAGTCACTGAAGCTTAGTAGTTTTGATGCTTATAGTACTAATGGTCACTGCAATAGCTTAGTTGGCTATGTTCACTGTAATATATATATATGTTTGATGCTTATGTTGACTTTAATATTTATATGGGCAGCAGCTTAGTTGGCAGTGGAGAAGCTCATAGTTTAGTTAGTTATTAGTACTGAAGCTCACAACAACATGGTGTGTAGGCATGTGCTGTTAGTTGATTGAGGCAGTGTAGATGCTAATAGTTTAATTGAGGCAGTATAGGTTGCAGTATAACTAGCATTGTTTGGTTGGCCACATGTATAATTGTTTGCTATATTGCAGGAAGCTGTCAATTGTGGTTTCCTTGCTTGGGTTGACCCAGAGTGGCCCCCCACAATGCAAAATGCATTGTTGAAGCTTTGGGAAATGTTTGAAGACAGCAGGACTGCTAGGAGGAAGGATAACCTGGAAAGTTCACTTACTATCCACCACCTTAAAGAAGAGAAAAGGAATATGGATGCCAACTATGACAAACTAGTTGAAGATGTCCATCAACTTCTCAATGCCCAGGAGGACAGGGTGTTGGATTTAAGTTATGTGCAGGCTAAGGAGAAGAAAGCTGAGGCTACCACTGCATCAGTTGTGGCTGCCATGAAGAATGAGATGGAGAAGAAAGCTGAGGCTGCCACTGCATCAGTTGTGGCTGCCATAAAGAATGAGATGGAGAGGAAAGAAGCAGAGAACTACAAGATGCAAGAGAAGTACAAAGTGCTGGTGAACCTGGTAGAAGCTCAAGGCAGTGTCATTAGGAACCTGAAGATGAATCATTTGAAAGAGAAGGAAAAGCCAGCTGAAGGAAACAACAATTTAAAGATTCAGGTTGATGAGCTCACCCTGTTTGTGAAAAAACTAACAGAAGAGAATGTGCAGTTCAAGAGGGGACATGAGAATCTGATGAAACGCAGGGATGAGTTAAAGCTCCAGCTTGCTGTGCAGTTCAAGTCACTTGAGAAGAGCAAAGAGAAGCTGAAGTTGATTCATGACATCTTGAAGGAATGAGGCAGATGAAGATGATCTGGGTAGATGAGGCAGAGCATACCTATCATGATATAAGTTGGTTTGATAGAAGGCTTTGCTAATCTTTTGTGAAGGGTGGTTTAGTTAAGTGTAATGTATGGATGTAGTACTTGTGAACAATGTTGGAGACTCCAGTATGCTATGATCTTTAGCTAATGTTGTAAGAATCTAGTAATTATGTAAGAATCCATGGTCATGTTGAACTCCTGTATGCTCAAGTTAGATGGCTCAAGTTATCTCCTCTTGAACCTGTGTTGAAATATTTAGCTAAAATCTAGTTAGCTTGCTTAAGTTATTTAGCTAATGAAACTCTTGCCAAATCAAACAACAGAGGAAAAAAGCTGCTGGTGCCCTCACAACAAACCAAATCAAACTCTGGCCCTGGTTATTAAACAGAGCAAAAAAAACAGAGCATAAATGCTCAACAGTGTAGGCCCTGGTTATTAAAGCACTGCACTGGCCCGAACAGGAACGAAACGGTTTGTTCATTTGGGGGAAAAAACTAGGGTTAGGCAACGGCGGAGGCGATTCCTGAGCGGGCCGGCGGAGGAGGCGATCTCGCAGTCGGCGTCGGCGGCGGCTACCTCCAACTCAATGTCCATGTCGTGGTCTTCGGGTCGTTCTCAGCCCCCCAGCTTCCGTCGAGCCTCTAGAAGGAGAGGGGACGAATCCAGGTCTCCGGTGCCCTACCGTGAGAGCCCGATGGCGTATGAGCCGGAGAAGCTCTGCTGGTGCAGGCCGCGTAGGAAGGTGCCCAGATGGATCTCATGGAACCATCAGAACCCAGGCCGGAGGTACTACGCCTGCGTTGATGCCATGGTAAGTTTCATTCTTCTTCTACTTTTCTGTTCATTAGATCTTCTCCCCTCTGAAACCCTGATTGTGGTTGGTACAGTGAGGTGGTTGTGGCTACGTTGAATGGCATGATGATCCTCTGCCGAAGTTTTTGAGTGATTTGATTGGTGATTTGCGAGATGAAGTGCGTAGGCTGAGAGGTGAAACAAGTGTTGCTTTGTTTGAAGATCACAGTGCAGCTGTTGCTCTGCCTGAAGCTCAAAGAGGAAGAGAGATGATGGATTTGGAAGAGAAGCTCAAGGAGAAAAATGCAGAGCTAGATGCACTGAAGGGGAAATATCAGAATGTGCCAGGTTTCATCCTACTGATGTTGATCCTAGTAATGTGTCAGGTGTCTTTGTAATAAAGTGCAAATGTTCATCCTAGTAATGAAGTGCAAATGTTCACAAGCGCCAAATGTTGATCACCTCAGAGATGCCAAATGCCAAATGAGCATTGAGTTGAGTTGTACACAAGTGCCAAATTACCAAATATTGCAGATATTGTAGGCATAATATGTTCATAGGAGCATTATAAGTTTACAACTGACCTAAGCACACAAACTTAGAACTCCATTACAACATACATCAGTTTTGTAGCACAAATAACTAAGTTTCCAGCATAAATAACTTAGTTTTCTAACACTCAACTCTGGCACTCTAGTACTCTCCCACTCAGGTGTTACCACTGGCAGTGAAGTATGACATCAAACGAGTATATTTCCCTGGGGCACTAGAAGAAGGAGCACCAGAAGATGAAGCTCCTGTAGAAAATCTTGGGGCAGTGAAAGGCCTTGCAAATCTTGCACTTGCACTAGCTGACTCTCTAGCACTTGCACTTCCAGTTCTTGCAGTAGTAGCTCTTGCACTAGTTGACCCTCTTGCACTTGCACTTCCAGTTCTTGCAGTAGTAGCTCTTGCACTTGCTGGCCCTCTAGCACTTTCACTTGCAGTTCTTGCAAAAGTAGTTCTTGCAGAAGAAGACCTTGCTGGTGGCTGTTGTGATCCTGATGGAGTACCTTCTAGACCTTGCTGACCCTCTAGCACTTTCCTTGATCTTTTTGCTGCCTGGCAAACATAAAAAAACATGCTAGTTAGTCACAAAGGTTTAGAACAAAAAACATAGCAGGAAAGGAGACTAATTAAGAACATTTAGTAGCCCCTGTTCACATAGCAAAATCTTTGATGACAATTTGGAAAAACTTGGTTTACTGCATTTAGTAGCCCCTGTTCACATAGCATGCTATACTTAGCTGTTGTACTAGTAAAAGAAAGAACATAAAAGCAAGAACATAACAGAAAGATGCATGCATACCTTCTGTCTATCAGACATGATAGTATAAGGCCCAAATTTGCCAACTTCTCCTCCTAGACATATCTTCAGTTGGTGTAGAAACCAACACCAATTAGCTGTGTCCTCTTGTCCAACAACAGCAAATGCAAGTGAGAAAATATTATTATTCCCATCTTTTCTAGTGGCAGCTAGGATTTGAGCACCAGTGGTGAGCTTAATAAAGCATCCATCAACACCTGTTGTTGCAACCAAATAACAATTTAAACTTCTACAACTTTATATTTAAGTATAAAGAACTATAAAGCATTACTAACCAATGGATGGTCTGCATGCACTGAGAAATCCCTCCCTTGCTCCATTTATGCAGAAGAACATAGCATGAAACCTTGGTCCTGGATGTGGTATTTTTGTAGTTGGTCTTGGAGTAACTGTTGCAACTACAACTCTACTACCAGGGTTTGTATCCATGATGGTCTGAGCATAATCCCTAAGCTTGGGATACTGCTTCTTGTGCTCTCCTAGCACAGCTTCCACAGCAAGGTTTTTGGCCCTATAGGCCATGTGCTTTGGCACATCAACACCATACTTCTCATTGCAGTTGTCAATCAGAGTGTGTATGCTGGTGGTTGGATCAGACCTGAACAAGGACTCATAGGTCTTTGCAAGCCACTTGGCACTTATCCTAGATGTCTCAGTGTTGGTAGGGCAAGTGTGCTCCAGCCTTATTTTCTTGATAGCAAAGGTTTTCTCCCCTGTGATAACTGCAACAACTATGCAAAACTGGCAGTGCTCTTGCTTACAACAGACAATTATCCTTTGGTCTGAATTTCTGTGATACCTGAAGTCTCTGGCCTGTGTGATGTGCAAGCTCAACAAAGCATCTCTGAATTGCTGTTGATTCTTAAAGCACATGTACAGACATAACTGCTGATGTGGTTGCTCAAGCTTGTCAATGTACCAGATCCTTGGCTTCCTTTTCTTGGCCCTACTCTTCCTCCCTTTGGGCAGAACAAATGAAAGTGGCTCATGTCCATCATCTTCATCCTCAAACAGCAACCCACCATCTTCTTCATCTGATGAAGGAATGAAATCAGGTTGCACCTCCTCCAACACACTTGAGTGTGTCCTAGTAGTAGGGCCCCTCCTAACTGCGAGCTTCTTCCTCTTTGTTGCAGGTTTTTGCATTGGTGCTTCTTCTGTTGCAACAACTTTGACCTAATCCTCCTTCTCCTGTTCCTCCTCCTCCTCCTCCTCCTCCATCTCAAACAAGTCCTCAACCTCAGTGTCACCCTCATAATGTAATTGTTCCTCTTCTGAATCCTCATCTGAATCTTCATCTTCAACTTCTTGCTCTGCTAGTTTATTCCCCTCAATTATCTCTGTGTCTTCAATTATCCTGTACTTCTCCATGCAAAAAGGATTGGTATCACTGTCATATGCAACAGCCTCAGAGTCATCACTGTTATTATGTCCCTCTTCTACCACTGCATCTTCCTCCATTACAGCTTTCATCTTGCCCTTACTGAAATTTCTGCTCTCTTGTGTGCATTGACTATGAAAAACAACACCTTGTTGATTAACAGCAAGAACTGCAGGCTCACTGAGATCATAAACAACAGGTGGTCTATATAATATAGTTGCTAAATTTTCTTCTCTCCTCGGACAGAAATTGCTATAGTTTGATCTTAGTAAATCTTCTTGTTCTATCTGACATACAAAAGGTGTTGTTGCCCTCACCAGCAAATTCAGAACTAAACTATGCTGATATTCTTTCTTAAGTTGCTGCAGTTTGATGTTTGTGTCAATTAAATCTAACCCAAGCTCTCTTTCCTCTCCTCTGCCTAAATTCTTCATGTGGTACAGTTCATCAGACAAAGAATAACCTTGTGTGTGCATCAGTGCATATAAGTTCAGAAATGTCACATCTGAGCTGCATATCTTCCTATTCAGATTGTGGTGTGCTTCAAAATGAATCCAAACATCCCAGACAACATCATCCAAACTACAATTGACAGTACAAATTACAGCATCATCTAAACTGTCATCAGCAACACTAACCCTAGACCCTGTTTTGGATACAGAAAGAAGCAGAGAAGAGAAGGACTTACAGGACGCCGCCAGTAGCTCCACTGGTCCACTCATGGCTACTGCTAGGGTTGGCCACCCATATCTCTGCCAGCTTCACCCTGTCCTCCATGGATAGCACGGCCTCCTCCTCCAAATCCTCGTCGTCTGCGCTGGAGTAGTACGAACTGGAGCCGTCGATGTTGTCCAGACCTAAGTGGTCATCGGGGCCGAGGCCAGGAAGGTCCCCGTACCCGCCCGCCCTGTCTGCGCCACCGGGAGTCGCCGCCGCCATCGCCTGAGAGGGAGTGGAGAGGGAGACGAGGAAGGGGGGAGAGGAAACTAGGGTTCGTCGCATACGGGTATGACCCGGCCCAGCTACTTGGTGCGACCGAGCCAACTGGGAGGAGTGACCGAGCGGGTGCGCGCGGGTAAGCCACGATGGCACCTGACATGTGGGCCCTTTATGTCAGATACGGGGTCAATACACGCTTATATGGCTGTCAGACCATTATGCAACACTTAGGCTTAGAATTGGTACTGCATGGCAAAAAAAATGACTAGTGGTACTGACTCGTTACAACGTGCTGAAGTTTGGTAGTTCCTTGCAATTAACTCAGCCTTACAACATGGTTTTCACCCTCCTCCTCAACACATGCCGGTTCAGCAACAGTTTCCGCATCAACCCATACCACAGCAGCACGTGCAGACTCACCAATGCCAATATCAGCAGGTTGTGCAGCCACAGATGCCGCAGGCACTAGCTACCGTCGTTGTCACACCACAGGTGGTTCCCGGGACTGATGTGCAGGTGGATCCTACAGTACCTAAGAGCAAGGCCAAGAAAGGGGTCCGTTGCTGGAAGTGTGCGGTAGATACGCATGCAGCGAAGGATTGCACTATGCAACATTACTGTTATATTTGTGACAAAATAGCTCATCCGACGTTGCAGTGCCCGGTTCTTAAACTCTCCAAGCCCAATGCTTTTGTTTCGGGAGTTGGTGCTGACGAGACTTACTTTGTACAGTTGCCAGATGGCGTGGTGAAAGAGCACTTGGCGCCGACACAGACACCGATCGCACGTGTTCAGGTTACTGGCTTGATGGTAGCGGTTAGCGTCGTCGAGAGTCAAATTGCCATGAGATGTCCGGTCCGTGATCAATGGAAGTGGGAGGCTATTCAGCATGGGTCTGATGCTTACCTTGTTAGCTTCCCGTCTTTCGAGGATTTAGACAGGCTCGATGGAATCCAGATGAACGTGTCGTCAATTAATGCCCAGATGATTGTTACCGCATGGACATCACAGGAGGTTCCGCATAAGATCGAACTTCAGCAGGTTTGGCTTCATGTTGAGGGTGTTCCCCATACGGTGCATCATTTTTTGGGCTTATGGGCCGTTGGTACTCTTATGGATAAGACCTTGGACGTGGATCTTATTAGCCTGTGACGTCGTGATGAGGACATCGATACAATTGTTACACCCACAGCCCCTGCTGCTATACATACTGGACCAATTACTAGAGCCCGCGCACGCCAACTAAATTACCAGGTACTTTCGTTTCTTGGTAATGATTCTAATGTTCATGAGAACATGATGCTGCCTAAATTGGATACATTTGTTTTGCTTACAAATGAAGGGCCTAGCTTGGAGAAGGATGAACATTGGAGCAAGAACAAGCATGGAGATGATGGCATGTGCAAGGGAAACAAGAACGGAGTTACAAGTGATGATTTCAGGACTTTGAAGCCACCATAATGGGTGCATGAAGCCTTGGACGAAATATACAATATGCCACTTCATAAATTTCATCCCGAGGCTATTTTAGGTGCTGCGTCACCTTATTATTGGGCCAGGCCCATGTAATTTCGAAATAAATAAGTATAGGCTATTTTTAGAGTCCGTATGTGTGGGGAAACAAGAGATAGGGTTGATTTCGGACCCCTCCACCAAGGGCCACGAAATTCCCCCCCCCCCTTCCTCCATATATACAGCCCTTAGGGCATCGTTTAGACTTTGGGTTTTGTTTAGATTAAAAGTTCGCCATAGCTGCAACTTCGCGTACTTCGTTTGTGTTCAACGACCAGACAAAGGCGGCACAGAACCCCAACTTGATCAATAAAGCTTTCATCTTATATTCGCAATATCCGGATTGCAATCTCAGTTTCTTGCTTGTTCTTCGTTTGCTCACAGGAAACAGACCCTCGTGGTCAGGTTGATCGTGCTCCGGCGTGGTCAATAACCTCTCGGAGTTGGTTTAGCGATTGCTAAGGCGCGACGTCCTCGCACGTTCGTAGTCGGATCGTCAAAGTCGACTTCCACCAAAGCGATATCCATCATCTCATCGAAAGACGGGACACCTTGGCCTCTATCAAGTGGTATCAGATTTCCAGGTTGCTCGGTGAGATTTTACAGTTTTTCGTAGTTTAGATCGAGTTTGTTCTTCATACCTACAGTCCACGAAAAAGCCACACACAAAAATTAGGGTTAGTTCATCATATCCGAACCAATCTGAGCCTTTGCATAATCTTTTTAGGGTTTTGCTTTGTTGAATTTGCAGTTGCATCGTCGTGTCTAATTGCTGGTCTTAGTGTCTAGTCCTTTAGAGTTTCGAGTTCTGTTCACAAGTTGTCACGCCGCCGCCGCATCATCATCATCATCGCTGCCATATACCACCATCGTCATCACCGCTGCCATATACTACCATCGTCATCACCGCTGCCATCTACCACCATCGATATTACCGCAGCCATATACCACATATCCACCTCCATCACGCCAATCCGAATCCACCTGCAACATATATCTGCCACCAGTTCGAGTTCCACCAGATTCTTCTCCGCCACCAGTCCTATTCCGAGTCCAGTATTTTGTTACTCTGTTTTGGATTTCCAGATCACGCCATACTCCGAGTCGTGACAGAGCAGGACTCCCCAACTTCCGTGCTACCCGCAGTAGAGAAATAGTTCCAAACTCAAAAAAAAACTAAGTCTGAAAAATTCTGGCTAGGCAGTTTCTAGACCATTTGTAGACTTTTTCAAAAAAAAAATTGTTGCGGAGCAAAAAAAAGAGGAAAAAGAAGTGAAAAAAAAGAGAAAAAAATTCAGAGTGTGCTCCTCCCTTGTTTACGTGCAGCGCCGTGATTTTGTTAGTGTTCTAGGCTCGCGTCTCTAGCACAGTCAGTCTATCCTAGGACCAGCACAGTATCGTCGTTGAGCGTTTATTCAACTTTGCATCTCTGAATTGATTATTGCGGACCTTTTTTGCTACCATATTATAAGCCTTCCCAGCTCCACATACATCTATGTCGTGCGTTTGACTCTCCCTGGTAATCGCTCTATCCAAGCTTTGAGAGTTTTGACTACAACGGTTGCCGATCACCGCCTACTGCTGGGTAAGAACTGGTAAGAATTTGAGATTTGCTTGATGGATTTGTGACACCCACCACAACCTCTTGTTAGTAGTCTGTAGGATCATATTCTTGTGTGTTTCTATTGCTGCTAACCATGCCAGGATCACAAGCCGACGAGACTGACTGGGAGAACATGACGAATAAGGATTTGCATGATAAATTTTAGCAAATGATGAGTGGACAGGTGCAAGATGTGCTAAACAGATTTGAAGAGGCCATGTAGAAGATCGATGGCATGGAGAATACGTTCGAAACAAAGCTCGATAACAAGTTTAATGAATTACTCGCGCGTCTTCCACCACCACCACCCGCTGCACCTAATGCACCTCTACAACAACAACAACAACAACGACGACTACCTCCACGTCGCGAAACAGACCTCCGCCGAGCGAGCCGTGTCCCTCTTGCGTTTGGCCAAACTGTTGGTGCTGCTGTTGATACTTCTGTGGCTCCTGCTGCTGATGCGGAGGAGGATGATTATGTGGGAGATTATGAGGATGAGGTTGATCAACATCAGAACTACGTGCAGCCACCAGCACCACCAGCAGCAGGTCGACCTCAGGTATATATTCGCAATGGTAGGCCTGCACCACCACCTCAGGTACGAGATGATGTCCATATTCCTAAACTGAAATTGAATATTCCACCATTTGAGGGTAGATATGTTCCTGATATATATCTTACTTGGGAGTTAGAAACTGAACAACGATTTACATGTTTACAATATCCTGAGGAGAGACGGGTTGCTGCTGCTATTTGTGCTTTCACTAGTTTTGCATGTGTATGGTGGTCTGAACATTGTAGATTATATCCTATTCCAACTATGTGGGCTGCTTTGAAAACCGCTATGCGTACGCGTTGGGTTCCACCATATTATCAACGTGAATTGCTTCAAAAATTACAGCGTTTAAGACAAGGGAAAAATTATGTAGAAGAATATTATCAGGAATTAAAAACTGGCATGATTAGATGTGGTATTGTTGAGGAGAATGAAGCTATGCTTGCACGTTTTCTGGGTGGATTAAATAGAGAGATTCAGACCATTCTAGACTATAAGGAGTATACTAATATCACTTGTTTATTCCATCTTGCTTGTAAAGCTGAACGTGAAGTGCAGGATCGACAAGCATTGGCGCGAACTAACTTTTCGGCAGGCCGGCCTTCATCATGGACACCGCGTGCATTTTCTACTTCAACTGCACCAGCACCTCAATCAGGTGCCTCCTCCAGTCGTGATACAAGAAAACAGGCACAACCACCATTATCTGCCAAGAGCGCATCTGCCAGGCCTGCACAGAGTTCTTCTTCTTCCATGGCATCAACAGGGCACACAAGTGATATTATTTGTCATCGTTGTAAGGGAGGAGGTCATTATGCGAGAGAATGCAAATCTCAGCGTGTGATGATTGCTACCGCTGATCGTGGATATGAGTCCGCTAGTGACTAAGATGAGGAGACTTTGGCTCTTATTACACCTGAAGAACATGGTGGAGATGATTCTGATCATGAGACGCAATACATGACTCTTGAAGACGCTGACAGGTATGAATGTTTAGTTGCTCAATGTGTTTTGAGTGTGCAGGTCACGCAAGCTGAGCAAAATTAGAGGCACAATTTGTTCCATACCAAGGGAGTTGTGAAGGAACGTTCTGTGCGCGTCATCATAGACGGAGGGAGCTGCAACAACTTGGCTAGCATGGAGATGGTGGAGAAGCTTTCTCTCACCACAAGACCACATCCACATCCTTACTTCATCCAATGGTTGAACAATAGCGGCAAGGTTAAGGTAACACGTACTGTTCGTGTGCATTTTAGTATCTCTACATATGCTGATTATGTTGATTGTGATGTGGTACCTATGCAAGCATGTTCCTTATTACTGGGTAGACCATGGCAATTTGATAAAAATTATGTACACCATGGTAGAAACAATTAGTATACTCTTGTTCATAAGGATAAAAATATTACTTTGCTTCCTATGACTCCTGATTCTATTTTGAAAGATGATATTAATAGAGCTAATAAAGCAAAACAGGAGAAGAATAAGAGTGAAAATCAGATTGTGGCAAAAGAATTTGAGCAACAAATGAAGCCTAATAATAAACCATCTAGTGTTGCTTCTGAAATTAAATTGAAAAGTGCATGTTTATTTGCCACCAAAACTGATATTGATGAGCTAGATTTCAGCAAATCTGTTTGCTATGCTTTTGTGTGCAAAGAGGCATTATTTTCATTCGAGGACGTGCCTTCCTCTTTGCCTCCTGCTGTCACTAACATTTTGCAGGAGTTCGCTGACGTCTTTCCACAAGACGTGCCACCTGGATTACCGCCTATTCGAGGGATTGAGCATCAGATTGACTTAATTCCCGGTGCTTCACTGCCAAACCGTGCGCCATACCGTACCAATCCAGAGGAGACGAAGGAGATTATGCGTCAAGTACAAGAGCTTCTCGACAAAGGTTATATATGCGAATCCCTTAGTCCTTGTGTTGTTCCTATTATTCTAGTGCCGAAAAAGGATGGTACATCACGTATGTGTGTTGATTGTAGAGGCATTAATAATATTACTATTCGTTATCGTCATCCTATTCCTAGGCTAGATGATATGCTTCATGAATTGAGTGGCTCTACAATATTCTCCAAAGTTGATTTGTGTAGTGGATACCATCAAATTCGTATGAAATTGGGAAATGAATGGAAAACAACATTTAAAACTAAGTTTGGATTATATGAGTGGTTAGTCATGCCTTTTGGGTTAACTAATGCACCTAGTACTTTCATGAGATTAATGAACGAAGTTTTACGTGCTTTCATTGGACGATTTGTGGTAGTTTACTTTGATGACATATTGATTTATAGCAGATTTTGGAAGAACATTTGGAACATTTACGCGTTGTTTTTATTGCTCTACGTCATGCACGTTTGTTTGGTAACCTTGGGAAGTGCACCTTTTGCACCGACCGAGTATCTTTTCTTGGCTATGTTGTTACTCCACAGGGAATTGAAGTTGATAAAGCCAAGATTGAAGCTATTGAGAGTTGGCCGCAGCCCAAAACGGTCACACAAGTGAGGAGTTTTCTTGGCCTCGCTGGATTCTATAGGCGTTTTGTGAGAGATTTCAGCACCATTGCTGCACCTCTCAATGAGCTTACAAAGAAAGATGTGCCTTTTCTTTGGGGTACCGCACAGGAAGAAGCCTTCACGGTATTGAAAGATAAGTTGACACATGCTCCTTTACTCCAACTTCCTGATTTTAATAAGACTTTTGAGCTTGAATGTGATGCTAGTGGAATTGGATTAGGAGGTGTGTTACTACAAGATGGCAAACCTGTTGCATATTTTTCTGAAAAATTGAGTGGGCCTAGTCTGAATTATTCTACTTATGATAAAGAATTATATGCTCTTGTTCGGACTTTAGAAACATGGCAACATTATTTATGGCCCAAAGAACTTGTTATACATTCTGATCATGAATCTTTGAAACATATTAAAAGTCAAGCTAAACTGAATCGTAGACATGCTAAATGGGTTGAATTCATTGAGACTTTCCCTTATGTCATTAAACACAAGAAGGGAAAAGAAAATGTTATTGTTGATGCATTGTCTCGCCGCTATACTATGCTTTCACAACTTGACTTCAAAATATTTGGTTTGGAGACCATCAAAGATCAATATGTGCATGATGCTGATTTTAAAGATGTAATGCAGAATTGTAAAGAAGGAAGAATGTGGAACAAGTTCGTCGTTAACGATGGATTTGTGTTTTGTGCTAACAAGCTATGCATTCCAGCTAGCTCTGTTCGTCTTTTGTTGTTGCAGGAGGCGCATGGAGGACTAATGGGACACTTTGGCGTGAAGAAGACGGAGGACGTACTTGCTACACATTTCTTTTGGCCAAAGATGAGACGGGATGTTGAGCGTTTTATTGCTCGCTGCACTACATGTCAAAAAGCTAAGTCACGACTCAATCCTCATGGTTTATATATGTCTTTGCCTGTACCTAGTGTTCCTTGGGAGGATATATCTATGGACTTTGTTTTAGGTTTACCTCGAACAAAGAAGGGGAGGGATAGCATATTTGTTGTCGTGGATAGATTCTTGAAAATGGCACACTTTATACCATGTCATAAAAGCGATGATTCTGTTAATGTTGCTGATTTGTTCTTTTGTGAAATTATTCGCTTGCATGGTGTGCCAAATACTATTGTTTCAGATCGTGATACTAAATTTCTTAGCCACTTTTGGAGATGTTTATGGGCTAAGTTGGGGACTAAACTGCTTTTTAGTACTACTTGTCACCCCCAAACTGATGGACAAACTGAAGTAGTCAATAGAACATTGTCTACTATGCTTAGGGCTGTTTTGAAGAATAATAAGAAAATGTGGGAGGAATGCTTGCCTCATATTGAATTTGCTTATAATCGTTCATTGCATTCTACTACTAAGATGTGCCCTTTTGAAGTTGTGTATGGTTTCCTACCTCGCACACCTATTGATTTGTTGCCTCTTCCATCTTCGAAGAAGGTTAATTTTGATGCTAAACTATGTGCTGAATTGATTTTAAAAATGCATGCGTTAACTAAGGAAAACATTGAGTGTATGAATGCTAAATAAAAACTTGCTGGAGATAAGGATAGAAAACATGTTGTGTTTGCACCTGGAGATCTTGTTTGGTTACATTTGCGTAAGGATAGATTTCCTGATTTGCACAAATCAAAGCTAATGCCACGTGCTGATGGTCCCTTTAAGGTGTTGGAGAAAATAAATGATAATGCATATAAACTTGAGCTGCCTGCAGATTTTGGGGTTAGTCCCACTTTTAACATTGCAGATTTGAAGCCTTATTTGGGTGAGGAAGATGAACTTCCGTCGAGGACGACTTCATTTCAAGAAGGGGAGGATGATGAGGACATCGATACAATTGTTACACCCACAGCCCCTGCTGCTATACATATTGGACCAATTACTAGAGCCCGCGCACGCCAACTAAATTACCAGGTACTTTCGTTTCTTGGTAATGATTCTAATGTTCATGAGAATATGATGCTGCCTAAATTGGATACATTTTTTTTGCTTACAAATGAAGGGCCTAGCTTGAAGAAGGATGAACATTGGAGCAAGAACAAGCATGGAGATGATGGCATGCGCAAGGGAAACAAGAACGGAGTTACAAGTGATGATTTCAGGACTTTGTGCTGCGTCACCTTATTATTGGGCCAGGCCCATGTAATTTCGAAATAAATAAGTATAAGCTATTTTTAGAGTCCGTATGTGTGGGGAAACAAGAGATAGGATTGATTTCGGACCCCTCCACCAAGGGCCACGAAATTCCCCCTCTCTTCCTCCATATATACAGCCCTTAGGGCATCGTTTAGACTTTGGGTTTTGTTTAGATTAAAAGTTCGCCATAGCTGCAACTTCGCGTACTTCGTTTATGTTCAACGACCGGACAAAGGCGTCATAGAACCCCACCTTGATCAATAAAGCTTTCATCTTATATTCGCAATATCCAGATTGCAATCTCAGTTTCTTGCTTGTTCTTCGTTTGCTCGCAGGAAACAGACTCTCGTGGTCAGGTTGATCGTGCTCCGGCGTGGTCAATAACCTCTCGGAGTTGGTTTAGCGATTGCTAAGGCGCGACGTCCTCGCACGTTCGTAGTCGGATCGTCAAAGTCGACTTCCACCAAAGCGATATTCATCATCTCATCGAAAGACGGGACACCTTGGCCTCTATCACGTCGTGGAGTGGTCCGTATTCTCGTGGCTATGACTAACACTCAAATCCTGGCAAAGTGCAAGGATGATGTTGGGCCTTTTGTCGCGACGGATGTGGTGGTCAAGCTCAAGGGCTACACGTTCACTTTCAGGAGGGAGCCTGCAGGATATACTCCGGATTCAGACTTTGTTCCGTTCATTTGGAGACGCAAAGATGATAATGCTGATGATGATAGCGGTGTGAAGGAGAAGGATAATGAGATGGACACCTCGGAACACACTGGCAACCCAACCATCAATTCATCTTCTAGTACTACCCAAGCGGAAGACATTCAGATGCCTCAGATGCAACGACGGGATCTCGCGAGCATTGGCCTTGGTGGTGTGCCAGGAGGTGGCCCTTCAGCTGTAGTCACTCCGTACAACTCCCAAGTCGGTGCAGGCCACCGGCCTCTCGGCGGGACGCCCGGACTCATCATCGCTGCACCGACAGCTAGCGGGTCAGGTGGCGTTGCAATCGTCATCGTCAACACCGACGGTAGCGACACAACTGGCTTCTTCCATTACAGTGCAGGACAGAGGCGACACGACATGGGGACCGGACGGGGCTTCGAAGCACCAGAAACTAGCTGCGCTGCAGGCGGTCGCCCAGCTACCTGCTCGTGATGAGCTGGGCAAGCTAGCCCTGGCTGGGTGTGGTGCTGAAGGCCCGGCCTCCCATGTACAACCATGCATGCATACTGTGGCTGGGCGTGGTGCCGCAGGACCGGAGTGGATGCATGCACCGGCTGGGTATGGTGCTGAACGGCCGGCCTCGAGTGTGCAGCCATGCATGCATGCACCCGTGGCTGCTCTTAAGCCCCAGGTGATGGCCATGCAACCTCCTGTTGTACAGATTGTAACGACAGTTGACTCTATGAGTTTGGACGCCCTTCAGCTGCAGGTGGAGCCGGCCACGTACATCTCTATCGCATTCACTGGTACGACTGGTCCGGCCCCTCTTCAGACAATGACCTCGTCGTTCGAGCCTGTGGTTGAGATTGTTGGGGAGGGGGTTGCTACTCCACCATCATCCCCTTCACCGGCAGTAGAGCAGGAGCCACAACCTTCGATGGGGATGACACCTACACGACAGAGTAGTCGGCATACTGTTGTCGATGACGGTTCTATGGACACATATGAGGACTCTTTGGCCAAGGCAATGCGACGTAAGGCAGCGCAAAACCTCGACAACCAAGGTATTACGTCGTCACCCAAATCCTTTTTAGATTTTTCTAATACTGCCATCGTTTCTAAGTTAAATAAAGTGGGTGTCAGTCTTGGAAAGAATGAGAAGGATATTTCTATTTCGACTAACGCTTTGAAACATGTGGAATATGACCGATTAAAAATTACTCCACGTGTTTCTAGCAAGTCTTATGTCTCCCGTACTGATGAGGAAGAGCTGCATGCCACATCAGATGGTCAGCTACTCTCTCATTTAGTAGGGGCGGTTTCGGATGTGGGTCTAGATGAACCCGGGCTTAGTTCATTGATTGAGCTTACAGCATTCGGACGTAAATCAAAGACCGCACGTTCGAAAAAGATAGTAAGTCCCATAAGAGGGCAAAGTGCTCTAAATCTCCTATTGTTTCCTCATGAATGGAATGTTTTTTAATAGCAGAGGTCTTCGTGACTTGGCTAAACATTTATTCATTGCAGAATGTAATAGGGAATACAATTTAGATTTTTTGGCTATCTCTGAAACGGGGAGACGTGATTTCTCAGTAAGTCTGCTTAACCGTCTTTCTACCGGGATAGACTTTACTTGGGTTTCGCGACCACCTAGAGGTCGTTCTGGGGGCATTTTACTTGGCGTAAATACAGGGACTATGGATGTTTTGGCTAGTTCGAATGGCGAGTTTCACGTTAAACTCCATATTCGCAACAAGGCCGACAACTTCACATGGACCCTCGTCGCTGTGTATGGGGCAGCCCAGGATGAGTTCAAGGCCGATTTTCTTCGTGAATTGGTTAATCTAGCGAAAGATAATCCCTATCCCATTCTTATAGGTGGGGATTTCAACTTGCTTCGATTTCCAAATGAGAAAAACCGTGGTAGGTTCGATAATCATTGGCCTTTCCTTTTCAATGATGTCATCGATAGTCTAGATTTGCGAGAGGTTTCTATGATTGGAAGACAATTCACATGGGCGAACAGTCTTCCGGAACCGACATATGAGAAACTAGATCGCGTTTTAATGGATACCGACTGGGAATCAAAATTTCCTATGGTTACTGTTCGTGCTCTACCTCGTATCGAGGCATTATCAGACCACGCACCCATTCTTCTAACTACTGGGTTGCCACGACCACAACATAGACGCAAGTTCAAGTTCGAACTTCGGTGGTTGCTTCAGGATGGCCTCCATGACATGGTCAAGGAAGTGTGGGAGAAACCAGTCGCCGGGCCTACCCCAATACACAAATGGAATAACAAAATGTGTGCATTACGTAAATTCCTTGGTGGTTGGGCCAGGCATACAATGGGTATCCTCAAAAAGGAGAAGCTTCGTCTTTCATCTATCATTGATGAATTAGAAGCTTTGGCAGAGGTTAGACCTCTATCTGAGCATGAAATTGAGATCAAGAATCATTCAAATGCACAGATAGCAAACATGCTGCGTGAAGAGGAACTCAAATGGTACCAACATTCTAACTCGCAATTTATCCTGAAAGGTGATTCGAATACTAGATATTTCCATGGAGTCCCAATGGCAGACACCAGAAGAAAATTATTCATTCCCTACAACAGGATGAGGGAGTGATTGAGGGGCATGAGCAACTTAAATCTTATATCATTAATTATTATAAAAATCTGTTCGGAGCCCCAGAGGAAGGAAACTTCTCAATGGATGAGACCCGAACAGATGACATCCCTCAGGTCTCTGATGAGGAAAACAACCTTTTAAGAGCCCCATACTCTGAGGAGGAAGTTAGAAAGGCAGTTTTCCTAATGGAGCATAACAAAGCCCCGGGTCCGGATGGTTTTCCTGCTGAGTTCTATCAGAAATTCTGGGAAGTCATCAAACCGGATCTCCTACTTTTGTTTACCGACCTACATGCTGGCCAACTAAAATTGTTCCGCTTAAACTTCGGTGGGATTATTTTATTACCTAAGGTTAATGAGGCTGAACGGATACAACAATATAGACCTATTTGCCTCCTTAATGTTAGTTTTAAAATATTCACAAAGGTTGCGACTACTAGGCTAAATTCGGTTGCTGAACATGTGGTTCTGCCTTCACAGACAGCTTTTATGCAAGGCAGACACATCCTAGATGGAGTTGTTATCCTTCATGAAATAGTCCATGAATTACACCGGAAAAAGTTAAATGGGGTGGTACTCAAAATAGACTTTGAAAAGGCTTATGACAAAGTCAAGTGGCCTTTTCTTCAACAGACTCTCAGAATGAAAGGATTTTCTGCAGAGTGGCGCGCTATGATCCATAGCTTCGTTTCTGGTGGTAGTGTTGCCATTAAGGTCAATGATGACGTTGGACACTATTTCCAAACGAAGAAGGGATTGCGACAAGGTGACTCGGTATCGCCCATGCTATTTAATATAGTGGCGGATATGCTAGCGGTCATGATTGAGCGTGCCAAGGTTGATGGCCAAATTGATGGAGTAGTAAATCATCTAGTTGATGGTGGTCTCTCTATACTTCAATATGCCGATGATACGATTCTCTTCATGGATCATGACCTCAAGAAAGCGAGAAATATGAAACTAATTTTATCAGCATTCGAGCAACTCTCGGGTCTAAAGATCAACTTTCATAAAAGTGAATTGTTTTGCTTTGGCGAGGCTCAAGACGAGGCCCACCTGTATGCTGAACTATTTGGATGTGGGTTGGGTTAGTTTCCGATCACATATTTGGGGATACCGATACATTATCGGAGACTCACAAATGTTGAATGGAAACACGTCGAGGAAATACTGCAAAAAAGACTTAGTAGTTGGAAAGGTAAACTGCTATCTCTGGGTGGAAGATTGGTACTCATAAATTCAGTACTTAGTAATATGGCACTATATATGATTTCCTTCTTCCAGTTACCGAAAGGAGTTTTACATAGATTGGATTACTTCCGATCAAGATTCTTTTGGCAAGGAGATAGCGAGAGTAAGAAATATCGACTGGCTAAATGGAGTGTGGTTTGCCGTCCCAAAGACCAAGGCGGATTGGGCATTCATGACCTTGAGGTTAAGAATAGGGCCCTCCTCGGCAAATGGTTGTTTAAATTACTGACGGAAGATGGTGTATGGCAAACCCTCCTAAGGAGGAAATATGTGGGTTCCAAGGCGATATCCCAAGTATATTGGAAGCCTGGGGATTCCCACTTTTGGGCATGTCTAATGGCTACGAAGAAATATTTCTTCTGCTATGGATCCTTCTCGGTTAAGGATGGCTCGAAAATTAGATTCTGGGAGGACAAGTGGCTAGAAAATGCCACACTCCGGGAACAATATCCGGCTCTATACAACAATGTACGCCACAAAGGTGATACTATCGCCACGGTAATGGAATCATTTCCGCCAAATGTGACGTTCAAAAGAGACTTAATGAAGAGACTTAATTGGACCCAGACTCCAATCGTGGAATATCCTGCTCCAACGGTTGTCCATGGTGCAATTGTGACATGGGTATGATGTATTCCGATGGAACCTCCATGGGAATGGACAATTCTCAGTGGATTATATGTATAGAGCGTTAATTCAGTCCGATGTGTCAGTTGTTAATAACAAGAAGATCTGGAAGATGAAGATACCTCTTAAGAATAAAATCTTTGCATGGTATCTTCGTCGCGGAGTCATTCTTACTAAAGATAACCTTATTAAGAGGAATTGGCATGGAAGCCCGCAATATGTATTTTGTCACCATGAGGAGACAATAAAATATTTATTCTTTCAATGCAAATTGGCTCGTTCTATATGGTCAGTCATCCAAATAGCTTCTGGCTTGTATCCTCCATGTAGTGTTGCTAATGTATTTGGCGACTGGTTACATGAGATTGATCACAGGTTTAGAACTCTTCTCAGGGTGCGAGCGCTTGCCGTTATTTGGTCGCTTTGGCTATGTAGAAATGATAAGGTTTTTAATGATAAAAGTACTTCTCTGTTGTATGTTATCTACAGATGTACTGGGACTCTTCGTTTATGGTCATCTCTACAACGCGTGGAGAATCGAGGCCTATTTACGGAGGTGTGTACACGATTGGAGGTTACGACGAGGGATACTTTTACCCAACATGGGTGGCAGCATGATCTAAGGATTGGTTCCCCTCCATATTAGGCATTATACGGACTCTACATGTCTCGTTGTAATTCGTTTTTCTCTTTTTATTTTGTGTGAGAGGATCTTATTTGGCTGTGTGCATCTTAGTTATGCAGAGGCCGGTGTAATGCTTAAATCTTTTAGGTAATAAAACGCCCCTTTTCGAAAAAAATGTTTGTGTCTAGAGCAAGATTCGGCCTACTCAGAATCTCAATGAGAAAAATGACTAGATTCATAATGGTATTCTTGTAACTAAAGATGTTAAAATGTGCATGCGCGTGCACACACAAATAGAACTACAACCTTACATCGATATAAAGTTTTGAAAAGGGGTAAGCATTGTTCAAATAGAACTACAATTTATTACTCCCTCCGTTCACAAATATAAGATGTCGTAACTTTTTCTGAATCAGATATATATAGATATGTTTTAGTGTGTTTGTTCATTTATTTCAACATGTGTGTAGTCATTTTTATTGGAAAACATCCTATCTATTCATCTTAAATAATGGCAGTGCAACGAACACCCGAAATAATGAAAATTACATTTAGATTTGTAGACCACCTAGTGATGACTACAAGCACTGAAGCGAGCCGAAGGAGCAGCGCTGTCATCGCCCCTCCCTCACCGGAACCAGGCAAAACTTATTGTCGTAGATAGTCGGGAAGCTGTCGTGCTATGGCTGCATAGGAGCAGCACACCAGAACAGCAACCGATGCCGATTAAGAGTAATATAGATTGGAAGGATCCAACCTGAGACACACGAACGTATATGAATAACGACTTGATCCCAGCAGATCCATCAAAGACAGATCCGCCGAAGACATCCCTTCACTCGCCCACCGACGATGCTAGACGCACCACAGTGTCTGCATTTTTATTTTTTATCCTTTTTTGTATTTTGTTTTTTCCTCAGGTTTCGATTTTCTTAGTTTTTTGTGATTTTTTTGTCGAAATCTATTATCATGGGATCTAGTTTTAAAGATCTCGACGCGAGAAATTTGACAATGAAAACAGTCGGGATTTAGACGCACTGTTCAAAAGATAAAACGTTTTGAATAAAACGAAACTAGGAAAGAAGGGAAAGCTCACAGGTGGCAACAACTGGCGCGCCACTTATCAAGCATGAAAGGTGGGACTGACTTTTGCAAAAGGTAATTCTTAACTAATGATTTCGCTATTTCCCTAGATGTATGCGGTGAAATGTGACAAACAAGCAACACACACACCCCGCGCACGTACGCACTTTGGGTCCGGCCTAGATGCATGGCACAGCGTCCCCATTTTTTCGTTTCTTTTTGCTTTTTAACTTTCAAAATTGTTCATGAATGCCAAATTCGATAACAACAAAATGTTCGGGATTTACAAAAAGTTCCAAACTTTTAAAAGTTTATGAATTTGAAAAGTATGTTTGCAAAATTCAAAATGTTACCGTGGTTCAAAAAATGTTCAATTGTTTTTAAAATGTTCGTAATTTAATTTTTTTATGAATTCAGAAAATGTTTGCAGTTTAAAAAATTGTTCACGTACTCAAAAAATGCTTGTAATTTCATAAACTGCTCATGAATTTGATTTTTTTCACAAAACTAAAAAATGTTCGAAATTACAAAAAAACTGCAGTTCAAAAAATGATCATGAATTTTAATAAAATTATCATATTTCAAAAATGCTCACATTTTTTTATAGAATTTCAGAAGGTGTTCAGGAATTTGAAAATGGTCTTGGGTTTCAAAAAAATCAAAAATTTGAATTTTTTCGAATTAAAAAAATATCATGAATGTGAAAATATGTTCGTGGATTTCAAAAAATGTTCCCGCTTTTTCAAGCAAGTCACGGATTTGAAAAATGTTCCAGATTTTCGAAAATGTTCTTGAATTTGAAAAATCTTCAAGTATTAGAAAAAGATTAAAAATTAGGAATTTGATTGGAAAAAGTCACGAGTTTAAAAAATCACGGATTTAAAAAAAATGAAAATGAAAAGACTGAAATGAAAGGAAAAAACAAAAAAAAGGAAAAACCGGTTTCGAAAACCTTCCCAAAACTGCGCATGAAATAGGAAGCACCCTACACAACCCCTCGAAAAAAGACAATCTGCACGAATCATGGCGCATTTTGATCCGACGGCTAATGGCCTGAATGAAACATAGCTGAGTTTTAGCAAATCCGTATTTAAATATAGTAGAAGATAACATATCAGGGAGATAAAAGAAGTAAAGAATATTCTCATAGAACTACTACACAATTACATCTGCACGACGCTGACTTATGTTACATGATAAGTAATAATCACACAATATTCTTTTTTTTTTTTGCGGGGGAATCACACAATATTCTAGGATAATAACACCAAGAAATCCGCAGTTCATAGTTGCCAAAGAACCAAAATTTTGTATACAACTCAATATATATGCAACATCATGTTGACGTCTATATCCGAGACTTCTCTTCACCAGCTCCTTCACCGACATCACTGACCAAGATGACTTTGAAGAGGTCGAGCCGGTTGTGGCTCAGACGGAGCGTGTACATCGTCTTTTTGTATTCCGCCCAGGTGAATGGTCGATACCGGCGCGGCGCGGCGGCGGTCACAGTCTCTGGGAGCGCCGAGATACACTCGTGCAACGCCGGCGCGGCGAAGTAGATAGCTGACAGCCTTGGCTTGCTGGTGCTGGCCATCACCCTATGCCGGATGCTCACCAGCTTCCCATTTGTCAAAGCCTGCAAAACACAGAGAGAACAATTCATGCCCAACTCAGCATGTCTGAATTTTACTGCCAGAGTATAATGGGAAATATTGTTGGTTCAGATAGTACTAGCACTGCCGATCACCTGAAGAAGGTCACCAACGTTGATGAAGAAGGCGGCAGGGTCAGCCGGAACTTGCACCCAGGCGTCCTCGCCGCGGCCGTCTGGCAGGAGCACCTGCAGGCCATCGACGTCGTTGGCACGGAGGACGCTGAGGATCTGTGGGTCGGAGTGCTCGCCGAACCCGACCGAGGTGGCGGCTTTCACGCCGCCATCGCTGGCGGCTGAGGGTGGGTAGTTGTTGATCCGGACGAGGGAGTCGCTGTCCGTGGTCGTAATGAGCCTGCTCAAGGACGCAGGGTCCCGGAGGCCCAGGCCTTCGCCCAGCAGGTCAAGGATCTGGCAGGCGAGCTGCCTCACTGCCTGCACGTACTCGTTTACCGCCTCACTGTGGAAAAAAGATGTTATTTGAGATTGTTTTTCTGTCACATGAGACGAACTAAGGTACATGCTTCGCTGTTTTGCATGTCTCCATGCATTGAAACGATGGAGCTGCAAGAGTTCAAGTAGATTTTTTTGGTTCAACTAGATACTACTCCCTCCGTTTCTAAATATTTGTCTTTTTAGAGATTTCAAATAAACTATCACATCGGATGTATATAGACATATTTTAGAGTGTAGATTCACTCATTTTGCTTCATATGTACTCACTTGTTGAAATCTGTAGAAACAAATATTTAGAAACGGACTAATTTGGCATTACAGCATGGCATGTGTGGATTCTTCTTTTGACGGCTTCTTCGTCTCGTTCCCTCCTAAACTTCTCCCATAAGCCCTCTCTCCCCACCCTAATTTATTTGGGCTTCTCAATTAGTCCCATAAGCCTCCCCCATTCATTTGGGCCAAAGCCCAAACGAATTGGCGGGGACGGCCACTTCTTATTTGAGAAGCTAAGGGAAAACCATATTTGGCGCCGGTCCCTTGGAACGAACAGGCCATTCCATATGAATGTATTGGTTTTTTTTTTCTGTCTTGAGAATCTTCTATAAGGTATCCATGGTTTCTCTCTACCTTATCTTTTTGTATTCTATTCCTAGTTTTCACTTGGTTTTTTAATGTTTCCATTTGTTTCTTATATCTTTTTTGTAAATACATGAACATTTAAAAAAAGTTCATGCTTAAATTTGGATTTTTAATTCATGAACATTTTTAAGACTAGTCACTTTTTTTCCACTTAATGAAACTGATGAAATATTTTCATGTTGTAGAACGTTTTTTCAAAAAATATTAATTTTTTAAAATCCATGAATATTTTTTTTCAAATCCATGAACTTTTTGAAATATATGAACATTTCTTACAATGTATACATCTTTCTTTGTCTATAAAATATCATAAGTTGGTTTTTTCATGGACTAGTAGAGGTTGGTTTTTTAGCTGGCGAGGGGGACCAAGCGAGCGAGTCAAGGCGACCGAACCAGCCAACGAGGGTGAGAGAGCTAGGCAACTGAACGAAGTTCTATTGGGCTGCTGCTCACCATGCGACGCGAGTGCTATAGTTCCTACCGCTTCTCAGCTCAAGAGGGGGCAACTTATTGGAGAAACCGTTAAAAGAGTTGGGCCTAAAATTTGTCACACTCACACCGCTTGTGTTTTAAACGAGTAAATGGTGTCGTGGCTTCAAATACAAGGATCCACATTTCAACTTCTCTATTGATTTGTATCTTCGGTACAGTATGTCGTAAAGTTATATTTGACACAAGCATCTCAAATAAGCTTGTCATATCCCAAGGGCCAGAGCGCAATGTCAATACTGATAGTAGTATTATCACTACTGGTTTAAGTATGTACTACTATGTCATCATTTAATCATTCTACTAACAATCCACCTTCTGTAGACAAACGCACTAAGAGCCCATTCATTGTGAAGGTCCAATTACTGGTTGCATGCATTGCATAATAATTGATATGTTTTGTTATAACCTTAGAATATATTCAATACAACTTGTTGCAGCCATGGAGATCATACGTCGACATGAATAGTGAGTTGCATGCAGTCGTGTACACACGAGGGTCTCGATTTGAGAGTTGTGCACTTGAGTGCACACACACCCAATTTTCGCGCAACATGCAAATATATTTAGAGAAGAGTTTTTCCAATTTGGATTTGAAACGCCACATGTTCTCCAACATGACTCAAACATGCGGTAAAACCAACCCCGTGACATGAATTGTGTAGTTATACTCCTCCTTACATAGTGCATCTAAGTTTCTTACACTTCTTTTCCCCGCGTTTTAGAAAATCAACAAGCCAAAGCGTGCAGAAACATTTATGACCAACGGCTGCATGAGCTAATGCATGAAAGAAAGCTACCATTCTCGACTCCCCTTATTGTGTGAATTTGAACTAAAACATAGAACTATAATTTGGCAGAGAGTGAGTAGATGGTATTTGGTGATATGAAACAACTAAATGCATTAAAGTTAATTATGAGCTAAAATACAACAACATACCTTATTTTCTCACAAAATGATATGTTTTGGCCATTTTGGTGGCTACGCTTGTGCTTCTAAGTACAAATTATCGCAAGAGATACAATTGCGTCCTTTGAATTTTCCATGCATAGATAGTTTGCACTAATTAGAACACTAAATAAAACAACAAAATAATTATATAGTACTTCGGTAAAATATTCCAGAATGTATCGAACACAGAAATGGCGCCCTATTTAACTCTTGAGATTCATCAAATAAACCTGATGAAAATCACGCATTAAGTACTACTCCCTCCGTCCGAAAAAACTTGTCCCAGGCTTGCCTTAAATGGATGTATATATCACTAATTTGGTGTTAGATACATACATTTGAAAGACAGGCTTTTCCGGACAGATGAAGTATGTACATGACTTAGACATGTGGATTTTAAGGGCTGCCCTATTTTGTCATAGCATTGCTATTTTTTTCCTTGGTATATATTTTAGCACTAGCAACCAAACAATATGCCGCTGCGGGAACAAAGAAATATTGAATATACAAGTTTATTCATGTTCATGTTCGAAAGGGACACTGCATGCACGCCCATACGGGCCATACCTGAATCGTGAAGGGTCGTCCCTATCGATGGCCCTGGCCTTGCGCGCCACCACCTCGGGGTCCGTGTGGAGGATCAGGTACTCCAGCTCGCCGACGTCGCCGTGGGAGCCGATGCTCCGGCTGCCGTAGCCCAGGGGATCCGGTGGTCCAGCCTCCTGCTTTTCATGCGCCGGCCGCGCAAAAAACGCCGCGCTGGCCGCGTCCAGCCGGGCGGACACCTGCGGCGGCACGCCGTGGTTGACCGCCTTGAAGAAGCCGCGCTCGCCGAACGCCTCCATCATCTGGCGGGACAGCTCCGCCCGCCCCGCCGGCGCCGACATGTCGATCGTGGGAATGCCGGCGGGCGCCATGCCCGGGCACGCCGGTGCTGCAGAGGACGACGCCGGTGCCGCAGAGGACGCCACCATGGCGAACGCACGTCTTGGCTCCTGCAACCAGCTGAGCTGATCGTACCTTGCACTGGTCTTGTGTTATTTGTGTGTGCGCGCGCGCGTGCTCCAATGGCGGGTGAGGTGGTGTGTGTTGCTACTTCGAGCTTGCAATGGGGGCGGCCAGGTGGTTCGTGGCCGTGTGTGTGGCGATATATGGAGCTCCGGAGATTCCTATTGGATTGCCGAGACTTGGACTTGGTTCTGCTGTTGGCGTGTTGTCTTTGCTCTAATCGGGTTAAACCGTGTGATTAGTTTAGTGGCCGGGGATGATTAGAACCAGTTGTACCATCTCGCTTTCTCTAAATTGCCGGCCGTCATGTATTTTCTATTCCATCGGGTTTGCGCCGGCGGAGAGCCGGCGAGTGTGGAGAAAGATCTTCTGTGCTTATTTGTTGACAAGTGGAGACATGGCCCTGTTGTTAGAATAACTAGATGACCCGTTACACACCACACTTTAGCAACCAAAAATGTAAATACACATGGCATATATAAATACCGTTGTCCTTCTTGAGGGCATCGTTTTGGAGCAAGTGCTAGTTGGACGGGACAAGCGGAAGAGCGGTGTCTCATCCACCGCAAGGCCGACGGTGGATCCCGGTGGCATGGTGTTGTGGAGGTTCGGCGACGGGCGCGTGTGGAAGGATTGGTGCAGGATGGTGGAGTTGTCTGGCGTCGTCGTGGCGTCGACGGCAGGCCAGGCAAGGTCGATGGGTCAGTTGCTTCTCTGGAGATGGACTAGTGAAAGATGGCGGCGGCAGCCTCTTGTTAAACATATTGTGTAACAGGGTTTAGCGTGTTCTTATGTAACACGCCTTGAGGTCTTGTGGCCCACCGTAGTTAGGAAATCTTCTGTATTTTGTTTTATCTCATTCTATCTCCTAAACCTCCTGTAAGATCTCTCGATGGTTAGCCCTGATGCTGCCATCTCCTGTACCGCATCCCTCAATCAATATATACTCAGCGGGTCTCCATGTATGGAAATTGAGATGCTTACCCATAGTTTTCTACATGGTATACAGAGCTAGTCCCTTCCATCACATCTAGCCCCATTAACCTTCACCATGTCGTCTTCCACCTCTGCCATCTCCTCTGGCCTAAAAAACAACACATGCGAACCCCTCACGCGCACCAACTATATCCTATGGCGCGCCCAAGCTAGATCACAGATCATGGGTGCCGGTTTATACGGTTACCTCGGCCAAACCATCGAAGAACCCTCCAAATCAATCACCTCCAAGACCACCGACGGCAAGGATCAGGTTGCTGTGAATCCTGCCTATGCCCCGTGGTTGATCTAGGACCAACAAATCATAGCATATCTCCTTAGGAATTTGTCCAAGGAGGTCCTCGTCCAGGTTGCATTGTTTGAGCGATCTCATGCGATCTGGAGCACCCTAGGGAACATGTTCTTAGTTGTTTCCCTCTCTCGCGCCAATAACATCCGAGCCGCCCTCACCAATGCATAGAAGGGGTCCCAATCCGCCTCAGCGTACTTCTGCCACATGCGCTCGCTCTCTGACGAACTCGCAGCGGCGGACAAACCCATCGGAGAGCCAGAGCTCATCTCCTTCATCATTGCTGGCCTTGACATGGAATATCAGCCGATCGTCTCCGTGCTGGACATCCGCACCGAGCCAATCACCGTCGACATCCTTTTCTCCATGGTGGCAAACTTCGACCAGCGGGTCAAGATGTTCCACGGCAATGGCGGCGGCACCTTCAAGTCATCGGCAAACACTGCTTCTCGCGGCCGAGGCAACAAGGGCAACTACCGCAACCAGGAGGGCAATGGCGGTGGATCCCGTGGCGGTGGCGGCGGCAGCTATGGCGGCGGCAGCGGCTACAACAGCCATGGCAGTGGAGGCAGAGGCTATAATGATGGTGGCAACTACCACCAAAACAGCAACCAAGGCGGCGGTGGGGGCTACAATGGTGGTGGTGGCGGCTACTATCACCAGGGCCCCCTGAATGGCAACAACAATGCTCGGCGCCCCCCCAACAGCAACAACAGGGGGCGCAACTTCCAAGGCTATGAAGGTTACGGGGGTAAATGTCAAATTTGCAAAAAAAAACAAAAAACAAATCATCTAGCTAAGGACTGTGATTGGCATTACGCCAATGACGGTGCCCAAAAGAAAAAAATTGCAGCTGCAGTCGATATGTCATATGGTGTCGACACCAACTGGTACATGGACACGGGCACCACCAATCACATCACTGGTGAACTAGAGAAGCTCACGATGCACGAGAAGTATCGTGGCCAAGATCAAGTCTACACCGCCGCAAATGGTGTAGGTATGGAGATTAGTCATATTGGTCAAGCAGTTATCAAAACCCCACATAAAAACCTTGAGATCAATGAAATCCTACATGTTCCAAATGCTTCCAAAACTTTGTTATCTGTCCATCACATCTCCTTTGACAATAATGTTTTTTCTAGAATTTCACCCTTTCTTCTTTTTGATCAAGGATCAGGTCACGAAAAGGGTTCTCCATAGGGGTGTTTGTGTGCAAGGGCTCTACGCGTTACTTCCCAAGTAGCCGGTTCAATAAACAAGTCTATGGTGCCATCAAGCTTTCTGCCGAAAGGTGGCACAATCGTTTAGGTCATCCATATTTTGCTACTGCTCATCAAATTCTTAGTAGAAATAAACTCCATTTATTGGTGAGAAAAACTTAGAAACTATTTGTGATTCATGCCAAAGAGCAAAAATTCATCAATTGACATATCTTGTTTTCACTAGTGTGTCAACCAAGCCTTTGCAGCTTATTTTTTCTGATGTTTGGGGTCCAGCACCCACCTCTGTTGGTAGACATACTTACTCTGTGAGCTTTGTTGATGATTATAGCAAGTATACCTGGATTTATCTCCTTAAAAATGTTCCGATGTGTTCCAAGTTTTTCATAACTTTCAAGCTCTTGTGGAACGTAAATTCGATAGCAAAATCCTTGCCATGCAATCGGACTAGGGTGGTGAATATGAAAAATTGGATTCTTTTTTTTCAAAAGATTGCTATCTCTCACCATATTTCATGCCCACACGCCCATCAGCAAAACGGTTCTACCGAGCGCAAGCACCGTCATATCGTCGAAGTAGGCATAGCCCTCCTAGCTTCGGCCTCCATGCCCCTAAAATTTTGGGATGAAGCATTTCACACTGATGTGCATCTCATCAACATGTGGCCAACTCGTGTCATCTCTAATGAAACTCCCACTGAACGCCTCCTGCATGTCACACCAGATTATACCACTCTTCGTATTCTTGGTTGCGCCTTTTGGCCCAACCTTCGTCCTTATAACACTCGCAAGCTCATGTTTCATTCTAAGGAGTGTGTATTTCTTGGGTATAGTGCTCAACGCAAGGGTGTTAAATGTCTTGATGTTGCAACCGGTCGTGTGTATATTTCTCGTGATGTTGTGTTTGATGAAACACAATTACCATTCGCCAAGCTTCATCCCAACGCCGGTGCCCTTCTTCGTCAAGAAATCCTTCTCCTTCCATCAAGTCTTCATGTGGGTAATGATAATTGTGATGATCATGTTTTGGCTAATGCTCCTAATCCCTTGCCCGAGTTTGATACAGAAAAAAATCCAGTTCAAATGGTGCAGAAATCAGTCATCTTTGTGCAGAAATCAACACTTAACATCATGCAGCAGTGGACACGGGCGATCTGGTGCAATCTCCTTCGGGATCCAGGCGCCTGACAGCGCCAGACCCGACAGAATCCGCCTCGGGATCCCCCCCCCCCGGCGCCAGGAGGCTCATGTCGAACCTTCCGCTTCACCCCAGCGCCTACCCACCCCCGCCACGCGGTCCCGTGCTGCTGTGTTGGAACCCACAGGCTCGGCGCCCCAAGCCAACCCCACGGGTCTACACCAGGCGGGCCCCGCGCTCCACTACGGTCATGTGCTACCTCTTGAGCACTGCGTTGGTTTTTCCTTGTAGAGGAAAGGGTGATGCAACAAAGTAGCGTAAGTATTTCCCTCAGTTTTTGAGAACCAAGGTATCAATCCAGTAGGAGGCTCCACGCAAGTCCCTCGTACCTACACAAACAAACATGAACCTTGCAACCAACGCGATAAAGGGGTTGTCAATCCCTTCATGGCCACTTGCGAAAGTGAGATCTGATAGAGATAATAAGATAAAATAAATATTTTTGATATTTTTATGATATAGATTGGAAAGTAAAGATTGCAAAATAAGATAGATTGGAAACATATATGATGGAGAATAGACCCGGGGGCCATAGGTTTCACTAGTGGCTTCTCTCAAGATAGCATAAGTATTACGGTGGGTGAAAAAATTACTGTCGAGCAATTAATAGAAAAGTGCATAGTTATGAGAATATCTAGGCATGATCATGTATATAGGCATCACGTCCGCAACAAGTAGACCGACTCCTGCCTGCATCTACTACTATTACTCCACACATCGACCGCTGTCCAGCATGCATCTAGAGTATTAAGTTCATAAGAACAGAGTAACGCATTAGGCAAGATGACATGATGTAGAGGGATAAACTCAAGCAATATGGTATAAACCCCATCTTTTTATCCTCGATGGCAACAATACAATACATGCCTTGCTGCCCATGCTGTCACTGGGAAAGGACATTGCAAGAGTGAGCCCAAAGCTAAGCACTTCTCCCATTGCAAGAAAGATCAATCTAGTAGGCCAAACCAAACTGATAATTCAAAGAGACTTGCAAAGATAACCAATCATACATAGAAGAATTCAGAGGAGATTCAAATATTTCTCATAGATAAACTTGATCATAAACACACAATTCATCGGATCTCGACAAACACACCGCAAAAAGAGTTACATCGAATAGATCTCCAAGAAGATCGAGGAGAACTTTATATTGAGATTCAAAGAGAGAGAAGAAGCCATCTAGCTAATAACTATGGACCCAAAGGTCTGTGGTAAACTACTCACAACTCATCGGAGAGGCCTTGGCGATGATGTAGAAGCCCTCCATGATTGATTCCCCCTCCGGCGGAGTGCCGGAAAAGGCTCCAAGATGGGATCTCACGGGTACAGAAGGTTGCGGCGGTGGAAATAGGTTTTCATGGTGCCCCTTGATGTTTTAGGGGTACGTAGATATATATATAGGCGAAGGAGGTCAGTCAGGGGAGCCACGAGGGGCCCACGGGGGTGGGGAGTGCGCCCACCCCCTTAGGGCGCGCCCTGCACCCTCGTGGCCGCCTCGGCTGCTTCTTGACGTCCACTCCAAGTCTCCTGGATTGCGTTTGTTCCAAAAAGGTCTCTCCCGATGGTTTCATTCCGTTTGGACTCCTTTTGATATTCCTTTTCTTCAAAACACTGAAATAGGCAAAAAAAACAACAATCCGGGCTGGGCCTCCGGTTAGTAGGTTAGTCCCAAAAATGATACAAAACTGTATAGTAAAGCCCATAAACATCCAAAATGGGTAATATAATGGCATGGAACAATCAAAAATTATAGATACGTTGGAGACGTATCAAGCATCCCCAAGCTTAATTCTTGCTCGTCCTCGAGTAGGTAAATGATAAAAACGGAATTTTTGATGTGGAATGCTACCTAGCATATTTTTCAATGTAATTTTCTTTATTGTGGCATGAATGTTCAAATCCAAAAGATTCAAGATAAAAGTTCATATTGACATAAGAGTGATAATACTTCAAGCATACTAACAAAGTAATCATGTCTTCTCAAAATAACATGGCCAAAGAAAGTTATCCCTACAAAATCATATAGTCTGGCTATGCTCTATCTTCATCACACAAAATATTTAAATCATGCAATACATGAGCGTGAGCCATGGACATAGCACTATATGTGGAATAGGATGGTGGTTGTGGAGAAGACAAAAAGGAGAAGATAGTCTCACATGAACTAGGCATATCAACGGACTATGGAGATGCCCATTAATAGATATCAATGTGAGTGAGTAGGGATTGCCATGCAACGGATACACTAGAGCTATAAGTGTATGAAAGCTCAAAAAGAAACTAAGTGGGTGTGCGTCCAACTCGCTTGCTCACGAAGACCTAGGGCACTTTGAGGAAGCCCATCATTGGAATATACAAGCCAAGTTCTATAATGAAAAAATCCCACTAGTATATGAAACTGACAACATAGGAGACTCTCTATCATGAAGATCAAGGTGCTACTTTGAAGCACAAGTGTGGAAAAAGGATAGCAACATTGTCCCTTCTCTCATTTTCTCTCATTTTTTTATTTTGGTGGGCTTCTTTGGCCTCTTTTTTGGGCTTCTTTGGCCTCTTTTATTTTTCATAAAGTCAAAAGTCTCATCCCGACTTTTGGAGGAATCGTGGTCTCCATCATCCTTTCCTCACTTGGGACAATGCTCTAATAATGAAGATCATCACACTTTTATTTACTTACAACTCAAGAATTACAACTCAATATTTAGAACAAAATATGACTCTATGTGAATGCCTCTGGCGGTGTACCGGGATATGCAATGAATCAAGAGTGACATGTATGAAAGAATTATGAATGGTGGCTTTGCCACAAATACGATGTCAACTACATGATCATGCAAAAGCAATATGACAATGATGGAGCGTGTCATAATAAACGGAATGGTGGAAAGTTGCATGGCAATATATCTCGGAATGGCTATGGAAATGCCATAATAGGTAGGTATGGTGGCTGTTTTGAGGAAGGTATATGGTGGGTGTATGGCACCGGCGAAAGTTGCGCGGCATAAGAGAGGCTAGCAATGGTGGAAGGGTGAGAGTGCGTATAATCCATGGACTCAACATTAGTCATGAAGAACTCATATACTTATTGCAAATATCTACAAGTTATCAAAACAAAGTACTACACGCATGCTCCTAGGGGAAGGGTTGGTAGGAGTTAACCATCGCACGGTGCCGACCTCCACACATAAGGAAGACAATCAATAAATAAATCATGCTCCAACTTCATCACATAACGGTTCACCATACGTGCATGCTACGGGAATCACAAACTTTAACACAAGTATTCCTCAAATTCACAATTACCCAACTAGCATGACTCTAATATTACCATCCTCATATCTCAAAATAATCATCAAGCATCAAATTGATCATAGTATTCAATGCACTTTCTATGATAGTTTTTATTATACCCAACTTGGATGCCCATCATATTAGGACTAATTTTATAACCATAGCAAATACCATGCTGTTTAAAAGACTCTCAAAATAATATAAGTGAAGCATGAGAGATCAATAATTTCTACAAAATAAAACCACCACCGTGCTCTAAAAAGATATAAGTGAAGCACTAGAGCAAAATTGTCTAGCTCAAAAGATACAAGTGAAGCAGATAGAGTATTCTAATAAATTCCAATTCATGTGTGTCTCTCCCAAAAGGTGTGTACATCAAGGATGATTGTGGTAAAATAAAAATAAAAGACTCATATCATACAAGATGCTCCAAGCAAAACACATGTCATGTGGTGAATAAAAATATAGCTCCAAGTAAAGTTACCGATAAACGAAGAAGAAAGAGGGGATGCCTTCCGGGGCATCCCCAAGCTTAGGATTTTGGTTGTCCTTGAATTATCTTGGGGTGCCATGGGAATCCCCAATCTTAGGCTCTCGCCACTCCTTATTTCATAGTCCATCAAATCTTTACCCAAAACTTCAAAACTTCACAACACAAAACTCAACAGGAAATCTCATAAGCTCCGTTAGTGCAAGAAAGAAAAACCACCACTT
Organism: Triticum dicoccoides; assembly: GCF_002162155.2. NCBI lineage: Eukaryota > Viridiplantae > Streptophyta > Magnoliopsida > Poales > Poaceae > Triticum > Triticum dicoccoides. Next base: position 621,529,482 of record NC_041393.1, on the reverse strand, counting down.
AAGGTACTGTAATGAACTCATTATTTATTTATATTGGTGTTAAACCTACTGTATTCCAACTTATGTATGGTTCATACCCCCCGATACTAGCCATAGATTCATCAAAATAAGCAAACAATACACGAAAAACAGAATCTGTCAAAAACAGAACAGTCTGTAGCAATCTGTAACTTTCATATACTTATGTAACTCTAAAACTACTACCAAAATAGGAAGTCCCAGGAAATTTGTCTATTGATATAGTGAAAAACGAATCAACTCAAAAGCACGTTTCTGTGATTTAATAAAATTATTCTCATGCGCGCAAAAGTTTCTGTTTTTCGTTAAGATCAAATTAACTATCACCCAAGATGATCCTATAGGTTCCACTTGGCACAAACACTAATTAAAGCATAAAACCACATCTAAACAGAAGCTAGATGAATTATTTATCACTAAACAGGAGCAAAAAGCAAGGAACAAAAATAAAATTGGGTTGTCTCCCAACAAGCGCTATCGTTTAACGCCCTAGCTAGGCATAAAAGCGAGAATAGATCTAAGTGTTGCCATCTTTGGTATTCAATTCATAAGTGGCTCGCATAATAGATTCATAAGGTAATTTGATTTTCTTCCTAGGAAAGTGTTCCATGCCTTTCTTTAATGGAAATTAGAATCTAATATTTCCTTTCTTCATATCAATAATTGCACCAATAGTTCTAAGGAAAGGTCTACCAAGAATAATAGGACATGAAAGATTGCAATCTATATCAAGAACGATAAAGTCTACGAGCACATAATTCCTATTTTCAACAATAAGAACATCATTAATCCTTCCCATAGGTTTTTTAATGATGGAATCCGCAAGATGCAAGTTTAAAGAGAAATCATCAAATTCACGGAAACCTAGTACATCACATAAAGTTTTTGGAATCGTGGAAACACTAGCACCCAAATCACACAAAGCATAACATTCATGATCTTTAATGCTTATTTTAATAGTAGGTTCCCACTCATCATAAAGTTTTCTAGGGATAGAAACTTCTAATTCAAGTTTTTCTTCATAAGATTGCATAAAAGCATCAACGATATGTTTGGTAAAAGCTTTATTTTGACTATAAGCATGAGGAGAATTTAACTCTGATTGCAACAAGGAAATACAATCTACTAAAGAACAGTTATCATAATTAAATTCCTTGAAATCCAAAATAGTAAGTTTATTGCTATGTAAAGTTTTGATCTCTCCAATCCCACTTTTACCAATTTTAGCATCAAGATCTAAAAATTCTGAATCATTGGAACACCTTTTAACTAAAGTTGACTCATCTCCAGTCCCATTATTATCAACATTCATATTGCAAAACAAAGATTTAATAGGAGACGCATCAATCAATTTTAGATATTCATCATTATTATCATGAAAACTAGAAGAACACGCTCTTACAAAGCAATCTTTCTTAGCACGCATCCTAGCGGTTCTTTCTTTGCACTCATCAATGGAAATTCTCATGGCTTTGAGAGACTCATTGATATCATGCTTAGGTGGAATAGATCTAAGTTTCAAAGAATCAACATCAAGAGAAATTCTATCCACGTTCCTAGCAAATTCATCAATCTTAAGCAATTTTTGTTCAAGCAAAGCATTGAAATTATTTTGAGAATTCATAAATTCTTTAACACTAATCTCAAAATTAGAGGGCATCTTATTAAAATTTCCATAAGAGTTGTTGTAGGAATTACCATAATTATTAGAGGAATTACTAGGAAACGGCCTAGGATTAAAGTTTCCTCTATAAGCATTGTTACCAAAATTATTCCTACCAACAAAATTCACATCCATAGATTCATTATTATTCTCAATCAAAGTAGACAAAGGCATATCATTAGGATCAAAAGGAGCACTCTTAGTAGCAAACAATTTCATAAGTTCATCCATCTTTCCACTCAAACCATTAATCTCTTCTATCACATGAACTTTTTTACTAGTAGATCTTTCGGTGTGCCATTGAGAATAATTAACCATAATATTATCTAGGAGTTTAGTAGCTTCTCCTAAAGTGATTTACATAAAAGTGCCTCCCGTGGCCGAATCTAAAAGACTTCTAGAAGCAAAATTCAACCCGACATAAAAAATTTGTATGATCATCCATAAATTTAATACATGAGTAGGGCACTTGCGAATCATTAATTTCATCCTCTCCCAAGATTGTGCAACATGTTCATGATCAAGTTGCTTAAAATTCATAATATCGTTTCTAAGAGAGATGATCTTAGCGGGAGGAAAATACTTAGAGATAAAAGCATCTTTGCACTTATTCCATGAATCAATACTATTTTTAGGCAAAGACGAAAACCAAGTTTTAGCATGATCTCTAAGTGAAAATGGAAATAACTTCAATTTAACAATATCATTATCCATGTCTTTCTTATTTTGCATGTCACACAAATCAACAAAGTTGTTTAGATGAGTAGCGGCATCTTCACTAGGAAGGCTGGAAAATTGGTCTTTCCTGACAAGATTCAACAAAGCAGCATTGATTTCACAAGATTCAACATCATTAAGAGGAGAAATCGGAGTGCTAAGGGAATCATTATTGTTGGTATTGAAAAAGTCACACAATTTAGTATTATCTTGAGCCATCGTGACAAGCAATCCAACACATTAGCACACAAGAGGCAAGCGAAAAAGAGAGGCGAACAGGAAAGAGAGGGCGAATAAAACGGCAAGGGTGAAGTGGGGGATAGGAAAACGAGAGACAAATGGCAAATAATGTAATGCGAGGGAAATGAGTTTGTGATGGGTACTTGGTATGTCTTGAGTTGAGAGAAGACCTCCCCGGCAATGGCACCAGAAATCCTTCTGGCTACCTCTTGAGCACTGCGTTGCTTTTCCCTTGAAGAGGAAAGGGTGATGCAGCAAAGTAGCATAAGTACTTCCTTCAGTTTTTGAGAACCAAGGTATCAATCCAGTAGGAGGCTCCACACAAGTCCCTCGTACCTACACAAACAAACAAGAACCTCGCAACCAATGGGATAAATGGGTTGTCAAACCCTTCACGTCCACTTGCGGAAGTGAGATCTGATAGAGATAATAAGATAAGATAAATATTTTTGGTATTTTATGATATAGATTGGAAAGTAAAGATTGCAAAATAAGATAGATTGGAAACTTATATGATGGAGAATAGACCCGGGGGCCATAGGTTTCACTAGTGGCTTGTCTCAAGATAGCATAAGTATTACGGTGGGTGAACAAATTATTGTCGAGCAATTGATAGAAAAGTGCATAGTTATGAGAATATCTAGGCATGCTCATGTATATAGGCATCACGTCCGCAACAAGTAGACCGACTCCTGCCTGCATCTACTACTATTACTCCACACATCGACCGCTATCCAGCATGCATCTAGAGTATAGTTCACAAGAACAGAGTAACGCATTTGGCAAGATGACATGATGTAGAGGGATAAACTCAAGCAATATGATATAAACCCCATCTTTTTATCCTCGATGGCAACAATACAATACGTGCCTTGCTGCCCCTAGTGTCACTAGGAAAGGACACTTAAAGATTGAACCCAAAGCTAAGCACTTCTCCCATTGCAAGAAAGATCAATCTAGTAGGCCAAACCAAACTGATAATTCGAAGATACTTGCAAAGATAACCAATCATACATAGAAGAATTCAGAGGAGATTCAAATATTTCTCATAGATAAACATGATCATAAACACACAATTCATCGGATCTCGACAAACACACCGCAAAAAGAGTTACATTGAATAGATCTCCAAGAAGATCGAGGAGAACTTTGTATTGAGATTCAAAGAGAGAGAAGAACACATCTAGCTAATAACTATGGATCCGAAGGTCTGTGGTAAACTACTCACAACTCATCGGAGAGGCCTTGGCGATGATGTACAAGCCCTCCATGATCAATTCCCCCTCCGGTGGAGCGCCGGAAAAGGCTCCAAGATGGGATCTCACAGGTACAGAAGGTTGCGGCGGTGGAAATAGGTTTTCGTGGTGCCCCTTGATGTTTTCTGGGTACGTATATATATATATGTGAAGGAGGTCAGTCAGGGGAGCCACGAGGGGCCCACGAGGGTGGGGAGCGCGCCCACCCCCTTAGGGCGCGCCCTGCACCCTCGTGGCCGCCTCGGCTGCTTCTTGACGTCCACTCCAAGTCTCCTGGATTGCGTTTGTTCCAAAAAGGTCTCTCCCGAAGGTTTCATTCCGCTTGGACTCCGTTTGATATTCTTTTTCTTCGAAACATTGAAATAGGCAAAAAACAGCAATTCAGGCTGGGCCTCCGGTTAGTAGGTTAGTCCCAAAAATAATATAAAAGTGTATAGTAAATCCCATAAACATCCAAAATGGGTAATATAATATCATGGAATAATAAAAAATTATATATAAGTTGGAGACGTATCATCGTGCCAGGCGGGCACGACGCACGCATCGAGCCGGATCAGGCTGGCTCGCCCGGATCGTCTGCGGCAGCTTCTTTATCTTTGGTGCCTGCGCATTCCATAGAAGATCCGGCCAGTCCTTATGCGTCTGACTCCTCGGGATTGGGCGGATCTGCTGCAGCGACCCCTGCTCCTCCTGTTGGATCTTCTGCGCATGCACCTCTGCCTCCAACACTGCCATTCACACGCCTTCAAACATGCACACTTGAGCATGTTAATTATAAAACCAAATATGGTTTAGTTGTTTCTAATGATGTTTCAGGCGAACCACACACTGTTTCTCAGGCCCTTTCTGATCCGAAGTGGAAACAAGCCATGCTTGAAAAGTTTGGAGCTCTTCAAAAAAATCGTACTTGGCCTCTTGTCCCTTCCCGTCCAGGTACAAACTTGATTGATTGCAAGTGAGTTTTTTGCATCAAGCGACGATCAGATGGTACCATCGATTGATACAAAGCTTGTCTCGTTGCCAAAGGGTTCAAGCAAAGGTACGGCCTCGACTATGAGGAAACATTTAGTCCTGTTGTTAAAGCCGCTACTATTCGTCTTGTTCTATCCATTTCTGTCTCTCGAGGTTAGTGCCTTCGTTAGCTAGATGTGCAGAATGCGTTCCTTCATGGTATTCTGGAAGAGGAAGTCTATATGAAGCAACCTCCTGGGTTTGAAGATCTAGATAAACCATTCCATGTTTGCAGACTTGATAAATCACTCTATGGACTGAAGCAAGCTCCAAGGGCATGGTACTCTCGTCTGAGCTCCAAACTGCACATTCTTGGCTTTGTTCCTTCCAAGTCTAATACTTCCTTGTTTATTTACAACAAGTTCAACATTGTTATCTTCGTGCTCATTTATGTTGATGATATCATTATTGTTACTAGTTCATCTAATGAAGCCGTAACAGCCCTCTTGAGAGACTTCCAGTCAGATTTTGCTCTGAAAGATCTCGGTGACTTGCACTTTTTCCTTGGCATTGAGGTCAAGAAGAACTAGGAAGGTTGTCTTCATCTTTCCCAGGAAAAATATGCAACTGATCTTCTGAGCAAGGCAGGGTTGCAGGGCTGTAAACCATCTGTCGGTGTCAAAACCGGCGGATCTCGGGTAGGGGGTCCCGAACTGTGCGTCTAGGCGGATGGTAACAGGAGACAAGGGACATGATGTTTTACCCAGGTTCGGGCCCTCTTGATGGAGGTAAAACCCTACGTCCTGCTTGATTAATATTGATGATGTGTGTTACAAGAGTAGATCTACCACGAGATCAAGGAGGCTAAACCCTAGAAGCTAGCCTATGGTATGATTGTTGTTCGTCCTATGGACTAAAGCCATTCGGTTTATATAGATACCGGAGAGGGCTAGGGTTACACAGAGTCGGTTACAATGGTAGGAGATTTACATATCCGTATCGGCAAGCTTGCCTTCCATGCCAAGGAAAGTCCCATCCGGACACGGGACAAAGTCTTCAATCTTGTATCTTCATAGTCTTGGAGTCCGGCCGATGATGATAGTTCGGCTATCTGGACACCCCCTAGTCCAGGACTCCCTCAGTAGCCCCCGAACCAGGCTTCAATGACGACGAGTCCGGCGCGTATGTTGTCTTCGGCGTTTGCAAGGCGGGTTCTCCTTCATGCTCCAGGTGTTTGCCGGATAGTGTCCGGTTGCTTCATAAATGTTGCGCTCCTTGGCTTCCACGTCCAATAATGGCCTTCTTCCACGTGTTGTACGAATGCGAAAAGCCAGGGTATTCTTACGTTTTACCCCCTAGCTGCGTGAATAAGCTGCCTATAAGAGAGGCGAGGATCCAGATCCAAATCACACCATCCTCCTTCCGCAAGTACTCATCGAGGCGCATCTGACAAAAAATCCATTCCAACATGGACAGTCGACGTGGCTCCTCTTCTCGCGCTCCCAGTCCTCAGCCAGGAGATTGGAGGAGATGCTCAGTCCCACATAGCGAGTTAGTGACGCTCCAAGCAGAAGAATACCTTCCCCCGGCCTTTATGGTTCTGGTTCGAGCCGGACTGGCCACCTACAAGGGTGGGAAGCAGGCGGAGAGCGTCCCTAATCCCTCCAAAGGAGAGCGGGTATGCTTCGTCCCCTACTTAATAAGGGGACTCGGATTTCCTATACATCCATTTCTCCGGGGGCTCCTGGAGTTCTATGGACTCCAACTTCACCACCTCACGCCTGCCTCCATTTTGCACATCGCGGGCTTCATAGCTCTTTGCGAGTTGTTCTTGGGCATCGAGCCCCATTTTGCACCGTGGAAGACGCTGTTTTGCCTCGTACCCCGTTCTCACGGCGGGTCGATATATCAAGTGGGCGGAGCCGAAATATGGCGCATCGCCGGGACCGGATATCTATCAGGAACCCCGAAGAAGGCGTCCGAAGACTGGCCTTCGGGGTGGTTCTATATGGAAGACGCCCCGCTGCCGAATCCAGTTCGGATCGGCCTCCCGGAGTTTAGCAACGCTCCTCTGAAGAAACGCCTGAGTTGGCGCCCGCGGATCCCTCAATGGGAAGATGATAGGAGCGTCCACTATCTGATGGGCCGGATACGGCTACTAGCCCATTCCGGATTAACCATGATTGGAGTCATGGACACATGCATTATGCGAGGGGTGCAGCCGCTCCAATATAGGGGCCACCCTATGTGGGATTTTAACGGGGAGAATGACGCCACCCGTCATGGCCGCACGGGGCCGGGATCGGTCGCCGATCTGGTGAAGATCCTATCCGGCTTGTACAAGGTGGAGAAGGAGGACTTCCTCCGCACGAATCCATTGAATGGATTCTCCATGAATAACCCTCGGAGCTGGGTAAGCGGACGCTTATATATCTGATCCGTGCTTTCAAAGGTAAGTGTCTTACTTTATGATTTCGACGCAGGAAATACGCCGGGATGTGGCGGGCATAGAAAGCCCAACTCCACAACCCGAGGATCCGGGAAGATCCCTTGATCCGGCCTCCGAAGAGGATCCGGACATAAAGGTGGATTTGATTGATGGGGTCTTCCACCAGCTCAGCATAGACAATGCTTTAGTCGCCATTACGGCTGACTACCTCGGTTTATGTCCGGCTTCCCAGGTGAGTACGACCGAAGTCCTGACACCGTTACTTTTTTAATGCTTATTTCTGACCACCATGTACCAATGGTGCTTGGCAGGAGGTGCCTTTACGGCGGGAAGCCGAGCCTGCGGCGACTGATCAAACGATGTCAGTGCGGCCTAGCAGGCGGAAGAGGAGTGCGGCGCGAATCGACACGTCGCCGCAAAGGTATGGTGCACCATTGTCTTTTAATGGAAAGACTCCTGGGAGGCATATTAATGCTCATGATTCTTCCAGGAGAAAGAGCGCTCGCCGGACTGAGTCCGAAGAGGGTGCCCACCAAGCCTCCGCCAGCCAGGCTCCAACGCCTGGTCCGGAGGGGGAGGCGAGCGCAAGGCGCGAGCCGGATGCTCCTCCAACGGAGGATGCCGACAGGTTGTCCGCCACCAGGTCTGAGGTGGAGAGCGCCATGAATCACAGGCGCCGTCGGACAGTTCTTCGTGACGCGTGTTTCTCCCCTAAGGCGTTAAATGCCTTTAATGCGGGAGACGCGCACCTCCGTGCTGCTCAAGATGGTTTAACCAGAGCCACGGAGCAGTATGTAAATGACATACGGGTAAGGAATTTTAATAGTTATATATGCCAGTAGCCCCCGAGACTTAAAATGGTTAAACTAACTGATTTAAGGATCATTTGTTATGCAGGATCTTACTGAGAAGAATACCCACCTGTCTCAGGAGCTTCAAGAATGCAAGGCCCAACTTGAGGCCGCACTAGCCGCTACCGGGGGAGCCACGGAGACCCCCTCTGGTAATTCATATCTTGAAAAAAGAAGTAGTTTATGAAGTGCGGCGTGTGTGTATAGTCTGACAATAATATTGCAGAGGGTGCCGGACTAGATCCGGACAAGCAACAGCTGCTGCGCCAGTTGAAGGCCGGCGAGAGGGTGCTTATGAGGGTGCAACAGGAGAGGAACAAACTCCAAGATGCCAACACCCAGCTGGGCGAAGAACTAAAAGATGTTCGGGTCCAGCTGTCTAACTCCGTAAAGGAGAATCGGCGGCTTCGTCGCGGCATTTATAGTAAGTGCTTGAGCAAACTCTTTTGAAAAGAAGAGTTCGGCGAGGAAGTAGATTGACAGAAATGTGTCTGTAGGTGTGCTCACGGGTCGTCCGGCGGAGGAGATGCCTGGTTCCACGGGAGACCCTCTTCCCGAGCTGCTGCAACTGCACGACCGTGTTCGGCAGGCTATGAGCGGCGTCGTTCAGGCCTTATGGCCTTCCGTCTCCCTACCTGAGGGCCTTGGAGGGCTTGCTGAGAAGCTTCAGGGAGTACGGCAACGTCTCCGTCTGTGGAAGATGTCGGCCTGCCGTCAAGGCGCCAGGGAGGCCTGGGCCATGGTGAAGACGCGGTACCCGAAGGCTGACCCAAACCACATGGCCGAGGTCGGACCTGTGGGGCCCGATGGGAAGGAGATCCCTGTGAGCTTGATGTACGGCCAAGTAGAGTTGGCCGCGAAATATTCCCAACGGGACTGTAAATTAGACAACCTGTTAGATGGGATTGAAGAGGAGTACAATCAGTCTGTTTGACGATGTAATTTTGAAATGACATGTAAAATGCCTTCTAGCCGGATTGTAGATCGTTTGCCTTTGCGGACCTTTTCGCTTCAACCTCGGGACCCAACAGTCCGGAGTGTGTCCGAATACCCGTATGGTTATAAAAGAACCGGGGCATACATGGAGACAAGGCGTAGGGGTCATAATTGCTTTATCAGACAAGTGCCCAACTAGCTATGTTATATTACATGGTTAGTAAGAAACATCTTCCAGGGAGAATAGTTCCGTTAAGGGTTCCTTTCCCTGGGAGGCATGCCCTAAAGTGCATGTCCGGACTGCGAAAATAGCAGAAAAAGCATCTGGGGCCAGATAAATAAGTAAGTAATAAATCATCTTTCAGGTCACCGACCGAATATTCCCTTAAGAACGCTAGCCTTCGGCTTCACCCAGTCTGAGGTACACATCTGGCTGACCCGGCAGTAACAATCGCAGAGGTGCTCCCTTTACCTCCTAGCCGAACAATCAGGAACGTAGGGGTAAGCACAGGAGCCAGGCAACCCGGCTTGGCCAAAACTTAAGTCATATCGATGAATGCAATGGTGATCAAAAGGTACATGCGGAAGTGTGACACATGTGGAGGGCATGAAGCCCATATAAATAAGCTTCTGTTAAAGAAGCCCCCAGGTATAACGAGTGCGAGTAGCACATCGAGTTAGTGCGAATAAAGCACAGATTAGCCCTCAAGAGGTTTGTACTGAAAGAGGGAGGAAAAAGGAGGGAAAACAAAGAGAGCGAAAAAACATGAAAGGTGGACGGAGGAAGGAGACGAACCCTGAGTCCGGCGCTAGGCGTAAAATCTTCGGAGACGGGCTGCATTCCATGGGTTTGGCTCGAGTCGGTTGTCAGATGCGTTGCGTAGAAGGTATGCACCGCCGGTAAGGACTTGGTCGATGATGAAGGGACCTTCCCATTTGGGCTTGAGTTTGTCCTTTTTCTTGTCCGGCAGGCGTAGAACTAGCTCGCCAACATTGTAAGTTTTGGCCCGTACTTCTCTGCTTTGATATCTTTGAGCCTGCTGTTGATAGAATGCGGAACGGGATTTTGCCACGTCGCGCTCCTCCTCTAAAGCGTCCAAACTGTCCTGCCGATCCAACTCGGCTTCTCTTTCCTCGTACATGCGCACGCGAGGTGAGTCATGAATTATATCGCAGGGCAAAACTGCCTCAGCGCTGTATACCATAAAAAATGGTGTGAATCCGGTTTAGCGTGGTCCGCAGCCCCCAGAGTACGGAGTCGAGCTCCTCTACCCAGTGTGTGTTAGATTCCGTGAGGGACCGCACTAATCTGGGTTTAATGCCACTCATGATTAGACCATTTGCTCGTTCCACTTGACCATTGGTTTGAGGGTGGTAAACTGAAGCGTAGTCGAGCTTGATGCCCATGTTTTGGCACCAGAGTTTAACCTTGTCGTCCGTGAAATTCGTGCCGTTATCAGTGATGATGCTGTGGGGGATGCCAAAATGGTGTACTACCCCGGATATGAAGTCTATCACAGGTCCAGATTCTGCCGTTTTAACCGGCTTGGCCTCTATCCATTTGGTGAATTTGTCCACCATGACCAATAAGTATTTGTGCTTGTGGGTTCCCCCTTTAAGGGGTCCAACCATGTCAAGCCCCCAGACCGCGAACGGCCAAGTAATGGGTATAGTTTTGAGGGCGGTGGGTGGCATGTGGCTCTGATTAGCAAAGAGCTGGCAACCGACGCATCATTGGACTAAGTCCTGAGCGTCTGCCCGGGCGGTCGGCCAGTAAAATCCTGTACGGAAGGCCTTGCCTACAAGGGCCCGGGCGGTGGCGTGGTGCCCGCCGAGTCCGGCGTGAATTTCAGCCAGGAGATTTCGCCCTTCCTCTTCGGAGATACACCTTTGAAGGACTCCGGTTGTGCTTTTCTTATAAAGTTCTCCCTCGTGGACCTTGTAGGCTTTAGATCGCCGAACTATGCAGCGGGCCTCATTTTGGTCTTCGGGAAGTTCCTGCCTGATTAAGTAGGCTAGGAATGGTTCCGTCCACGGGGCAATTACTGCCAGTATTTCGTGGGCTGAATCTGTTATTTCATTGGCTGAGCCACCGATTGTGTCAGAATGTTCTGCGTTAGGTGATGCAGTTGGTTCCGGATTGTTATTTCCGGACTCGTCTTCCCATAATACAGAAGGCTTAAAGAGCCGCTCCAGGAAGATGTTTGGAGGGACGGCGTCGCGTTTTGCGCCGATGCGTGCCAACACGTCTGCTGCCTGGTTATTATCCCGGGCTACATGGTGGAATTCGAGTCCTTCGAACCGGGCTGACATTTTTAGGACAGCGTTACGGTAGGCTGCCATTTTCGGATCCTTGGCGTCAAAGTCTCCATTTACTTGGGATATTGCAAGGTTTGAATCCCCGTGCACCTCTAGGCGTTGAATACCCATGGAGATTGCCATCCGGAGAGCCATGTAGAAGGGCCTCGTATTCGGCTACATTGTTGGAGTCCGTGTACATTATTTGAAGCACGTATTGGACTGTGTCTCTGGTTGGGGACGTCAAGACGACGCCAGCCCCCAAGCCAGCCAACATTTTGGAGCCGTCGAAATGCATGATCCAATTGGAGTATGCGCCGTACTCTTTAGGGAGTTCGGCTTCGGTCCATTTGGCGATGAAGTCAGCCAGAACTTGCGACTTGATAGCTCGCCATGGTTTGTAGGTTATATCAAATGGTAAGAGATCAATGGCCCATTTTGCAATCCTGCCTGTCGCATCGCAATTGTTTATAATGTCGTTGAGAGGTACTTCCGAGGCCACCGTTATGGAACACTCTTGAAAGTAGTGTCGCAGCTTCCGGGATGCCATGAACACCGCATACGCTATCTTTTGATAGTGTGGGTACCGGTACTTGCATGGAGTTAAGACAGTGGATACGTAGTACACTGGTTTTTGAAGAGGGAATTTGTGCCCTTCTGTTTCTCGTTCGACGACGAGTACCGTGCTGACAACTTGATGTGTTGCTGCGATATATAACAACATCGGTTCGCCCAGGTTGGGCGCAGCCAGGACCGGATTTGTTGCCAATACGGCCTTAATTTCTTCGAGTCCGGCCGTGGCAGCATCCGTCCACTCGAAATGTTCGATGCGCCGGAGGAGGCGATAGAGGGGCAGTGCCTTTTCTCCCAAACGGGAGATGAAGCGGCTTAGAGCCGCCACGCATCCAGCTAGTTTTTGTATTTGCTTGAGGTCTTTTGGGATATCCAATTGTGACAGAGCTCGGATCTTGGCTGGGTTTGCTTCAATTCCTCTACCGGATACAATGAAGCCCAACAGCTTTCCGGCTGGTACGCCGAAAACACATTTTTCCGGGTTGAGCTTAATGTCATATGCTCGGAGGTTGTCGAATGTCACCCTCAAGTCGTCTACTAGAGTTTCGACGTGTTTGGTCTTGACGACCACATCGTCTACGTATGCCTCTACTATTTTGCATATCTGGGTGGCCAGACATGTCTGAATCATGCGCTGATATGTTGCACCGGCGTTTTTGAGTCCGAAGGGCATTGTGTTGAAGCAGAATGGTTCGTATGGAGTAATAAATGCCGTTGCGGCCTGGTCTTTTTCCGCCATCTTGATTTGATGGTATCCGGAGTATGCGTCGAGGAAGCATAATAAATCATGCCCTGCGGTAGCATCGATGATTTGGTCGATGCGAGGGAGAGGGAAAGGGTCCTTTGGACAGGCCTTGTTAAGGTCTTTGAAATCGACATAAAGGTGCCAGGATTTGTCCTTTTTTGGTACTATTACCAGGTTGGCTAGCCAGTCCGGATGTTTTATATCTCTGATGAATCTGGCTTCTAAGAGTTTGGCTAGCTCCTCTCCCATTGCCTGTCTTTTGGGTTCGGAAAATCGCCGAAGACCTGTTTGACTGGCTTGAATCCTTTTAGGATATTTAGGCAGTGCTCTGCCAGCCTGTGTGGGATTCCTGGCATGTCTGAAGGGTGCCAGGCGAAAATGTCCCAATTTTCCCGAAGGAATTCTTGTAGTGCAGCTTCTACATCAGGATTTAATTGTGCCCCAATGGAGGCCGTCTTTGTGGGGTCCGTTGGATGGACCTGGAATTTGACTATTTCGTCTGCTGGTTTAAAAGAGGTGGACTTAGACCTCTTATCGAGTATCACATCGTCCCTATCCACCGTGGAGCGCAGCGCAGTGAGCTCCTCTGCCGCTAGGGCTTCGGATAATGCCTCTAGGGCCAGTGCGGCTGTCTTATTTTCAGCACGGAGTGCTATATCTGGATCACTGACGAGAGTGATTATTCCATTAGGCCCGGGCATTTTGAACTTCATGTACCCGTAATGGGGTATAGCTTGGAATATTGTGAATGCCTCTTGCCCTAACAAGGCGTGATATCCGCTGCCGAATGGGGCCACTTGGAACGTGACCTCTTCGGACCTGTAGTTGTCCGGCGAGCCGAACACTACGTCTAGTGTGATTTTTCCTGTGCAGCGTACTTCTCGACTAGGGATTATTCCCCTGAAGGTTGTGCTGCTTCGCTCAATGCGGCTCCAGTCAATTTCCATTTTTTGAAGGGTTTCCTCATAGATAAGGTTTAATCCGCTGCCACCATCCATGAGTACCTTGGTAAGACGAAAGCCGTCCACTATCGCACTGAGGACCAATGCGGCTGGTGCTCGAGCTGTTCAGAATTTAGGTGCATCGCTGGCATTGAAGGTGATAGCTGTGTCGCTCCATGGATTCGTTGTTGCTACTTGGTAGACTTCGGCGAGGTTGCGGATTGTTCGCTTCCGCATGTTATTTGATGCGAAAGTCTCGAAGACTGTTAATATCGTACTAGTACTGTTGGGCTGGTTGTCCGGGGCTAGAAAGCCTTCGCCACTTTTGGCCACCTGCCGTAGTATCCAACATGCTCGAAGGCTATGTGTTGGAGTGGTGCCCTCTGTACTGTGGATTTTGCAGGGTCCGTTGAGCCATCCCTCCAGTACGGTTCCATGCCCTTTAGGGGGGTTTTCCTTTTTGGTTTTTAATCCAGGTGCTTGAGTATGACGCACCCTTTTATTTCGGACTGGGGTTGTATTCAGGGACGGATTGTCCCAAAACCTGGTTTCGGTTTTCCAGGCGCTCTCCATCGCACAGTATTTTTGTACAATGGTCGCTAGGTCGGCGAAGCGTGTAACTTCGCGACGACTTATGGCGTTTATGTTTCCCTTGTCCGTGCAATTGTTGCAAAAAATTGAAATCGCGCTTTCTTCACGGCAGTCCTTTATCCTGTTCATAACCAGGAGGAATCTGGCCCAGTAATGATGTACTGTTTCATCGGGCTCTTGTCGTATTTGAGATAGATCGCTTATATTTGGGTGGGCGGGAGGAATTAAGTTCGGAACCCCGCCCGATCTGAGGCTCAAAGGCCAAGAAGTTTCCGGATTTGGAAGCTTGGTTTGTTGGATGCCTTCCAACAAATCTGGTCTGATGCCTGACTTTAGGTTCAGTATTTGATTGACGTCCGTCTCTCCGCGGGAATCCGGCATGGAGGGATCGGGAATCCGGACATAGCGGGTTTTTAACATAGAATAAGAGTCGCCGCATTGTTCTTCTACCACAACAACGTGGTGGGTAGCCTGGGGAGAGTTAATTTCTCTCAGATCAGTTTTAAGACCAATCTGATCATAGTCTGTAGCGACTCCCAGGGCGGCGATGCGATCCAAGAGCTCGTTTACGGAGGAGAGCTCAATCAGATCTAGCTGCTCGTCGAATTCTGAGCTGACGTGAAGATCGCTTTTGATGACCTGAGAGGTCATCGTCGGAGCGATGGCCGAATAGGCGGTCATAAGAAAACCACCTAGCCGGATAGTTTGGCCGGCGCCAAAGCTCCCTTGACGACGGCGCCTTCTTTAAAGACGGGAAAAGGCATCCTTCCTGATTGCGACGGCATAGAGGAACTCTCAATGAAAGCACCAATGTCGGTGTCAAAACTGGCGGATCTCGGGTAGGGGGTCCCGAACTGTGCGTCTAGGTGGATGGTAACAGGAGACAAGGGACATGATGTTTTACCCAAGTTCGGACCCTCTTGATGGAGGTAAAACCCTACGTCCTGCTTGATTAATATGATGATGTGTGTTACAAGAGTAGATCTACCACGAGATCAAGGAGGCTAAACCCTAGAAGCTAGCCTATGGTATGATTGTTGTTCGTCCTATGGACTAAAGCCATCCGGTTTATATAGATACCGGAGAGGGCTAGGGTTACACAGAGTCGGTTACAATGGTAGGAGATCTACATATCCGTATCGCCAAGCTTGCCTTCCACGCCAAGGAAAGTCCCATCCAGACACGGGATGAAGTCTTCAATCTTGTATCTTCATAGTCTTGGAGTCCGGCCGATGATGATAGTTCGGCTATCCGGACACCCCCTAGTCCAGGACTCCCTCACCATCACCAACACCACTCTCCAATTCAGAACAATTGTCTCTTGTAGAGGGCGTTCCTTTGAGTCAAGAGGATGGCACTAAATACAGGAGTTTGGCAGGAGCACTTCAGTACCTAACACTCACCATGCCTGATATTTCCTTCGCAGTAAATAAAGTGTGTCAGTTTCTTGATGCACCTACTTCTTCTCATTGGACTGCTGCTAAACGTATACTGAGATATATGAAGAACACGTTAAGTGTTGGGCTAACCTTCACCAAGTTAACTTCCACTCTTGTTAGTGCGTTTTCTGACTCTGATTGGGCAGGTTGCTTGAATGATAGGAGGTCCACAGGTGGCTTTGCAGTTTTCTTTGGACCAAATTTAATTTCTTGGTGTGCAAAGAAACATGCAACAGTGTCAAGATCAAGTACCGAGGCAGAATACAATGCACTAGCAAATGCCACAGCAAAAATAATATGGGTTAAAGCTCTGCTTAAGGAACTTGGAATATGTTGCACACAAACTCCATGTCTCTGGTGTGATAACATTGGTGCAACATATCTTTCTGCTAACTCTGTGTTTCATGCAAGAACAAAACATATTGAGATTGACTATCACTTCGTGAGAGAGAGGGTTGCTAGCAAAGAACTGGAGATTCGGTTTATTCCCTCAAATCAAGTCGCAGATGGATTCACAAAGGCTTTGCCCACAAGATCATTTGAAGAATTTAAGCGTAATCTAAACTTGAGAAGTTCAGATTAAGGGAGGATGTTAAACATATTGTGTAACAGGGTTTAGCGTGTTCTGATGTAACACGCCTTGAGGTCTTGTGGCCCACGGCGAGGTAGTTAGGAGATCTTCTGTTTTCTGTTTTATCTCATTCTATCTCCTAAACCTCCTGTAAGATCTCTCGATGGTTAGCCCTAACGTTGCCATCTCCTATACCGCATCCCTCAATCAATATATACTCATCGGGTCTCCATGTATGGAGATTGAGACGCTTACCCATAGTTTTCTACACCTCTGAGAGTGTGTCGGTCCGGTATGGGACCCAGTTCCGGTGTGTGGCTGGGCTGGAGCATCCGGCTTTAGATGATAGGATTTGGTGCGACGTCCGTTTGGTATTAGGTCCGGATATTCGGCACACCTTTATCAATGGGATAATAGTAGCAACAGGTGTTGCGTAGATGATGGCTCCAGGCTCACTGATGTATTACTTTGTATGGTCTCTGTGAAAAATTAATAAGAGGCCGCATGCATCGTCCAGATGCAGAGGCTGGGGGTTTATCCTCCTCTAAAAAAAATATAAATACAATTAGCCTACTGAAGAAGCAACCAATCCATAGCAATTCCACGTAACAGAAAGGGATCTGTACATCACCCAGTTAAGGAAATCAAGAGTGGATGTACATGAGCTCAAAAACATTTTTTAACATTTCATTCATATCTAATTTGGTCAGGGATTTATTAGCCTAGCAAGTAGCAAGGCTTATAATTAACGATAAAACATACTGCATACTCGCAAGGTTTTGTCAGCTAGGCAGGGTAAGCGAACATTTTTATATGAGTGGATGATCTGGAGCCAAGAGAACCAATATGTGGTTGGATGGTTAGAAAAACGGTGGTATCCTCAACCCACCAGGTTCAAGTCCTGGTGCTCGCATTATTTCTAGATTTATTTCAGGATTTTCAGCGATGCGCTTTCAGTGTAAGGACGCTTTCATTGACGACGGGGCGCCTACGGCGACTTAATCTCAAAATGATATGTCGGCTCATTCTCTCGAAGGTGCTCACATGAGTAGGGTGTGCGTGTGTGTGTGTTTATAGGGATAAGTGTATGCGCGTATGTATGAGCGCTTACGTCTGTACTGTGTTAAAAAAAAGATGATCTAGAGCCAAGGATGCCATCATAATAACTAAATAAAGGGTAAAAGAAAATTGAGGTACACATCCAGTTGCATACAAATGTGACTGAAGCATTGCTGGGTACCAGATCAGGAACGTGATTTATTTTTCACAATTCCAGCTTTGAAGATTGGTGGCTAAACGCAAATGCGTCATGGACAATTTTCTCTAAATTAGTGCTTGGACAATCTTCAAAGAACTAACAATCGTGTTTTCAATCACAAGCTCCCCCTCCGCTCCGTTGTTGATAGTCTCAAATCTGAACTATAAAAAAGTTCAGGGCAGGTGCGAGATCAGAGATTCAGAGAAGGTGCAGGCTCCAAGATGGAGATGGATGCTTCATCAACAAGATTAGCTTATGAACCTATTTCTCAGGGAAAGGCACTATAACGGTGATAAATTTATATAATTGCATTTACAGCATCTATTTTGGACTGTATTTATGAACACTAAATTTAAATTGAAAAAGAACATGAATGCGCAAGGTGTATACAGTGCACGCTCAGATATTCATGCTTAAACATCAAATATTCATGCTTAATTAAATGCATCTGCCGCATTCTGGTAGCTGTGAATCTCTTTCTGACATTGTATTGCATAGGACTGTTTTTTAACAAAAACATGATACAGCAAACTTTACTGCTTAACTGAACCATAACAGACCAATAGGTCATACGCAGACATAGGAACATGCGAGAGAAGTTAAAACCAATCATCCACGCTACATATCATCTCACACAAGTACTCCCTCTGTCCTATAATATAAGAACGTTTTTTACCTTAGTGTAGTGTTAAAAGCGTTCTTATATTATGGGACGGGAGTAGAATATTGGCAACCAAACATCCATCAGAATATGATGCAAAAGGGATCTAGAACCTCGCCATTCAATAATACAGATAGGCTCATCATACAGTACCATGACAAATAAGGAATTTTATATAGAAGTCAAAACCACGATGAATGAAAAAAGTGAAAGTAATTTGAGGCGAGCCTGGTTGAGTAAGCAGCATACACAATTTAGGAAGCAGTCTAGATCAACAGAAAACCTTAAAAAGGGAGAAACACAAGGAATGTATGAGAAGAATGCCTAAAACGCACGGAAAATACAACTATGTATGTCTAGCAATCCATTTATTCCTAAAATAGCAATAAGTCAAAACATTGGTCACTTAGCTAATAAGCATGCAGGCACACTTATAGATTAAACAGAGGAGCTGAGAAACCAGCCACTTGGCTGTTGGATAATTAGCAACTAGTATTCACTGAGGTCAAAGGCCATTACATATACATGTGTGGCAAAGCGCAAGAAACCCTTTATACAATGGGATGTACCAAAAATGGACTATACACATCTAACATCTGCCTCCTCAAACTCATGGTGGATCAACAACACTGAGTTTGGAGAGAAGAAAATCCTGCTGCGCTCGAGTCTCTGCCTTCGTGAAGAAGTCCGCCAACTGTAACTTAGAGGGCACATAGGGAAGAGCGAGAGTTTGATCCTGCACTGCAGCACACACAAAATGGGCATCCACGCCGATGTGCTTGGTGAGCTCATGCTTCATCGGGTCACGCGCAATACTGATAGCACCAGTACTGTCTGACAGTAAGGGAGTCGAGGTAGTAGCAGACACACCAAAATCCTCAAGTAACCACCGCAACCAGATCACCTCAGCCGTCAACATAGCCATGACTCGCAACTCAGCCTCTGTACTCGAGCGAGAAACTACAGTCTGTTTCTTTGTCTTCCAGGCAATAAGAGAGCCACCAAGAAAGACACAGTAAGTAGACATCGAGCGTCGATCAGAGAGATTACTAGGCCAGGTAGCATCAGAGTAGACCTGGAGCTCAAGAGAGCTGGAGCGGGGAAAGAAAAGGCGCTGAGTGATCGTGCCACGAAGATATCGTAGAACATGGAGGAGGTGACTATAGTGGACAGAGGTGGGGGCTGAAACAAACTGACTCAGAATATGGACAGGATAGGAGATGTCAGGACGCGTAACAGCAAAATAGACAAAGCTGCCAACGAGGTGACGATAGCGAGTGGGATTAGGAAGAGGGTCACCATCAGAAGCATGAAGCTGAACGTTGAGCTCCATAGGAGTCACAACAGTGCGCTCATCACCGAGAGCAGCGCGAGCAAGAAGATCCTGAATATATTTTTCTTGGGAGATGTAGAAGCCATCAGAGGTCGAGGAGATCTCAATCCCAAGAAAATAGCAAAGTGGACCAAGATCATGTCGGGTAACGTAGTAATTTCAAAAAAATCCTACGCACACGCAAGATAATGGTGATGCATAGCAACGAGAGGGGAGAGTGTCGTCCACGTACCCTTGTAGATTGTAAGTGGAAGAGTTATGACAACACGGTTGATGTAGTCGTACGTCTTCACGATCGACCGATCCAAGTACTGAACGTATGGCACCTCCGCGATCTGCACACCTTCAGCTCGGTGACGTCCCACGAACTCACGATCCAGTAGAGCTTCGAGGGAGAGTTCCGTCAGCATGATGGCGTGATGACAGTGTTGATGAAGCTACTGACGCAGGGCTTCGCCTAAGCATCCCAACAATATGACCGAGGTGGATTATGGTGGAGGGGGGCACCGCACACGGCTAAAGATCAATGATCAACTTGTGTGTCTTGGGGTGCCCCCTCCCCCCACCCCCGTATATAAAGGAGCTAGGGGGGAGGCGGCCGGCCAAGGAGGAGGGCACGCCAAGGGGGGAGTCCTACTCTCACCGGGAGTAGGACTCCTCCTTGTCCAATTCGGACTAGAGCGGGAGGGGGCGCGCGACCTGCCCTGGCCGCCCCTCCTCTTCTCCACTAAGGCCCAATAGGCCCATTACACTCCCCGGGGGGTTCCGGTAACCCCCCGGTACTCCGGTATATGCCCGAACTTGCCTGGAACACTTCCGAAGTCCAAACATAGTGATCCAATATATCGATCTTTATGTCTCGACCATTTCGAGACTCCTCATCATGTCTGTGATCATATCCGGGACTCCGAACTACCTTCGGTACATCAAAACACATAAACTCATAATACCGATTATCACCGAATGTTAAGCGTGCGGACCCTACGGGTTCGAGAACTATGTAGACATGACTGAGACATGTCTCCGGTCAATAACCAATAGCGGAACCTGGATGCTCATATTGGCTCCTACATATTCTACAAAGATCTTTATCGGTCAAACTGCATAATAACATACGTTGTTCCCTTTGTCATCGGTATGTTACTTGCCCGAGATTCGATCGTCGGTATCTCAATACCTAGCTCAATCTTGTTACCGGAAAGTCTCTTTACTCATTCTGTAATGCATCATTCCGCAACTAACTTATTAGTCACATTGCTTGCAAGGCTTATAGTGATGTGCATTACCGAGAGGGCCTAGAGATACCTCTCCGACAATCGGAGTGACAAATCCTAATCTCGATCTATGCCAACTCAACAAGTACCATCGGAAACACCTGTAGAGCACCTTTATAATCACCTAGTTATGTTGTGACGTTTGGTAGCACACAAAGTGTTCCTCCAGTAATCGGGAGTTGCATAATCTCATAGTCATAGGAACATGTATAAGTCATCAAGAAAGCAATAGCAGTAAACTAAAACGATCAAGTGCTAAGCTAACAGAATGGGTCAAGTCAATCACATCATTTTCCTAATGATGTGATCCCGTTTATCAAATGACAACTCCTGACTATGGTTAGGAAACCTTAACCATGTTTGATTAGTGAGCTAGTCAAGTAGAGGCATACTAGTGACACTATTTAGTCTATGTATTCACACATGTATTATGTTTCCGGTTAATACAATTCTAGCATGAATAATAAACATTTATCATGAAATAAGGAAATAAATAATAACTTTATTATTTCCTCTAGGACATATTTCCTTCAGTCTCCCACTTGCACTAGAGTCAATAATCTAGATTGCATAGTAATGATTCTAACACCCATGGAGCCTTGGTGCTGATCATGTTTTGCTCGTGAGAGAGGCTTAGTCAACGGGTCTGCAACATTCAGATCCGTATGTATCTTGCTAATCTCTATGTCTCCCACCTGGACTTGGTCACGGATGGAATTGAAGCATCTCTTGATGTGCTTTGTTCTCTTGTGAAATCTAGATTCCTTTGCCAAGGCAATTGCACCAGTATTGTCACAAAAGATTTTCATGGACCCGATGCACTAGGTATGACGGCTAGATCGGATATGAACTCCTTCATCCAGACTCCTTCATTTGCTGCTTCCGAAGCAGCTATGTACTCCTCTTCACACGTAGATCCCGCCATGACGCTTTGTTTAGAACTGCACCAACTGACAGCTCCACCGTTTAATATGAACACGTATCCGGTTTGCGATTTAGAATCGTCCGGATCAGTCTCAAAGCTTGCATCGATGTAACCATTTACGACGAGCTCTTTGTCACCTCCATAAACGAGAAACGTATCCTTAGTCCTTTTCAGGTATTTCAGGATGTTCTTGACCGCTGTCCAGTGATCCACTCCTGGATTACTTTGGTACCTCCCTTCTAAACTAATAGCAAGGCACACATCAGGTCTGGTACACATCATTGCATACATGATAGAGCCTATGGCTGAAGCATAGGGGACAATTTTCATTTTCTCTCTATCTTCTGTAGTGGTCGGGCATTGAGTCTGGCTCAACTTCACACCTGTAACACAGGCAAGAACCCTTTCTTTGCTTGATCCATTTTGAACTTTTTCAAAACTTTGTCAAGGTATGTGCTTTGTCAAATCTTGATCTATCTCTATAGATCTTGATGCCCAATATGTAAGCATCTTCACCGAGGTCTTTCATTGAAAAACTCTTATTCAAGTATCCTTTTATGCTATCCAGAAATTTTATATCATTTCCAATCAACAATATGTCATCCACATATAGTATTAGAAATGCTACAGAGCTCCCACTCACTTTCTTGTAAATACAGGCTTCTCCAAAAGTCTGTATAAAACGATATGCTTTGATCACACTATCAAAACGTTTATTCCAACTCCGAGAGGCTTGCACCAGTCCATAAATGGATCGCTGGAGCTTGCACACTTTGTTAGCACCTTTCGGATCGACAAAACCTTCTGGTTGCATCATATACAACTCTTCTTCCAGAAATCCATTCAGGAATGCAGTTTTGACATCCATTTGCCAAATTTCATAATCATAAAATGCGGCAATTGCTAACATGATTCGGAAAGACTTAAGCATCGCTACAGGTGAGAAAGTCTCATCATAGTGAACCCCTTGAACTTGTCGAAAACCTTTCAACAAGTCGAGCTTTGTAGACAGTAACATTACCGTCAGCGTCAGTCTTCTTCTTGAAGATCCATTTATTCTTGATGGCTTGCCGATCATTGGGCAAGTCAACCAAAAGTCCACACTTTGTTCTCATACATGGATCCCATCTCAGATTTCATGGCCTCAAGCCATTTTGCGGAATCTGGGCTCAGCATCGCTTCCTCATAGTTCGTAGGTTCGCCATGGTCAAGTAACATGACCTCCAGAATAGGATTACCTTACCACTCTGGTGCGGATCTTACTCTAGTTGACCTACGAGGTTCGGTAGTAACTTGATGTGAAGTTTCATGATCAATATCATTAACTTCCTCACTAATCAGTGTAGACGTCACAGGAACTGGTTTCTGTGATGAACAACTTTCCAGTAAGGGAGCAGGTATAGTTACCTCATCAAGTTCTACTTTCCTCCCACTCACTTCTTTCGAGATAAACTCCTTCTCTAGAAAGGATCCATTCTTAGCAACAAATGTTTTGCCTTTGGATCTGTGATAGAAAGTGTACGCAACAGTCTCCTTTGGGTATCCTATGAAGACGCATTTCTCCGATTTGGGTTCGAGCTTATCAGGTTGAAGTTTTTTCACATAAGCATCGCAGCCCCAAACTTTAAGAAACGACAACTTTGGTTTCTTGCCAAATCATAGTTCATAAGGCATCGTCTCAACGGATTTTGATGGTGCCCTATTTAACGTGAATGCGGCCATCTCTAAAGCATAACCCCAAAACGATAGCGGTAAATCATTAAGAAACATTATAGATCGCACCATATCTAATAAAGTACGATTAAGACGTTCGGACACACCATTACGCTGTGTTATTCCGGGTGGCGTGAGTTGCGAAACTATTCTGCATTGTTTCAAATGTAGACCAAACTCGTAACTCAAATATTCTCCTCCATGATCAGATCGTAGAAACTTTATTTTCTTGTTACGATGATTTTCAACTTCACTCTTAAATTCTTTGAACTTTTCAAATGTTTCAGACTTATGTTTCATTAAGTAGATATACCCATATCTGCTTAAATCATCTGTGAAGGTGAGAAAATAATGATACCCGCCGCGAGCCTCAATATTCATTGGACCACATACATCAGTATGTATGATTTCCAGCAAATCTGTTGCTCGCTCCATTGTTTCGGAGAACGGCGTTCTAGTCATCTTGCCCATAAGGCATGGTTCACAAGTACGTGATTCATAATCAAGTGATTCCAGAAGTCCATCAATATGGAGTTTCTTCATGCACTTTACACCAATATGACCTAAACGGCAGTGCCACAAATAAGTTGCACTATCATTATCAACTCTGCATCTTTTGGCTTCAACATTATGAATATGGGTATCACTACTATCGAGATTCAAGATAAATATACCACTCTTTAAGGGTGCATGACCATAAAAGATATTACTCATATAAATAGAACAACCATTATTCTCAGATTTAAATGAATAACCATCTTGCATCAAACAAGATCCAGATATAATGTTCATGCTTAACGCTGGCACCAAATAACAATTATTCAGGTCTAAAACTAATCCCGAAGGTAGATGTAGAGGTAGCGTGCCGACGGCGATCACATCGACTTTGGAACCATTTCCCACGCGCATCGTCACCTCGTCCTTAGCCAATCTTTGCTCAATCCGTAGTCCCTATTTCGAGTTGTAAATATTAGCAACAGAACCAGTATCAAATACCCAGGTGCTACTGCGAGCTCTAGTAAGGTACACATCAATAACATGTATATCGCATATACCTTTGTTCTCCTTGCCATCCTTCTTATCCACCAAATACTTGGGGCAGTTCCGCTTCCAGTGACCAGTCCCTTTGCAGTAGAAGCACTCAGTCTCAGGCTTAGGTCCAGATTTAGATTTCTTCTCTTGAGCAGCAACTTGTTTGCTGTTCTTCTTGAAGTTCCCCTTCTTCTTCCCTTTACCCTTTTTCTTGAAACTGATGGTCTTATTGACCATCAACACTTGATGCTCCTTCTTGATTTCTACCTCCGCGGCCTTTAGCATTGCGAAGAGCTCGGGAATTGTCTTGTTCATCCCTTGCATATTATAGTTCATCATGAAGCTCTTGTAGCTTGGTGGCAGTGATTGAAGAATTCTGTCAATGACACTATCATCATGAAGATTAACTCCCAGTTGAATCAAGTGATTATTATACCCAGACATTTTGAGTATATGTTCACTGACAGAACTATTCTCCTCCATCTTGCAGCTATAGAACTTATTGGAGACTTCATATCTCTCAAACCCGGCATTTGCTAGAAATATTAACTTCAACTCCTGGAACATCTCATATGCTCCGTGACGTTCAAAACACCGTTGAAGTCCCGGTTTTAAGCCGTAAAGCATGGCACACTGAACTATCGACTAGTCATTAGCTTTGCTCTGCCAGACATTCTTAACGTCGTCAGTTGCATCTGCAGCAGGCCTGGCACCTAGCGGTGCTTCCATGACGTAATTCTTCTGTGCAGCAATGAGGATAATCCTCAAGTTACGGACCCAGTCCGTGTAATTGCTACCATCATCTTTCAACTTAGCTTTCTCAAGGAACACATTAAAATTCAACGGAACAACAGCATGTGCCATTTATCTACAACAACATAGACAAGCAAAATACTATCAGGTACTAAGTTCATGATAAATTTAGTTCAATTAATCATATTACTTAAGAACTCCCACTTAGATAGACATCCCTCTAATCATCTAAGTGATCACGTGATCCAAATCAACTAAACCAAAACCGATCATCACGTGAGATGGAGTAATTTTCAATGGTGAACATCACTATGTTGATCATATCTACTATATGATTCACGTTCGACCTTTCGGTCTCAGTGTTCCGAGGCCATATATGCATATGCTAGGCTCGTCAAGTTTAACCCGAGTATTTCCGCGTGTGCAAAACTGGCTTGCATCCGTTGTATGTGAACGTTGAGCTTATCACACCCGATCATCACGTGGTGTCTCAGCACAACGAACTTTGGCAACGGTGCATACTCATGGAGAACACTTATACCTTGAAATTTAGTGAGAGAACATCTTATAATGCTACCATCAATCAAAGCAAAATAAGATGCATAAAAGATAAACATCACATGCTATTAATATAAGTGATATGATATGGCCATCATCATCTTGTGCCTTTGAACTCCATCTTCAAAGCACCGTCATGATCACCATCGTCACCGGTGTGACACCTTGATTTTCGTCGTAGCATCATTGTCGTCTCGCCAACCATTTATTCTACGACTATCGCTACCGCTTAGTGATAAAGTAAAGCAATTACAGGGCGATTGCATTGCAAACAATAAAGTGACAACCATAAGGTTCCTGCCAGTTGTCGATAACTCTGTTATAAAACATGATCATCTCATGCAATAAAATTTAGAATCATGTCTTCACCATATCACATCATAACATGCCCTACAAAAACAAGTTAGACGTCCTCTACTTTGTTGTTGCAAGTTTTACATGGCTGCTACGGGCTGAGCAAGAACCGTTCTTACCTACGCATCAAAACCACAACGATATTTCGTCAAGTTAGTGATGTTTTAACCTTCTCAAGGACCGGGCGTAGCCACACTCAGTTCAACTAAAGTTGGAGAAACTGACACCCGCCAGCCACCTATGTGCAAAGCACGTCGGTAGAACCAATCTCGCGTAAGTGTACACGTAATGTCGGTCCAGGCCGCTTCATCCAACAATACAGCCGAACCGAAGTATGACATGCGGGTAAGCAGTATGACTTGTATCGCCCACAACTCACTTGTGTTCTACTCGTGCATATAACATCTACGCATAAACCTGGCTCAGATGCCACTGTTGCGGAACATAGTAATTTCAAAAAAAAAATCCTACGCACACGCAAGATCATGGTGATGCATAGCAACGAGAGGGGAGAGTGTCGTCCACGTACCCTCCTAGACCGTAAGCGGAAGCGTTGTGACAATGCGGTTGATGTAGTCGTACGTCTTCACGATCGACCGATCCAAGTATCGAACATACGGCACCTCCGCTATCTGCACACCTTCAGCTCGGTGACGTCCCACGAACTCACGATCCAGTAGAGCTTCAAGGGAGAGTTCCGTCAGCACGATGGCGTGATGACGGTGTTGAAGAAGCTACCGACACAGGGCTTCGCCTAAGCACCGCTACAATATGACTGAGGTGGATTATGGTGGAGCGGGGCACCGCACACGGCTAAAGATCAATGATTAACTTGTGTGTCTTGGGGT
>NC_041393.1:621482605-621502240 GCF_002162155.2 Triticum dicoccoides | reverse complement strand
GTCCAATTCGGACTAGAGGGGGAGGGAGCGTGCGGCCTGCCCTGGCCGCCCCTCCGCTTCTCCACTAAGGACCAATAGGCCCATTACACTCCCCGGGGGGTTCCGGCAACCCCCCGGTACTCCAGTATATGCGCGAACTTGCCCGGAACACTTCCGAAGTCCAACCATAGTCATCCAATATATCGATCTTTATGTCTCGACCATTTCAAGACTCCTCGTCATGTCCGTGGTCATATCCGGGACTCCGAACTACCTTCGGTATATCAAAACACATAAACTCATAATACCGATCGTCACCGAACGTTAAGCATGCGGTCCCTACGGATTCGAGAACTATGTAGACATGACCGAGACATGTCTCTGGTCAATAACCAATAGCGGAACCTGGATGCTCATATTGGCTCCTACATATTCCACGAATATCTTTATCGGTCAAACCGCATAACAACATGCGTTGTTCCCTTTGTCATCGGTATGTTACTTGCCCGAGATTCGATCGTCGGTGTCTCAATACCTAGCTCAATCTCGTTACCGGCAAGTCTCTTTACTTGTTCTGTAATGCATCATTCCACAACTAACTTATTAGTCACATTGCTTGCAAGGCTTATAGTGATGTGCATTACCGAGAGGGCCCAGAGATACCTCTCCGACAATCGGAGTGACAAATCCTAATATCGATCTATGCCAACTCAACAAGTACCATCGGAAACACCTATAGAGCACCTTTATAATCACCCAATTACGTTGTGACGTTTGGTAGCACACAAAGTGTTCCTCCGGTAATCGGGAGTTGCATAATCTCATAGTCATAGGGACATGTATAAGTCATGAAGAAAGCAATAGCAGTAAACTAAAACGATCAAGTGCTAAGCTAACAGAATGGGTCAAGTCAATCACATCATTTTCCTAATGATGTGATCCTGTTTATCAAATGACAACTCATGTCTATGGTTAGGAAACCTTAACCATCTTTGATTAATGAGCTAGTCAAGTAGAGGCATACTAGTGACACTATTTAGTCTATGTATTCACACATGTATTATGTTTCCGGTTAATACAATTGTAGCATGAATAATAAACATTTATCATGAAATAAGGAAATAAATAATAACTTTATTATTGCCTCTAGGGCATATTTCCTTCAAATTAGTCATGAGGAACTAGTCGTGAAGGCAAGCCTTAACAACGGCAATGTAGTCAGAGTCGTCACCAGTGATGATCATGTCATCAACATAGAGAAGGAGAAGAGCCCGACCACGAGGAGACGTGTGAACAAATAACGCGGGATCATGATCACAGGGAAAGAAACCAGCGGTAGTCACCACAGAGGCGAAGCGCTCAAACCAGGCCCGAGGAGCCTGTTTAAGACCATAGAAAGAGCATAGTACCCTGGTGGTGGCTGCATATAAACCTCCTTACGCAACTCGCCATTGAGAAAGGCGTTCTGGACATCAAGTTGAGAGATAGACCAATGAAGAACAAAAGCCACGACAAGGAGAGTGCGGACAGTGATCACGTGGGCCACATGGGCGAATGTCTCATCATAAGCGCGTCCCTGCTCCTGCTGAAAACCACGGGCTACAAGACGAGCTTTGTAACGCTCAAGAGAACCATCGGAGCGAGTCTTAATCTTGTAGACCCACTTGCAGGTGACGGGACAAACACCGGAAGGGAGGGAAACTAGATCCCATGTGCCAGAGCGCTCAAGGGCAGCAAGCTCTTCGACCATCGCAAGCTGCCATTCAGGCTGAGTCATGGCAGTCTGATAGGAAGTGGGCTCAGCGATAACAAAGAGACCGTACCGATCAGGAGAATAGCAATCAAGTGGCGAGGCCGAGCATGAAGGTTATGAACCGGGGGAGGCATGAACGGAGGGGGCCCAGAGGTGGAAGGCGCGTCAGGCGCGTCAAGGGAAGCATCCTCAGTACGAGGGCAACGAGTATAGTGGAGAGGAAACGGTGAGAGAGGGTGATGGATGAGAGATGATGGTGGAGAGGTGGAGGAGGAGGATGGGGAAGATGATGTCGGTGGTGAATGAGAATGAACGAGAGGTGCAGGAGGAGGAGGTGAAACATGAGGCACATAGCAGGGTGTATCGGGAAGGAGAAGAAAAGAAATATCATCCACAAAGAAGCTCGGGGAAGAAGGACGTGGGTAGTAAGAGCGGGACTCGTCAAAGGTCACATCACGCGAGATGCACAAGCGACGACCAATAGGGTCCCAACAGCGGTAGCCCTTGTGCTCATCACTGTAGCCAAGGAAAACACACTCAACTGACTGAGCAGTTAGTTTTGTGCGTTCTCACAGGGCAAGAAGGACATAGCAAACACATCCAAACATATGAAGGGCGTAGTAGTTAGGAGAACGACCAGTGAGACACTCCATAGGAAGACCACCCCGCAGGGCAGTTGATGGTTGAATGTTGATGAGGTAGGTAGATGCAAAAAAAGCCTCAACCCAAATGTGGGGTGGAAGGGAAGCAGCAATCGTCAGCGCACGAGCCATCTCAAGAAAATGACGATGCTTACGTTCCGCAACGCCATTCTGAGCATGAGCACCAGTACAAGAGAACTGGGCAAGAGTACCCTGTTCCGCCAGAAAACCATGCAACAGTTGGGAGATATACTCTCCAGCGGAGTCAGCTCAAAAAGTACGAATAGGTGTGGAAAACTGGGTGTGAACCATGGCAGCAAATCGTTTGTATATAGAGAGAACCTCGCTACGAGATTTCATGAAGTAGAGCGAAGCGTAGCGAGAGAAATCATCAATAAACAAAACATACTAGCGATGACCACCTTTCGAATCAAAGGGAGCAGGACCCCAGACATCCGAATGAACGAGGTCAAAGGGACAAGTCAACAACCATTACAATGTAAAGAAACACCTCCAGATACAGACCCTAAGAGGCCCTGACGCACTAATGATGACAAGAGAGAGCCACAGATATGACCAAGGCGATGATGCCACTGCTGAAAAGACGCAGACGAGGAGGCAACAAGAGCATGAGAGCTGGCAGAAGTGGTGGCAGTGGAAGGGACACAAAGCTAGTCAACCTCCCAAAGGCCCTCTGATTCATGGCGCCGGGGGCCAGCACCAACCAAAACCTTGGTGCGACGATCCTGAATAGAGCAAGAGTCGGTATCAAGAATGACACGACAACCAGAATCAGTAAGTTGGGCAGCGGAAAAAAGATTCATGGTAAGGCGAGGAACATGAGAAACACCAGGAACCGAAAAGGACGGAGTGGAAAGAATACCACGACTAGCAACAGGAAGAGATGTGCCATCGGCAGTAAGAACATTAATAGGAGAATCAAGAGGGCGAAGAGAAGACAACATTGAAGAACCAGATGACATATGAAAGGAAGCTCCAGAGACCAGAACCCACAAAGATGTACCTGACGGTGTAGATGGCGGTGATGAGGTGGTGAAAGCAGTCACAACAGCAGCAGAACCCGTCGATGAAGAACCGGAGGAAGCCAGAAGGCGCTTTAGCCGCACGATGTCCTAGTCAGTGAGTGACTGAGTCGAGGAAGATCCAGGAGTCCCACTGAAGAGGGGCGCCTCTGGTCACGCTTCTTCTCACGGCAATCAGACTCTGGGTGACCTGGCCGAGAGCAGTAGCCACAGAAGGTGTCACACCGTGACCGGCCCTTCCCAACATAGAGAGGGCAACCAACACCCCCCCCTCATGAAGGTGTGGGCAGGAGCAGTGGAGCAGTGAGACGAGCAGAGGATACATGAGCTTGGGCAGCCAACACTGATGGAATCTCAAGCAACCCAGCAGGGCGAAGGCAGGTCTCCTCAACACGAAGCTCGGTAAGCACCTCCAAGATAGGCACACTACCACGAGCAAGCAAGTGAGCACGTCGAGGCTCAAACTCAGAACGGAGACGAGATAAGAACTCATGGACCCTCTGAAACTCCAAATCAGACCGCGTAGTCTGGCAGCAACGGCAGGTTCCACAAACTACTATCTGAAGAGAGTCAAGCTGGCGCCAAATGGCAGAGCACTGTGAATAGAACTCATCAACAGAGGAATCACCTTGCTGGAGTGTGTGCTCCTGACGCACCATAGATAGGTCGAGAGCATCACCAGAGGGCTGATATCGCTGACAGAGATAAGACCACATCGCTGTAACTGTTCCGAATCCATGAATTCCGAAGCAAACTCAGGAAGGACACTCGCAATGAGAACGGCAGCAGCTCGAGCATCATCATTGCACCACTGAGTGTAAGCAGACATATCACACAGTAGACAGAAAGAGCATCTGAATAAGCGGATACCTGCTGATCATAGGCATCAACCGCATCATCATCAAGAGCCTTGGTTGCATCCGAATCAGCCTGGGAAGTAGCAGCAGCAGCAAGAACCGGTAGCACAGGCGGGGTAGGAGCCACTGGAGCAACATGGCATGGCGGACAGGGGACCTCGCCAGAGAGAACACCCCACAAAAGAAGACCCCGCATATGGATGCACATGAAACCCACAAACTCAGCATAGTTGGTGCCATCGAAGATCACTGAGCATCGAGGAACAGCAATATAGCCCGAAGGAGACATGAGGAGTCTCTGCCTTTTTTTGGAAGTCAACCGAAGCAGAGGAACCGATCTGGGCTGGATCGATCCAGATCGAGCACGCGTTCGCGCGAGCGCTCAGGGGCTCACGCGCCCGTAGAGGAGCGGCAGCAGGCCCGCATGCTCAGGAGCTCACCAACCTGGACGAGGAGTGGACCAGAGGCAGGACCGAGCCAGGCGAAGGCTGTAGCGGTCGGGGCGGAGCAGCGGCTGCGGCGGCCAGGGCGGAGAAGCGGCCGGCGGCGGCCGGGGCGCAGAGCAGCGGCAACCGGCTGGACGGGGGAGAGCTGCATCGGCCTGGGCGGGGCTATGGTGGCCGGGGCGCAGAGCAGCGGTCGGGCGGGGAGAGGAGGAAGAGAGGGGGCGGATCCGAGCCAGGGAGTGGAGAGAAGATGGCCGGAGACTAGGTACGAGGTGCACGGAGTTGCATCGTGCGGGAGGAAGGGGCTAACCTAGCATCTGATACCATGTTGGATAATCAGCAACTAGTATTCACTGAGGGCCAAAGGCCATTACATATACATGTGTGGCAAAGTGCAAGAAACCCCTTATACAATGGGGATGTATCGAAAAGGAACTATACACATCTAACATTGGCTAGGCAGACATATAAACACATTTAACCTTTTCTTTAGAAAAGGAGGAGGACCCCGGCCTCTGCATCTGGACGATGCATGCAACCACTTTATTAGTTATTCACACATGACCTGTTGTGCTCCATTAAAGATACTCCAGACAGAGTGTTAGTAGAATCTCTAATTTACCCTACATAAGAAAGAATCATTAAGAAAGTAATTATAGATGAGAGTAAAGCAAGCTCCGAACACAAACAGTATCAAATGGACAGTAAAAGTAATATGAAAACAAAAGGTAATCGGATATAATAACTTCTAAATTTCACTCTCTGCTACCAGTAACAGAGTACTCTCTCCGTCCCAAAAATTTTGTCTTAGATTTGTCTAAATACGGATGTATCAAGTCACATTTTAGTATTTGATACATCTGTATCTTGACAAATCTAAGACAAGAATTTTGGGACGGAGGGAGTATATAACAGATATTGGTACTTTGGCAATCTAATTATAAATTTATCTTAATGGAACAAGCACTTATGCAAGGATATAGCTATATATATCCCGAACTGGGTCAAACATAACTCATATAGATTAGAAAAAGGACGCCAATAAGTGCCACACGTATGGCACAATAGCCATCCGCCCACACGTCCCTGTGTGACATATCCAGCAGGCAGCCCACACGACTCTGTGTGGGCGAATATTAAAACTGCCCACACGTGTGACACGAAGAGCACCCTACCACACACACGTTCAACACGAGGGGATCGATCCCTCACATGAATTCGTTCGCTAGGGGGACACACAGCCCGCATGCCTTTATCACACGAGGCCATTTTCCCTGTGAAAAAAGGAACAAAAAGCCCACTAACAACAAATTAAATGAAAAGGCCCAGATTTTGTTTTCTTTCTTTGACAAATAAAAGCTCAGATTTTGCTCAGCTACTTAAAAATGCCATCAGCTTTGAAAAATAGCAGAAAAAAATGCCATCCGAGTTTTTTAACAATGGCAAAGGTTTATAAACACATATTTAATCCCCCAATGAAATATGGCAAATCTTCCATGACAAAAAGTCAATATTGCCATGTGAGAAAACACAAAATAGTAAAAAAATCATGTGAACACAAAAACTTTGACAGGACAAATAAAAGAAAAAAAATGCAAATGGCATTTTTAGTTAAGTTGCCATGAAAGTTTAATTAAAATTGCCGTATTTTGAAGGATAATTTTGCCGTGTGTTAGAAAAAACACAAAAGGTTGAAAATCAAGTATGAACAAAGAGATCTGCCATGGCAGGTTAGTATCAAAGAATTGCCGTGTTTTGTATGATGAATTTATCATGTGTGAAAAACAAAAAAGGTTGGAAATTCAAGTATGAACAAGAAACTTGCCATGGCAGATTCGTATCAAAACTTGCCACGGTGAAATTCACGTAAACTAAATTTGCAAGGTTGTAAAAGAAGAAATAAAATTGGCCATGCTCCATAAACTACCATTGCCATGAAAGATGCAATGAGATCGCCATGGTCCCGTTGAAAAAAGAAAACTTGCCATGTTGCAAAAAAAGAAATAAAATTTGCCATGCCCCGTAAACTACATTTTTCATGATACAAACACAAAGTTTTTTTCGCACACGGCAAATTCATCATAGAAAACACGGAAGATTTGTATCAAAGAGTTGCCGTGTTTTGTATGATGAGTTTGCCGTGTGCGAAAAAACACAAAAAGTTGAAGATCAAAGTTTGAACAAAAAAATTGCCATGGCAGATTCACATCCAAACTTACCATGGCAGATTCGTATCAAAACTTGCCACGGCGAATTCATGTAAACTAAATTTGCCATGATTTGGAAACTAAATTTGCCATGATTTGTAAACTAAATTTGACATGAACCAATAAACTAAATTTACCGTGATTTGTAAACTAAATTTGCCATGAACCAATAAACTAAAATTTGCCATGATCAATAAACCAAATTTGTATCAAAACTTGGCATGGCAGATTTGTATCAAGAATTGCCGTGTTTTGGTATGATGAATTTGCCGTGTGTGTAAAACACCAAAAGTTTAAAAACAAAAAATTTGAACGAGGAAATTGCCATGGCAAATTCGTATCAGGAATTGCCATGTGTTTGTATGATGAATTTGCCGTGTGTGGAAAAACACAAAAAGTCGAAAGTCAAGTATGAACAAGAAAAATGCCATGGCAGATTCATATCAAAACTTGCCACGGTGAAATTCATGTAAACTAAAACTTGCCATGATTTGAAAACTAAATTTGCCATGAACCAAATAAACTAAATTTGACATGATCAAACAAAATCTGTTTGCCATGGTCAATGAACTAGATTTTCCATTATCAACAAACTAAATTTGCCGTAGTTAAGTAAGAAACAAAAGCATAAAGATTGTGGTGGGCATGTTAAAAAAAACCTATATTTGCCTTGGCAAATAAACATGAAATTTTTGCCATGGCAAACTTTGAAAAATAGGTCATAGGAACATTTTCTAAACTTGCTATGCGATCAAATGCAGAAAAATTTGCATGCTATGTACATATATTAAGTTGACATGGCAAGTTTGCCATGTATTTGAACATCTATAACTTTAACATGTTTCGAACATCTATAGCTTTGCCATATTTTTCAACACCTTAAGTTGCCATACTTTTGAACATCTACATGTTTTATTTGAGAGATTTGCCATGTATGTAAAAGAACATGAAAAAATGAACATGAATTTGCCATGGAAAATTCATATTAGAATTTCCATGGAATTTAACTAAAACTACCATATTAGAATTAGATCATGCTACAAAAGTTAACTTGACATGTGTCTGATGTAGCTGTTGAATTATGCCATGGTAAGTACCGCAAAAACTTGCCATGGCAACTACTCGTAACAATTATGACATGGCAACTACTCCTACTCCAGAATTGTGCCATGGCAACTACACCAAATTTTTTTGCCATGCCAACTGCTTGTAGGAATTCTTCCCATGGCAACTATTACGAAAAGATTGCCATGGCAACTACTCTGGAAAATCTGCCCACGGCAACTACCATAGAAAAAAATTACCGTGGCAACTACTCATAGAAATTCTGTCCACGGCAACTATTACGAGAAATTTGCCGTGGCAACTACTCTAGATTGCTCCATCGCCGGCTTGCAATTTTTCTGTGCACAACAGCAATTGGGTGAGACTGGAAGCAAGAGATTTGAGGATCCTCGCTAACCAGCAGAGAAAATAGACTGACAAAAAAATATGTAGAAACAAAGAAGCATACTAGAGACACTCATTTCATATAGAAACAGGGAACTACATGTGACAGACTACATACACTATATGCAGAATTGCTGCGTTTTTAATGCAGAATTTCCTAATGATCTCTATTCCAAAAATATGTCACAACTAGGGAAAAGCCTATACACAGAATCTTATCAGCAGCGCGCTTTAAAATAAGGCGATGCTGCTAATTAGCAGTAGCGTGCTCTGCAGAAACTCGCTGCTGAAACAAATATAGCAGTAGCGCGCTCGCTCAAAGACGTGCTGCTGCTATAATTCCCACGAGGCCGCCGCGAGGCTAGTTATAGCAGCAACGTGTTATAGCGACGGGCGCTACTGCTACGTAGCATAGTAGCAGCACATTTTTCAGATAAGCGCTACTGATAAGTTTCCTACAAAAATTTAGTCCCACCTCACACGCTCAATCCTTCGTCTGCGTCGCGCGCCGGTCCACCCCCGTCGCCCCTCCTCCGTCTGCGCCACGCGCCGTCACCTCCTCCTCCTTGCTTGACTCGGTACCGGCCTCCTCCTTCGTCCTCCCTCTCCACTTGCCGCTGGCCGGCCACTCCTCGCTCCGCCTTCCTCCTCCGTCCTCCCTCAACTGGCCGCGTCGGCTGGCCCCTCCTCGCTTCGCCTTCCTCCTCCGTCCTCCCTCAACTGGCCGCGCCGGCCGGCCCCTCCTCGCTCCGCCTTCCTCCTCCATCCTACTCTATTCTCTCTCCTCGAGTCGCCCCTCCTCCCTCCTGCCCGCTACATTTTGATTTAGTAGGCTAGTTCATATGCAACATTTTGATTTAGTTGATATAATTCAGTTGATTTAGTAGGCTAGTTGATTTAGTTGACTTAGAACATTTTGATTTAGTTGATTTAGTAGGCTAGTTCATTTAGTTGATTTAATTGACTTAGAACATTTTGATTTAGTTGATTTAGTAGGCTAGTTGATTTAGTTGACTTAGAACATTTTGATTTAGTTGATTTAGTAGGCTAGATCATAGGCAACATTTTGATTTAGTTGATATGATTTAGTTGATTTAGTAGGCTAGTTGATTTAGTTGACTTAGAACATTTTGATTTAGTTGATTTAGTAGGCTAGTTGATTTAGTTGATTTAGAACATTTTGATTTAGTTGATTTAGTATGCTAGTTGATTTAGTTCACTTAGAACATTTTGATTTAGTTGATCGTTAATCCTTTGCTCATATTGCTTTAGGAAAAATGGCGCCACCACCACCACCACTATGTCGATTGTGCAAGTCAAGATGCGCCAGCAGCCTTGCAACTGGCAAGCTGTTCGGCATCTACTTCCAGCCAAGTTTTCGTCATGCGGCGGTAAGAAATTAGATGAAATGTAATAACTATTTTATTTTTAGTGTTGGCATTACTGCATTGTGTCATTTTGCTTATTTTACACAGATTGTCCCATGCAATGTGAGGTTGAAATTCAACAAGCTGACAGGAGACACTGTGACATTTGAGGCTCCTGGGGGGCCGTACACTATGGAGGTCGAGAAAGGACGCAATATGTCGCAGATTGGAGGAGATGGATGGGCCCGTTTCGTCGCCCGCATGCGTCTTACTGGTGGTGAGTTGATCAGCTTCTCCTTTCGAGCAGAAAGACTCAAGCTAGCTGTCATTTATCTCAACCTGGTGGAAGATGATGAAGATGACGAAGATGATGAAGATGATGAAGATAATGAGGACCCACTCGATGAAGATGATGAGGACCCACTTCATTGAGCCATCGTAGCTCAAAGAACAAGGCTGAGTGAGGAGGAGGTGTCCAACCTGTGGGACATAATTCCGCCACGTGCTGACTTTGTCGGGGTGCCATTCGTGACCCGCTTGACAAATACCATGGTTGATCGACATGATATGGTATACTTACAAATGCAAATTATCCGATGAATTACTTAGTGTACAGTCCAATGATATGGTATGTTGTGTGGAATCTAGTCGATGATATGTTTTAGTGTAGAGTTCGATCACATGCTTATTAGTGTAGAATCTAAGGAAACTATTAATTGATATTTTTTTCTTATTCAGAAATTGGCAAAGAGCATATTTGTGAGTTATGGTATCGAGCCTGATGAAGAAGGCTCAGCTGGACTACGCCTTACTACAAAGGGCTCCGTCACAACCTGTACTTACCGCATGGACACGGACGGTCGCACACACTTAAACTCGGTTGGGTGGAAGAAATTCCTCGATGGCAAGAATCTTCATGTTGGACAGGCCAACCTAATTACTATCAGGAATACCAACCGCCCAGGCTTGAGGATGATGATTGTCTTTGATATCATCTAGAACTACATATGTGTGTGTGTGGCTATATCATCTAGAACTACATATGTGTGTGTGGCTATATCATCTAGAACTACATATGATGATCGTCGTCGATATCATCTAGAACTACATATGATGATGGCCGTTGATATGACCTTGTACTGCTTGAGGATGCATGTTGACTATGCATGAAATTGTTATCTAGTACTCCCTTCGTTCCAAATTACTCGTCGTGGTTTGACTAAAACCACGACGAGTAATTTGGAATGAAGGGAGTACTACCTAGTAATGGTTTATGAATTTGATATCTACTAGCAGTACCTAGTATCTAGTATCTGAAAGGAGTATCTGAAAGGGAAACTGAAAGGGAAAGGGGTAATGGGAAAATGATGAAAGATATAGCAGTAGCGAGGGATGGCGGAATCGCTACAGCTAGCTAATAGTAGCGCGCTCTTAAAAAGCGATGCTAATATCGTCAACAGTAGTAACGCGGGTTAGGGCCGCGCTACTACTATGAGTTAGCTGTAGCGCCTTATTAGTAGCACGGCCACCCGCGCTGCTGCTAGCCTCAAAACACGCGCTACTACTAGGGTTTTCCCTAGTAGTGTGTTCTCCTACACTTGCATCTGTTCGAACTTGCCCTCTGTAGTTGCATCTGTGAACTTAAATGCTAATGAGGAACAAAAAGGAGCAGCGTAAGGGCAAACATCTGTGAATTGAATTGCCTACTCCTAGGGGAACAAATGATGCATCTACGTTAACAAAAACTTGCCTGAACAAACTTTGCATGAGCGGGGTGGAGGATTTGCACACAGGGCTCCGCGCGC
This sequence comes from Triticum dicoccoides, assembly GCF_002162155.2. Classification (NCBI taxonomy): domain Eukaryota; kingdom Viridiplantae; phylum Streptophyta; class Magnoliopsida; order Poales; family Poaceae; genus Triticum; species Triticum dicoccoides. Next base: position 621,490,693 of record NC_041393.1, on the reverse strand, counting down.
GACGAGCGGGGATGGACCTGCAAGAGGGAAGCAGCCCTGTCGCTGGCCGTCCCGAGTAGCGGCCACGCGCCGTTGCTGCCCCGCCATGGCCGCCGCCTGCTTCTCATCCCCTCCACACAACGACAAAAAGGAGGTCGCCGTCGCGCTGCCGACCTGGCTCACCCAGTTGTCGCGAGTAGTCGCCGCGCGACGTGGTGCTTGTGCTCGGGGTCGAACAGCTCCGTCTTGCGTCGGCGTCCACCGCGGAGGCCGAGCCGCGCCAGGGACCCCAGTTGCGCGCTCCCCCTCTGTTCCCAGTGTAGCACGAAATGGGCGCGGCGGAGCTCGAAGCCCAGCAGCAGCGGCGCCTTCCCTCATCTTCGGTTGGATTCAACTGTTGTTCACCGCTGTCGCGGCCTCCGCCCCACCTCATCAGCCATCTACCTCCATCCCGTGCCCCCCAAATGCGCATCTAGTGCGGGCCTCGTTGGATTAGGGGCAGTCGGGGGAGGACAATGGGAAGATTCAACCGGATCCAACTTTTGGTCACGGCCGCCGTGGCCTCCACCCGCCACCGCCCGCCTCCACAGCCAACTACCTCCATCTCGTGATCCCCACCGCATCTAGCGGACCTCGCCGGTAGTCACCAGGATCCAGGGGGCTTGCCGGATTAGAGGCGGTCGCGGGGATAGGGGAAGAGAAAGTGTAGATGAGTGGGGAAGAGAAGGTGAGATAGAGTGGAAGCCGTTCGGGATGGGAGGAGTGGGCGTCGTCCGGGCCGTTTGGTCTTGACCCGCACGAGCTCGTTGGCTGACGTGGCGATTTATTGTGCTTCAATATTCGTGCGAAACATCCAACGACAGATGACGCGTGTGGGCGGGATGCTACACACCACACGTGTGGGCGTTAATATTTTCATAGAAATATACAAGCGCATCATGTTTCGGTCGTAAGAAATCTGCCATCCATGCCCAGCAATGATCAGAAATATGAAACATTTATTTTAATTATTGTCATGTTTATGGATCAGTGTAAGGAATAAAACATACATGCATGCCTTTGGGATACAAAGGAAGCATGCTAAATAATAGCCGTACCTATCAAGAATGACCTATAAGTATATAACATCGCCATCAGTCCTCGTGTAATTCCTCCCCTGCAATCCGTGGCCACGCTCGAATGAACCAGAGGTGCTCGATGTTCCATCCAGTCTATGAACGGCAGTAAGGCCAAAGGTATGACTTACCACCTAATCCTCATGTAGCAAAATAAAAATGGTAAAGATATGAACTGTTTGCAACTAATTACGGCAAGCTCATACAACTTCAGGAAACCAACCAAGCAAGCAGGCAAAATATATTACAGCTAGCTTATACATCTTCCTTTTTCTAACCACACATTAACCAAACCAATATATGGCGACGCTGGAGGCCGATACAAATCTGCAAAAAGAAAAAAAAGTTACACTTGAAATAACTTTAGGAGAGGAGGGGATACGATGAAGAGGGCAAGGAATGAATCGAACTAGATACTGATATCGTTGTTACTGGTTAATGGTCACAGTGATATAAACGGTTACAGCACTCCTGCTGAAATAATGGGCAGAAGTTCATCATAGGCTTGAACCTACAATTCCAATTCAGAATATAACTCAGTGGCGACAACATCCAAACATTGATTAAAAAATGAAAAAGGTATCATTGCAGGGGTTATGCTGAAGCTACTGAAGAAGAAGCTTCTGACAAAGCTTTGATGAGCCAGCCAACACAAGAACCCACCAGCTCTTGTGAAGTTCAGCAGCCCCATGTCGCTGGAGTCCTTGACTCCGAGCCCTCCAAGTGATCGAACTATACAAGAATCAAGAAACACATAAGTACCCACGACCACACAGTCACAAACAAGCAGGAAAGAAATAAAATAAAATGAAGGAAGGAACCGGACCTGTCCGCATGACCGATTCCGTCCAGAACTTGCTCTGAGGCTTGGGGCTGAAGAGCGAGAACACCGAGGAAGCGGCGCCGCGGCCGATTTTGCACGTCCGGGTGCCTGGTGTTGTGAGCTCGGCCGCCTCCGGGGACGGAACCTGCAGGTGAAGCGCAAAACAGTGGGCGTCAGAAATCCGAGCGAAGGGGTGTTGGAGTTGTGTCGAATATAGTGTACAAGGTAGGTTACAGTTGGAATTGTAGTTGTATCGTGTTTACATAGGATGTGGAGTCGTGTCCTAGTAGGACACTTGTATCCTAGGCCTCTCATATATAGCGGGGTAGACACACGATGTAACATATGCCAACATAATAGCACCGGAACGCAGGGGAAGCCGGCGGCATGTGCCGGTGTCCAGGGCGACCAGGTGCGATATTGTGACGGTGTCACGGGGAGGAGCGCCCGTAGTCAGGCCCCGGGGATGTAGCCATATCGGTGAACCTCGTTAAAAATCTCGGTGTCGTGCTTGTGTGATTGCTTCATCCTCGAATGATCGACGAAGTGCCTCGCATTTATTCTAACAAGTGGTATCATGAGCTAGGTTGTTCGGAGGTCGTTGTGTTGATTTAGAGGAAGAGCGGGGCGTAAACGTGCAAGCTGACGGCAATTTGTTCCAAGCCTCGACGAGATGCGATCGGAATCAGAGGCATCAGGTGAGTCGTGCGGCGGTGGATCGATGGATTGATCGGGCGAGCGTACTCGAGGCGCACGCTGAGATCGCTGGCGCCTGGCGGCCTATCCTGCAGGCAAGCACAGGCGGGGCAGGCCGAGCAAGCCCCAAGTGGGGCTGCGGCCCGTCCAGCTGGGCAGGCCGAGGCGCGGCAGCATGAGCAGGATGGCTGGTGAAGCAGGCACGCAGGAAAGCGCTACGAAGCAGCGAACCGTGTGATTTGTTTGAGAAAAAAAAGAGGACCGAGTCCTTGTGTGCGACGCGGACGAAGGCAGCAGATCAACGGGGAAGAAAAATCCATCAAACGATACGTATTCTGTGAATAGTATGGCATTGGCAGGACAAGGCAATAGCTAGCGTGGGGAGTTGTGCCCGGGAGCTACATGAAAGACCAAGTTTGGTTGGATTTTGCTATTAGTACATGGGGTGTACCTCATCAGATTTTGCTCGTGTACTTGGGGCATTGCAGTGGAAGCTCAATCAATTTTTCACAGCGTCAGTCATACGAAGAATCATGACGCTATCGGGCATCGGGTTTGAGGTGGAGAAGTTCAACGGAACAGAAAACCTTGGGTTATGGCAGACAAGGGTGAAAATTTTGTTGGCACAAGAGGGATGCTCGAAGGCGTTGCAGGAAGTCATGTCAGCTGTGATGGATGGAAATTTCGTGGAAGACGATTTGGGAGCCTTGAGCGTGACATACAGTCGACCGAGTTCGGCGGGGTTGGACTTGCAGTCTGACGGATCGACGTGAGTCGATTGGAACAGAAGACGGTGGTGGGATCGGCGACAGCGACATAGGAGCGTGATGCTGATGGTGACCGACTTCTGGGGCGTGGAAACACGTGGCACAGGCCTGAGTGCTTGTGTGGCTTCGACAAGGCTATGGCGCGGGGTTGATTCAAGACGGCGTACGCATGAGAGCTTGAAGTCGACTAGGCGCGGGGTGGCGCGTACAACCACCATGGAGTCATGTTGAAGGTGGAGCTGAATTGAGGGGCTACGGCGTAAGTGCACAGAGAGTCGAAGCCTATTCAGCGGCGGGAAAAAGCGAGTGACAGGCAGTTCGGACTGGAGCCCAATGGTCTGATGGAATCGTGAAACTCGTCATCGGTCGATGATGATCGGTGGTACTCTGCAGTGGGGGTTGAGTGGTGTGGTTTTGCGACCCTTGAGACTCGACCGGGACAGCGGAGGCTCGACGCGGTAATGGCGGCGAGGCGTGCGGTATGCACGGGACATGGAGACGGACCAGGGCTCTGGTGGTCATACATGTGGTGAGACAACTGCGACTTTGACTCGGGATGACTACAATCAATGCAGGTGGAGTCACATGGAGTTTTTGGAGTAGCAGCGGTGCTCATGGGATAAACTCAAGTCCAATGTACATGGAAGTTTGACGCATGGACAAATTCAAGGTGGTGGAGTATATTCGCCAAGGTGGAGTTTGTTAGAGTTGTGTCGAATATAGTGTACAAGGTAGGTTACAGTTGGACTTGTAGTTGTATCGTGTTTACATAGGATGTGGAGTCGTGTCCTAGTAGGACACTTGTATCCTAGGCCTCTCATATATAGCGGGGGTAGACACACGATGTAACCTATGCCAACATAATAGCACCGGAACGCAGAGGAAGCCGGCGGCATGTATCGGTGTCCAGGGCGACCAGGAGCGGTATTGTGACGGTGTCACGGGGAGGAGCGCCCGTAGTCAGGCCCCGGGGATGTAGCCATATCGGTGAACCTCGTTAACAAATCTCGGTGTCGTGCTTGTGTGATTGCTTGATCCTCGAATAATCGACGGAGTGCCTCGGATTTATTCTAACAAGGGGGGCCAAGCCAAGTAATCAGATCTAACCAGAAAGCTAGGTTCACGAAAGACCAGCTTACCGGAGCGAGCAGCAGCAAGACGAGCGCGAGTACTAAGGGGACAGCGCCTGGCCGGAAGGGGTTCTTCATCTCGCCGGCCGGGGTGCCTCGCTACTGTCAGTCCACCGCGGCTTTGGCCGCACGGTGAAGATGGTGTGTTCTGTTTCTTGTGGCCAGTGCTAGCATGGAGGCCTCCCTCTATCTGTCGCAACTCGCAAAGCAAACAAGTGTTCGTCTTCATCGCCGGCCCACTTCCAGTGCTCATCTTTAGCTCTTCCGATTATCTTTTCTTCTTTTTTTTAGTTTATTATAGCTGTTTAGTATTAGAGAATCCGGTTGCTATTTATTTTATTGATATGAAATACGAGAATGTAATTGTAATATTAAATAATCTTATAAATTTTTAAATGGTTCTACCATTAAGCAAATGTGAAATATGTTCGTGAATTTTTTAAATGTTCACAAATCAAAAATATTTGTGTGTTTAAGAAATATTGTCAGACTAAAAAATTACATGGATTTTAGAAATTCGTTGGTATTTAAAAAGATAAAAAATACAAATGAATATTGAATAGTTAATTATATAAAGTAAAAAAGAAAACAAAATGTGGAAAAGAAAAAAAAACTGAAATGAACGAAGAAAACCAAATAAACCACGGAAACCCGAAGGAAGCCTAAAAGAGAATGACAAAACAAAAATTACAATGGGCAACGTGCCTTGGCCCAATGAGATTGCCTTGTGTGTTTTCCCGTCAAATTGTCGCATGGAGCGACAAATATGATTTACCCTTAGCATGTACTGTCCGATGCAAAGCTCTGTGCCTAGGTCAAAGGGGTGGTTGCCTAGGGCGAGGAGCCCATATGTACATCCCTTGCAACTCGCAATCAATGAGCAAAACTGTAAACAAAAGAGAACTGCTACACGGACGCCAACTTATGGACGATTTTCACACGGTCTAGCAAATCAAGCCATCCATGAGTACACCAAAAGTGAGCAGCACCGTTCACTGCTCCATCGTGTGGAGTTCGATCGGCAAACTATCGTCCAAAAAGTACTTTTGTAAACGGAACTTCGGCATCGAACTACTAATCGACCTAAACATAATGAGCCCATATGTGTATCCCTTGCATCTCCCAATCAATTAGCCTTTTGGAATCGATTTTCTAATGATAAGAAAATTAATGAGTGAAATTACATTTCTGAAATGAGTGAAGTTGGTTTTATGAATAATTTAAGTCAGTTTTTTATATATGTCAAACAGGTTTTTTCAAAAATGTGAAAATAATAATTTCAAATATATGAAACTGGTATTTTCAACTATATCAAACATATTTCAGTGTCTTTGTCAAGTTGCTTATTTGTGAAACAGAACTTGCTAGAATTGAAATATGAAAACTAAAATTAAAACTATTGCAAATATACCCAAGATCGTTCTTGTTATAAATGTCTTATTGCCTTGAATTCAAATATATAGAAAAGAAATCAAAAAACAAATAAAATGCAAGTATTTAGCTTGTGGTATAGCTTCTATTACTTCAGGAAATCATTCGGTAGATTTATACCTACAGTGACCACGAGATAGGCGTTTTGGAGGCCGAGCTCCATGGAGGCCTTTATTTTTGAAAAATTCAAATTCAAAATTTTATATTTCAAAAATTTCTGAAAGAAAATATGCATGTATGTAAGGATGTAACTCACATGTGTGTAAAAATTCATGATGAAATACCTTGAGTTGGGACCTGTAAAAAAAAGACAAATTCATGGCCTAGGAGGATGAATAGTATCATGTGTTAAACAGCCACAAATTTGTCTTTTTTACACAGCCCTCATTTGAACGTATTTTAAACTGAAAATTTACACACATGTGTATTATGCCTTCATGTATATCTATAAAAAAATTCAGAATTTTTTGAAATGTAAAAATATGAATTTCAATGAAATTTCAAATTTGAATTTGGAGGCCTCACTGGAGCCCGAGCTCCAAAAGGGATTTCCGCAGTGACCACACGAATCTTTAGGACTACAACGCTGGGTGCCGCAACTATTAGAAAAACTATTTTCTGTGTAGCTAGTCCAGTATTAACACGAAGGGAACTAGTTTTGATGATTTTCATTGACTTGCATAGGTGATGACAAAGACAAATTCACGCCCAACTCGGCATAATGCAACCACACCTGAAGCTACAAAGGTTCGGTCTAGTGACTGGAACACCAAAAATGCTAAAGCTTCACAACTCAGAAATAATGCACCTTATTAGTTCGGTGCTTCCGTTACAAGACTCGATGATCGAATTGAAGTGTACAACCGTGCTTAAACTGAGAAACAATAATAGAAGATGAAAAATAAAAATAGACCTGACAACATTGGCAAAGCATCTCCAAACGAAAGGAGGGACGATGGCAGCTGATCATCAGATCGCGCACAACCGAGCCAAGGTCACTTCCGCGAATTCAAACACCACGGCGGAGAGCAGCCGCTTCATCTCTCCTGTTTCACGACACCGGGATGATCCTCGGAAACAGGGATGGCCCTGGTGATGAAGATCTCCTTTGCCACGGTGATATCGCACCTGAGACTAAAAACATCGTCCTTCAAGTAAGCCGATCCCTCCAGATCACTCCTAATGACTTCAGGATAACCCCAATAACCACCATTATCAGCTTTTGCGGAGTAGGTGCGCGTCACCGCGCAGTGACGGATATACGACGGCACGGTGTTCCCCTCCGTATCGAGCAAACTAATAGTGACTTTTGCTTTGACTTCATTGACCTCAGTGTTATCAAGACACAGGTAGACGGATATCCAATCTGAAGAGCTTTCGCTCATACCGTTCGGGTAGTATTTCAGACACCAACGATGCCCTCCGACGGCGAAACTAGCTGACGTGATGGATTTGCCGGTGCCAAGCCCCTTGGTGTAGGAGTAGCCATCGAAGCGGAGGACGTGCGACCCGACGTCCTGGGCAACGATGGCGGACGCGCTCTGCTCACTGCCTATGGCACCGACGAAAGACGCAAAAGCGTTGGACATGGCTAAGCCTATTACTCGAAGAGGGGAGTATAGCGGCAAGGGAAGATAGAGAACGTCAGATGAGAGGAACATCCTGAGGTTCTTATGTTATATACTGGGTTTTGCCATTACTCACGCGCATCACACGAGCAGTCGGGCGGCTTGCGGACGCCCATCGAGGGCGAGCGCGCACTTAATAATTGCATCGTCGTGGACGGCGCATGCATGTGGACAATCATACGAATCGCCGGCGTGTTTAATTACCTCGGTCGAAGAGCAGACCGAGGCCGCCATCCGCCAGCGCCCTCTCCTGTTTCACAGGCTGTTCGTCTACCCTTCTTGGCAGGGGAGAAAAAGTTTCAAACTCTTTTTGTCGATCACAGCAGCCCGATCTGGGTTTGCAAACGATTACATTTTCCCGCTTTAGAAGATTGTGTTATATGTTCTTCTTAGGGGCAAGAAAAACTAATTGGACTTAATTCGGACTATTTGCATATTCCAAATAATCTTTTTTTAAATCATTCAAAATAATCTGGTTGTTTTGTCATGTGGCTGCAGTGCACAAACGTCTGTTTTGTG
>NC_041393.1:621481071-621482275 GCF_002162155.2 Triticum dicoccoides | reverse complement strand
CAATCATTTGTTTACTTAAATTTAACATTTAAAAAATTCAGGCCATAAAATAAGAAATCACGTCCACCATATTCACTTGGACTTTGAACATTTTTTTATTATATATAGAAAATATTTAGGACGGTTCTTTTTATATATTTTCACCATCTATAAAAACATGATCAAGTATGTCAAATAAAATACCCATGGAATTTGGATAGCACATGCATATTTTTAATTTTTTAATATAGAAGATATTATTTATAAATTTGCTCAGCCCAACATGGAAATTGTTGTCGAATCAAATTTGACCCGGTTGGTCGCTACATGAATTTCGGCCTAAGTAGCCCATGCTCCCTCTTCTGGTTTTGGGAATCGTTATTTTCTTTTGCTTTTTCAAATTTTCTTCTTCCTGTTTATTTTCTTTTTTCTCTCATTTTCCGTTCATTTTTTCCTTTTTAATTTTTAATTTTCATTTTTCAACCATCATTTCACCGTGAATAGTTTTATTAACCATGGCTCTATTTTTAATTCAAGAACATTTTCATGAAATAGTGTACATTTTTTTGGAAAACATTAACTTTTTTTAATTCTTGACCATTTTCTGGCAAATTCACGATCATTTTATGTAATTATGAAAAAATGAACCTCAAGATTTTTTTAGTTGGTGTAAACAAATTAATCAAAGTTCACTTTTGGAATTGGGGAACAATTTTTGAAATTCACAGACAATTCTTTTATTTGAAGAACATCTTTTGAAATACTAGAAAATTTTGAGGATTCGTGAATATTTTTTACAAATTCACGATCATTTTATGTAGTTATGAAAAAAAAACTCATCATATTTTTCCAATTGGTGCACATATTTTTGGGAGCAAGTTCTAAATTTCACAAACGGTTTTTTTATTTGACGAAGATCTTTGGAAATGCAGGAACATTTGTTGAATCCGTGAATATGTTTTAAATCATTGAGTTTTTGAAATTTGGAACAATTAATGAAGTCCGCAAACATTTTTATGAATTTTTGGACATTACATAAAATATTTAACATTCTTTTAATTTGTGAACATTTTTTAAATTTCTCAACATTTTATAAAATACTAAACATTAAGTCATGAATAGTTTTAGAAATAAATAATTTAAAAAATCCCGATCATTGTATTTCAAATTTTTCATTCTGAAAGTAAAAAAAATAAAAGAAAATAAAACTGAAAAGGGAAAGAAG
>NC_041393.1:621465388-621480891 GCF_002162155.2 Triticum dicoccoides | reverse complement strand
GGTTGCTATTCCCCGACCTACGCGCAATATAGGGGCTCCTAACAGCCTCGCCCAGCTTTTCTGCTGGTAGCTCTGTCGGTCCCGTGAAATACCAAATGGGTTCCTTGATTCCAATCAAATATGTTTGGTAAATATCTAAAACATTCCGTTTGGGTCATGTGATCCATAAAGTGATTCTAAGTAGAAGGTTTGTAAAAGTTTTATGATGGTTAGAAAATAGGAACCGTCCATTCAAAATGATCAAACGGTGAAATATAGGAGGTACAAAATGAAAAGTACTCACAAGTACCAAATAGGTAGGGCTAATACCCAAAACAAAATATCGCTCTCACGCGATTTAGATTTTCGTGATAAAAATGTCGCGAGGCCGCCGAAGCCAATATATTGGCTACGAAGGTTTTCTCTATGTATTAGACTAAATACAATTTTGGGACCAAGAGGTATTGAATGATACCTCTCACGTTGTTGGAGTGATCGGTGACAATATACTCAATGAGATTTGGTTGTACTATGAAACATGAATTTTTGGATTAGTTATATAGGAAGTAAAACTGGACATACATATTGTATAATGTATTTTGATTATACATTTGAAAATACTTATTGAATATAAGTAGCATAACATAAAGAAAACTTTTTCCATGCAGATGGAGGTGCACCTTTGTGGTGACATGAGATATATATGTGCATGCTGAGATAAATAAAAGTAGTGAAGATCAACTATTAATGAAAACCTTTTTTTATGCATATTGAGGTTGAGCATATTGTGAGTAGGCATGTAGAGCCCCTGTGGCGTTCCTTGCGCGAGCGACTCGGGAGGCACACAAACCCTAGCCGCCAATACCCACCACTCCTTCGAATCCCCCCTCCCCCTTTGTCGCTGCCAAAGGAAGCCGCGGGGCTAAGCCCGGGCGGCCGACAGCAGTGGCGGGTGATCACTTCCTCTCGTGGCGGTCGGGTGGTGTGGGGCACATAGCCTCACAGGGGCGTGTCCCCGTTCTGAACCATGGCGGCAGGGTGCTTACTCGCGGCGGAGGTGTAAGGCGGCTGCTTGGAGCGTAGGAGTGGGTGCGGCGGGCCGGTCTCCAGGCAGATCCGATCGGATGTGGTGCTGGGGGCCGGTATGCGTCGAGGTGCTAGCCTTCCGCGCATGCGGTGGCTGACCAGCGGCACTATGGTCCATGACTTGGTGATGATGATTCAGATCTGACCGGTCAGATCGTGGTGACTGCAAATTGTACTGCAACAACTTCCTACGGCTGCACGATGGCGGTGGTGGTCGAAAGGATTATGGGAGGGTTAATCTTTCCTAATTCGATGGATGATTGGAGAGATATAAATTATGGATGACAGCTTAACACAGAAGGATGGTTGTGCAATGGTGGCCGTTGCATCGCACGTAGTTGCCTGGATCACGAAAAAGTGGTGGCAATAACACAAGAATGACTTCGATGGTGGTGCTTCTCGAGCACCCAGTCTCGAGCTACGAGCTGAAAACCTAGGTCAGACCTGAGAGGTTATAAGTAGCGATGGCGATGTTTTCTTACGTCGTTATCTTGTTGATGGCATTGATCAGCTATGCTTGAACCGATTCTTCGGGATGCATCTCTAAATTTTGGCCTTGCGGCTTGTCGAGCAAAAGGTTGAGGTTGATTATTGGTTAATTTGCCTCGTTGCCACGAACAAACATGACCCGCCAAGTAGAGCCATGTCTCGAGGGTGGAGAGAGGTGACCATTTTTTTAATTTTATATTTTAAAACTCGAACCATCCTAGAAAAATCAAATATTTGCCATCTTCCAAAATGATAATGTATGCCAATAAAATATTCATAAAATGATGACTTGCCAAAAACATTTGCACATATAATATTATTCCGACATATATGCTCAACTCACTATCGATGTTCTTAAGGTAAGATTAATGTAAAGTTTCCACACAAAAATTAAATAAAAAGTTCACACATTTTCTGAAAAACAACACATATTATATGATTTTTTGAAAATTTTATGTAGGTCAAATTTTGTCCATGCATGTCAAGTCTTTTTTTTTTTTGACAATAAGGCCAAAAGAAAGTGCGTAAGCTAACCCTGATATAAATTTATTCTGTTTTTTTTAAAGTGAAGCTATACTTTGATTTGTTTATGTTTCAAACTCTCATTTATAGCACTTGCTTATGGTTCAGTCAACGTTTTTATACAAATTTCAGGCTCTCTCTTTTCTGTATTATAACTTTTCAACTTTGATCTAATTTTGAAAAAGAACAAATCGTCTCGTGCAGGTCAGAGGCAGATGAAGAGCTGAGGCATATGCAGTGCTGGGAGTGCTACTCCCGCTGCTCGATGATGTCATAGCCAGATAGGCCTGGACGGTGCCAGCGTAAGATGCAATCTGCCAAAGCTTGAGTACCCCCGTGAAACGCACTGGAAAACAGACTAGCTAGTCCAGTACTCCAGTAACACAAAGTTGAACTACGATTGGTGGTTTTCATTGACTTGCATAGGCGATTACAAAGACGACTTCATGCCCAACTCGACATAATACGACGACGCCCTACAAAGGTTCAGTTTACAGACTGGAATAAGAGAAAGTTAAAAACGACACGACTCAGAAATTCATCTTATCAGTTTGATGATTCCGTTACAGACTCGATGACCAAACCAAACGTGCACAACTGTGCTTAAGCAAACATTACCCGCTGAAACAGAAGTAATAGTAGTAGCTAGCAGAAGATAAAAAAATGTGGCCTTGCAACATCGCCTCCACACTCATGACATGGCGCACAACCGATCGAGCCCAAGGTCCCTCCGGCCAGTTCAAACGCCACGACAAACTGCCGAAACCAGGATTGCCCTGGTGCCAGTACGGCGACATCGCACCTGAGACTAAAGACATCGTCCTTCAGGTACTCTGATCTCTACTACTATTAAAAGAGCAAACATGAGTTTTCCTATGGACAAACCGTGAAGTACACACAAAGAAACCAGGAATGTCCGATCTAGCAAGCTAAATCACATCCAACTGTCCACGTTACATCTATGAGTTCAACGGTTGAGATGAAATGTTCTGCCGGCAGACCTGCCCTCGCACGTCATGTCAGACGACCCAACACCCAACGGTCGCTACATCCCAGGAGCAAATTTGGAGCGGTTTCCTTATTTCCTTGATGGTGATTAACTGATGACCCTGCATGCAAGGAAATCAATTAAAGCTTGAGACATTAACGGAGCTATGCATGCAGCCCTTCAGCCCAAACATTGCGCAGATTTGTTTTTGATCCCGATGCCACCTTCCACCTAGGGTCCTGGGGCGTGGCCGCTTCCGATCATCGGCAAGCTCCTCGACGTCGTAGTCAAGCTGCCACACGTATCCCTAGGGCGCCTCGCCGAACGGTACGGCCTGCTAATGACACACTGGCTGGACACGATCGTCGTGAACGTCGCCTCCTCCGCGGCCACGGGCCGAGATGGACGCCGAACACTTGTTGTCGTCCAAGCGGCTTCACGGGGACGTGTTGCAGCCGCAGCTGCAGGACGCTATCCTCGGCATGCTCCGCGGCGTCCGGCCTGCCCGTGGAGGCCGGCCATCGTCGGCCACCTGGTGTTCGCGTCCATGATGGACCTGCAGTGGCGCGTCATGTTGTCTGCCGCCGCTGGGGACATGGACGCACGGGGCGTGGCCGCCGGCGAACAACGCTACGCGTGTGCCGGCGGCGCGGAGCCCCTGCCGGTTCAAGATCCACACTGGTCTTTTCACCGCCGTCGAAGTGCTCCCTGCTGCCAGTCCGCCCTCCTCCACCACTATCTCCTCGGCAAAGGGGCCGCTCCATCCATCGGTGCCTAGAAGGTAGCGACCATGCCATCTTTCTCCCTCTCAATCCTTCTTTCTGTTGTTTGTGCATTGAACATTCAATAAACACACGATAGCACGGAGGTCTCTGCACGAGAGCACGACAGCGGGTTCAGATAAGCACTCTTGCCTCTGTCATGTCCCTCGCTTAATGTGCTCCTCATGTATTTCTTGTCTCCAGCGACCGCTGTAGGGCGTGCGCGGCAAGAAGGGTTGAGGGAGCGGGGTTGGTTGCCGAAGGGGGTGCGGCGACCGAAGGTTGACGACAAGCGGAAGGGCACGCACGGGTGATGGACTGAGTCTACCCCACAATCTCTATCTCCGATCTTGTCTCGCGTCTCTCAGCTAGGGCCGAACGGCGCGGCGTCAGCTGGCCTTTGTGGCAGAAGTGCAGAACCAGTCATCTTCCCAGGGCTAAGAAGGTTTAAGTTGGGTATTCGGTGTAGTTTCCAGAATGTGTTGAATAGCTCATGATGGATCTATGTGTGTGTTGAATCAATGCTTGTGTGGTGTTTGATACTTGAGTCATGGCCTTGTTCAAAAGTGGAGTTGTTTGATGCATTGCTGCTGGCGTGTTGTGTGCTCGATGCACTTTCAAAGAAATCTGTATTTGGTCTCTCACTGGGCACAATCAAGTGGCAATTACAAGCACACGGAAGATGATGTTCGACTTGATGCACTCTGCAAAGAAAAGAAGGTTCATACACTTCGCAACAAAAAAGGCCATTGGTTTGATATATGCACACGACATATGCAGTGATATCGTGGAGAATGTGTTGTTGTGCTGATGTTTTGAGCTACTATGCATTTTTTAGCTATCATGCAGGAACTATAATCTATTGTGCAGAATATTTCTTCAGAAAATGTGTTATTGTGCAGAAACTACATCAAAGCGTCGGACAAGAAGATCCGTGAACTCATCGCTCATCTACATCGCATTGGGTGATATCTCAATGTATTTCTGTCAAGAAACACATTTTGATACTTTAGAGGCATGCCATATATCTCTAACAGGATTCAGGTATTATGGATATTGTACATATTCAGGTCCTTCGAACAGTCTATTGTGCGTCGAAGGTTGCGTTCAGCACGGACAAGATTCCATCCCGCCTCGGTGGTATGTGTGCGTCGATCTATTTTCGTGTTATTTTCTTGGGCACTTGACAAATGCTTCACAAATTAAACTCCTGTTAGCATACACAACTTTGTAAGATGATTTTACCTGTCTATAATGTACTTGCAGTCTGACATACATTGCCAATTTGTATTGTTTGGAAGCACAAGCAAGAATTATGTGTATCAATCGTATATTTTTCTGAAGCTACTAAATTTGACCTGTACTGAATTTTGTTATAAATATAAATTCAAAATTCTATGAGATACATCCCTTCCATTTTTCCCGACATATAGAGGTTAATGCTCAATATTTTTTTATCTGTAGTGCTTGTGGTTCTAAGCTACCTTGTGTTTCAAGACTACTTTGTTCTTTCTAATAGCTTCCAGATGTTACTTTGTGTAGGCGACTTATAGTCGATATATGATTATTTTAATGGATATCTGGAATATCTTGCCAAAGCAAAGAGAGTGTATTTATTTTATTAGATTTTAAGCCATAAAATTGGAATTGTTCCTGTCAATAGTTATGTCCACATGCATTTCCAAGCATTCACTATACTATGTTGTTATCAATTGATTCAGTACTAATGCATTGCTTACTCACTAAATATATATTTGTTTATTGTACTTCTTTTCTTATAAACTACTGTTCTCAAGTGGAGACATGATTGTAAAGACCATCCCTGTAGTAATCTCAAATGGAATAAACATTTGTCTACCTTCTGTTGGTGTACATAGAAATTTGTCTTCTCTTTTATTAGCATACTTTAGAATAGGCTACACCAAATTGTTTTGAATTTTTGGTTGTATACATCAACTAGATGCTTGTCATATCAATAATTGGCAACGTCGCTTTTATTTTGAAGAGTCAATTCATTTCCCAAGCTTATATCTAATGCTCATCTTAGAGTTAAGAAAATGTATTCAGGTTAGTTGGTTCAAAAGGATTATGTTTTACTGTTTATGACTCTATTTACTTGATGGTTCTTGACAGTTGATATTACGACCTATCAAATTGATGATGAATTACTTCATCAGATTGACATGTTCAGCCATGGTACCAACATTATTCCTAATGCTTCTTTTGTTTACGGTTTGAACTATTATTGCTTAGTTTTATTGGAGAGTGGCCATTATTCACCGCAACATGTGGTTGCCTTTATGGATGGGGAAGCTGCGGTCAATGTCGACGACATGGACAGTGAGCGGTTGGCCAAGTGGAGGAGGATGGTCTTCGAGGATGCCAGGCAGGACCGTATTATTTGCTTCTAGCTGCTCAAGACTCACCTCGCGCTCATGGCCATAGTAATACTACAAACTTACATTTTGTGATTTTATTTCTCCTTATCGAAGTGATGGATTTTCTGTGATGCCACAGATGATTGCTTCACAATGGTAAGACAACGTGGCATATAGTATTGTCCCGGTTTTCCCCTTCAATGGGTAAAATTCAGTCAATGGTAGCACAACTTGAAACTCCAGTCAATTTTTAGTTTAGATAAAATTCAGTTTACATAGTGCAAGTTTCAAACGATAATAGATATTTTCATGTGTATTTTGTCATCTTTATAACCAAGGATCATCGGCCTATGGCACCTTCATAAAAGTCAAAGGTCATGACAACAATGTTTGTGTTCCTTAAATGCACAAGCTTGTATCTTACTCCCTCCGTCCGGGTTTATTGGGCCCACCGACCAAATCGCCAAGACCAAGGCAGTTTCCTGTTCGCGCATGCTAGTTTAGGTATTAATCCCTCGAGTAATTACCCGATGCTTCGTATGGAACGTCATGCATTGCGGGTGATCAATCATGCATGCTCTGCGCCAATCGCATGCTTCACTTTCCCTCTTTGAGCCCCCGCATGCAACGTCTGCGAATTTATTTCCCGCGGGCCTAGCAGACGGAGCTGCAACCGAAGCGGAAAATCTCTATGCATGCAGCGTTTGTAAATCAATTATTTCCTTGATAATGCTGCTCCATGCACTTTTCTCGCAAGCATCCAAGGTTCCCAATTTTCCTTGGTACTCGGAAGAAGGGGCCTTATAAATACGGACGCCACTCTCGTGCTTACGGGCCCAATAAACCCGGACGGAGGAAGTACAACTTTGATGAATTATGTCATTAGATCAGCTTATTTGGAAACCACTTATTTCCATTACCTCTGCACACAGACTTACATATCAATTTTTATTTATTTTTTGGTGGCCTGTAATGAACCGTTCATAGGAACCAAATAGAAGGAAATAAGCTTGATATTTTCTTGATTGGAAATAATATACCTCATATTTAATTAAAATTGGATACAATGATGACAAATCTTAGGCAGAACATGGTATGAAGTTATGTCCATGGTATAGGACAAATAGTGATAGTGATGCCTCTGATACAAGACAAACATCAATATACCATGGTTAAATAGTGATAGTGATAGAGTTATTATATTTCATATGTATTTTAGTTGAGACGTGCGTTGCACGTGCACGCTTACTAGTCTCTCGAGGTCGAAATGCCGGATGAGGCCCCCGCACCCAAACACAGCATTACCACCTTGTTTGTGGGAGAAAGTGCGCGACTCCATGTTACGGGTGTAAGACGGCACGGGGTTTCCCTCCTGGTGCAGCAAGCTAATTTTGAACTTGGCTTCAACTTCACCCTCAAAACAGCTAGTAGTATGCTCAAGACGGAGGAAGAGGGATATCCAACCCGGATAGCGGTTGTCGAAACCATCCGGGTAGTACTGCAGACGCCAACGATGCCCTCCGGCGGAGAACGTGTCGGAGTCGATGCATGTGCCGTTGCCGAGGGCTTTGTTGTGGGAGTAGCCGTCGATGCGCAGGATGTGCGACCCGACGGCCTGGGCAACAATGGCCGATGCGGTCAGCGGCCGCTCGCCGCCGCTGCCGCCGACGCAAGACGTGAAAGGGTTGGACATGGCGTGGCCAGCTTTTCACGGTAGACTGGAGGGCGAGAATGGCTGATTACAGGCAGGTCCTGTGGTTCTTATATACTCACGGGCGTGGCAGGACTGGAGTTGTTAATCTCCACTTAAGTTGGTGGTTGAAGCAGCCGGTGAAGCTACTGCTGGGAGAAGCCAAGAAGTCGTATCTAGGAAATTGCATATATTAATTAGGTGTTTAATTACATCAACGGAAGTGAATGTGTGTAGGTGAGCGCATGCGTAGTCGTAGCCTACGAATCGCCACCGTGTTTAATTACTTCGCCACATCGGTCGAGGAGTCCGTTGATCGAAGCCATGCACCATCCGCCAACGCCTCCCGCTCCCCATATGCGGTTCGTCTGCTCTTATTGCCCAGCGGCTCCCGCTGAGAAAAAGTTGAAGCACAGCAACGCTTTCTGTTATTTTATTTCGGCACAGAAGATTATTTCTAGACTCTCGTTTTTGTTTTCGATGGAGTACCCAGAAGGATAGGGGCGGAGCTGGGGCCCAGGTACCCAGGGCCCAGGCCCGGGGCGTGAGAATTTTCACTGTATAAAGAATATTTTTGGACCCGGGGGTACAGCCCAGTGAGACTAGCCATAGTGGGAGTAACTTCAACAGTAACATCGAGTCTAACTCAGCAAATGTGCTTACGTGGCAATGAGTTAATGAGGAGAGAGGTAGTTTCAGTAACTTAGCTACTACATCCGTCCGGGTTTATTGGTCCCCATTGTATTTCGTGCCAAATTTTGACCATATATTAAACTAACAAAATGTTCACGCATGTCACCAAACATTATATTTTTGAAAACTATGTTCAAATACAAATCCAATGAGATAATTTTTCTTGACATGCATTGACATTTTGTTAGTTAAAACTTTAGTCAAAATTTGGCACAAATTACAAAGAGGACCTATAAACCAGGACAGAGGTAGTAGTTACTATAGCATCACATGTCCCAATGCAATATCAGTCTATAACCTACTCCCTCCGTCCGGGTTTATTAGGCCTCTCAGCATCACAAGCATGTCCCCTTTTATAAGGCCCCGCGTTGGAAAGGTGCATGCATGCAACCATTTCATTGGTTGTATTGAAAGCTATTGTTGTTGGTGCCATGGCTGAAAAGTTAATACACTTCATGTGTGCTTTTTCATTGGCTGTATGCATGTGAGAGAGTGCATTGGGAGTGGAATGGAAAAATTAATGTGAGCAAATTACTATGTGTCTTGGTCTAAGAAAAGTTGTCTTTAGGCCTAATAAACCCGGACGGAGGGAGTAATAAATGAAGCTTTGCATGTTAGCATACTTAGAGGGTGCTTGGATACATTTTAGTCCCATAAATAAAAGTAGTGGGACTAAAACTTGCTAGTCTCACCCATGCTTGGATCCAAATACTAAAGAGACTAAAATCAAGTTATTGAGCATTTATTATCCTCCAAACTCTCCAATCCAGAACTCGCATGTGTTAAACGAGCGGAATTAAATGAGGAGAGAGAGGGCTAATACATATTTTAGTAGGTTTCCTATGACTAAAAATTTTTAGCCTCAAGACTAGTCCTAGCCTTTCTTTAGTCAGGGGTGCTTGAAACTTTAGCCTCTAAAAGAGACTATTTTTAGTCAGACTAAAAATAGTCCCTTGGATCCAAGCACCCTCTTATGTTACTACCCAGTATGAAGATAGTAACATAGTCTAGGAATATGTGTATCTTACTAGTATATGTTACTTCCCATTGTGGCTAGTCTGAAAGGAGGCCCGAAGCCAGCGATCCACACGCAACGCATGCACGCACTAAATGTACCAGCCACCAGCCCACGACAGCGAACCACACGCACGAATGTACAACCTAACTTCGTTGCTGCAGTGCACTATGTCACGGTGTATATGGGCTCTAGTGGATAAAGACCTCTCTCTCAGCAGCTAGCAGTTATAACAGAATCAAACGCGAACCAGTGGCTGTTCACACTTATGGAGCTGTTATCACACGATCAGTTCATTAAGCTCATGGTTACGCTATGGGCGGTTTGGTCAGCGCGCCGCAAAGCTATCCATGAGGGAATTTTTCAGAGTCCACAAAGCACACATGGATCTATATGCAGGTTTATACAAGAGCTCGAAGTGGTTAGAGAACCAGGGCAGTCCACCTCAAGGCAAGAAGCAGGAGCATCTCAACAAAATCAGCGGCCAAAAGCCCCTCCTCCGGGGGTGGCCAAGATACATGTTGATGCCGCATGTCGCAGAAGTACAAGAGGAGTCGCAGCAGCAGTATGCAAAGATGCGAATGGGGTGTTCATGGGGAGCTCCGCTCTAGGCATCGCAAGTGTTGATGATCCTGCTATTCTGAAGACGATTGCATGCCGGGAGGCACTTGCCCTAGCCCAAGATCTAAACCTCCATGATGTGCTAGTGGCGTCGGATGCAAAGGACGTTGTGAGTGCAATCAACAAGTCTTGCCAGGGTTCAAACGGAGCCATAATTGCTGAGATAAACAGCCTATCCTCGTTATTTAGCGCTTCCTTTATTTTTGAATCTCGTGTCGTCAATGTAGAGGCACATAGTTTAGCCAAGCATGCTTTTTCATTGGGACCGGGGCGCCACTTGTGGTTAGGCCAATCCCATGATCAGCGTTGTATCCCACACTTTTCTGGAAATCTCTGAATAAAGCTTGGTTTAATCGCTCAAAAAAAAACTTCTAAAAAAAGAATGTACGACCTAACTCATACTTTTTTTGAGAGAATGTCGGCACTTTATTAAATACTTAGACAATATTACAAAGAGTCTCCCGGATACAATCCGGAGCAGAATGAAAAACACTAAGACCAACAGAGTTCATATATGACTTAGCTAACAAATGAGCAGCTACATTCAAATGCCGACGAACATGTTTGAAGATCACCGAATCGAAGACGCCTTGTCGCATACTTGATATCAGCCACAACTGAACCAATAGAAGATCAATCATAGACAGAAGAATTCAGCCGTTGCACCAGTGGTAAGCAGTTAGAGGCGAAAATAACATCAGAAAAATGTTCATCACGCGCCAAATAAACTGCTCTTCTGACAGCAAGAGCTTCTTCCATCTCAGGCTCAGAAGTACCAAAAAATGGTTCACTGCATGCAGCCACACAATGCCCCTCATGGTCCCTGGCAACGACACCGACACCTGATCTATTTAAATCCGAAAGAACTGCAGCATCTGAGTTGATGAAAATAGTACATGGCGGCCGCGGTGACCCTCCGAATTGGAGGAATTGGTCTCACGCCTGTGCACAACAGTAGGACTGTATAAATGCTGCAATATCATAGAAACATAAGCTTTGATCTTCTCAGCTGTGCAACGAGGATGAGGGACATCCGGATTATTTCTGGCATATTTACGAGCCTCCCAAATATGCCAGAATGTCACTGTAAGAACTGTAGCCTCCTGGTCAGAAGATCTAGACATGATATCAGACAGCCATAATTTTGGGAGAGAATTCTTTATTTGGCCCTTTCTTAAAATTCGCTTCCTTATTTGACCCAGATTTTCTTCCCTATAAGACATCCAAAGTAAATTTTGTTTCTTATATGACACTTCCGTCCATTTTAGACACTAACGATGTTAAGTGGGAGATGAAAAGACCATTTTGCCCCTAGTGCATTGTGTAAATATCCTGGATGTAGTAAAAAAATAGAAATCAGTTCATCCATATTTTAGCGATATTCAATGGATGCTGCACATGTATGTGTATGCTTCAATATTTTGTTTCTTAGGTAAACTGGTCTGTGAGTTTAAAAGCTGTACAAAACATTGATAGAAATTATACTAGCATATCTATGATCAGTACTACAGAGTCAACGGCCGATTAGCCAACGACGCTGTAGCGGTCTCGGCCTTGGGCGTCCACCGGTCCAAGCACATGGCGCGGCTGCCCATACGTGGTGCCATGGGTTGCGGATGGCGCCGGCATCGACTGCGGTGCACGGCAGTTGTGATTAAAGATGCGCCAACGGTTGTCGGACATAGCACATCGGTTGCACCGGAGGCAAGTTGGGTGCAAGTGCAACTCGTATACATCAGTAGAAAAAAAATATACATGACTGCACGCATGCACACCAATTACATACTCTGACTAGTTTTGCATGCACGTATTTCTCTCTTTTGGCAATTATTTCTCTTAAACAAAAGTATAAAACTTCAATCCTTTTGCAGCACTCTATTCTACATGATGAACTCTACAAATGGAGTCCAATATTGAATATATTCTCTTTTTCATAAATCTCTAATAATATGTGGGTCCTACATATCAAACAGTAGTACTTTTATAGACTAAAGTTATATTTTCCTCACATAGACGCTGGCCAGATTAAGTAAGGAAAACAAACTATTGGAGCATACATATACATGTGCATCATCCATTGAACATCCAGAAAACATGGGTGAACTGATTGCTTTTTTTACTACATCCAAAATAGTTACACAATGCATTAGGGGCAAAATGGTCTTTTTGCCTCACACTTAACTTTGTTAGTGCCAAAAATGGACGGAAGTGTCATGTAAGGAACAAAATTTACATTAGGTGTCAAATAGGGTAGAAAATTTTATTTTGGACCAAATAGGAAAGCAAAATTTAAGAAATGGCCAGATAAGAAATTCTCTCTAATTTTGGTGACATGAAAACACTTCGTTGCAAATTGATGCCATACGGATATTTAATCATCTCCCACACGCCTCGCGTGTGGGCAGAAAAGCAGTGCATGTTCAACGCTTTCAGGACGTCCACAGAAATAACATAGCTCGGAATCAGGAACCCGGCGACGTGCAAGTTGAACACCAGAAGGAAGACAGTCTTAGCAAATGGCCACAAAGTGACCTTCATTTTGTTAGGAGCCTTCACCTTCCAGATTGACTTCCAAAACTTCTCCTCATCTGATCTGTCCGTGCTCTGGCCATATCCATGCTTGCAACGAGACAATAAAATTAAAACTTATCTGACCTGGCCATATTATATGCAGATCGTACAGAATATTTACCAAAACGAGTAAATGGCCAGCTAGCAAAATCATCCCCATCATGTCTGCTAATAGGAATACAAAGGATCTCCGAAGCCACATGATCAGGAAAGAAAGCACGTACAGTATCTACATTCCAGCAACCAGAGGTCACTCCACGTTCTTTCTTGCTTATGAGTGCATGTACTCCGTATACCTGGAGGTCACTCAATATTTTTTTTGAAACAAGGGAGGTCACTCAATATTGTAGTCTACCCTGGATGATCCTAGTCGTAATTGAACACGCCGGCGATTCGTATGCTACGCATGCATGCGGCGACCACACTGGCACACACAGTATACGCGTGCGCCCGCGCGTCTCCTCGATCGGCGCACGCCAGCCGCCGGACTGTTCGTGTGATGCAGTCGAGTAACGCAAACTACCCACCATCACAGTACTATATAAAAAGAACCTGCGCGTCTAGTATTCTTCGGGCCTCTTTGATTCATAGGATTGCAAAAACATAAGAATAGTAAAAACGTAGGATTAGAATGGCATGACCACTGGATTCCTATAGGATTTGAGTTTGTTTGATTCTGTCATGGAAAAAACAAAGAATTTCTTTCAAGAGGTTGGAGTGGATGTTAAAATTCATGTGAAATGTAGTACAAATGAATCCTTAGGAAAAATTCCTATAGGATTCAATCCTACGAATCAAACGACCTAAGAATTCTAATCCTTTAAAGATCCTATGAAAATCCTTTGAATCAAAGAGACCCTTCATCTTCTAAGCCCATTGTTACTAGCACTACCAACACCATGTCCAACCCTTTTGCGTCTTGCGGCGGTGCTACCCGCCTGACCGCGTCGACCATCGTTGCCGCGGTGGTCGTGTCCGGGTCACACGTCCTCCGCGTCGAAGGCTACTCCCACACCAAGGGCCTCTGGAACGGCAAATTCGTGGCATCCGAGAGTTTCGCCGTCGGAGGGCATCGCTGGTGTCTGCAATACTACCCGGACAGCTCCAGCTCCGACAACTCCGATTCGGTAACCATCTCGCTGAATCTCGTTAGCAGTAATCTCGGTTATGCGGAGGCCACATACACGATCAGTTTGCTGGACCAAGAGGGGAACCCATCGCCGTCGTGCACCTGCACCTTCCGGCGGCACAAGTTCACGGTTGGCAAACAAACTTCGAGCGGCTTTGATCTCGTCATCCGGAGGAGCGACCTGGAGGAATCGGGTTACCTGAAGGACGATGCTTTCAGTGTCGGGTGCGATGTGACCGTGGTCAAAAAGATCATCACCAAGGCCATCCCGGCTTCTGAAGCTCGTCGCTGGTTCATGAAACAGCAGAAATGAAATGGCTTCACTCGGGCGATGAAGGGACGCATTTTGCTGTTGAAATCCCCAGACGTCAAGGCCATGGACTTGCTTGTCTAGATACCTGCGTGCTGCCCTTTGATGCGTGCCAATGCTGACTGACAGGGCCTCTTTTCATCTTTCATGACTATTGTAGTGTTTCAGAGGTGTCCATATTTTGTAAGGCCACCTACGGCAGTCTAGTTTGTGTACGTTCCTGCTCGATGGATGTTAGTTGGAATCCGGCCGGCTTTAATGATTTACTGCCTTTCATATATTCGTGTCCGGGCCAATTCTCGCGTGTTTTCTGGTTTGCCTTTGTGGTGATATACTTTGGACGAATTTCGCTGCTACACACACGATACACACACACAATATAATTTGGACGAATTTCGCACGATGGTGCACATTGAGCCATCCACGCGCCGGGCAAAAGGGACAGCACCGTTCAATCATGTCTCCTGCACAGTTCGGCTGGCCACTATTGTAGCCCAGTGGTTTGGCGATATACATGCTGGTCTCTACAAACAAGATGCAAATTTGAAGATATAAGAAATTACATCTCTAAAAAGTGCATTTTGCATCTTCAAAAAGACACAACTCTAACAGATAATGTATATTGGAGATGTAAAAGAACAACTCCAACAGATTATGCAAAGTGGAGATGTACAACCGGTCGCCGGCCGTGCGGCTGTATACAAGTAGTCGGCATGAGCGCCGCTGGCCGACGAGAGACGGGAGGAGCGCCTGTGGACTGAGCGGCAGCAACGGGTGCGCCAGCGGCCGAGCGGCGAGAGCCGGGAGCTCGAATGGCCGGTCGCACGACTGTGAATCAAGCCGCGGATTTGTCGCGGCGGGATGGCGCGACGACCATGCAGCGCGAGAAGGTCAGGTCTAACGACAGAAAAGCGGCGACATCGTGGAGCCAGGTATGCGGCTCGAATCCGACAACGGTGGGGCAGCGGGGGGAGCTCTCATGCGGCGACACGGCAGGGATTCGGCGGTGGAGAAGCGGCCAGTTAGGCCGATTTGGAGGCGGGCAGTGGAGCGGCCGAATCCGGCAGCGGGGCGACGACGACATGGTGCAATGGGCGAGTGTCGCGGTGGCGGAGGTGCGACGGGACGTCCTCAAATCAACAACTATGGCGGTGCGGCGGGAGGGGGGGGGTCAGACCGGCAGCGGCTGCTGAGGGAGTCCGGGATTAGGGGGTCCTCGGACAGCTGGACTATATACTTTGACCGGACTGCTGGACTATGAAGATACAAGA
>NC_041393.1:621436426-621465049 GCF_002162155.2 Triticum dicoccoides | reverse complement strand
GCGGCCGAATCCGGCAGCGGGGCGACGACGACATGGTGCAATGGGCGAGTGTCGCGGTGGCGGAGGTGCGACGGGACGTCCTCAAATCAACAACTATGGCGGTGCGGCGGGAGGGGGGGGGGTCAGACCGGCAGCGGCTGCTGAGGGAGTCCGGGATTAGGGGGTCCTCGGACAGCTGGACTATATACTTTGACCGGACTGCTGGACTATGAAGATACAAGATTGAAGACTTCGTCCCGTGTCCGGGTGGGACTCTTCTTTGCGTGGAAGGCAAGCTTGGCAATTCGGATATGTAGATCTCCTTCTCTATAACCGACTCTGTGTAACCCTAGCCCCCCTCCGGTATTTATATAAACCGGAGGGTTTAGTTCGTAGCACAACAACAATCATAATCATAGGCTAGCTTCTAGGGTTTAGCCTCTATGATCTCGTGGTGGATCAACTCTTGTAATACTCATATCATCAAGATCAATCAAGCAGGAAGTAGGGTATTACCTCAATCGAGAGGGCCCGAACCTGGGTAAACATCATGTCCCCGGCCTCCTGTTACCATTAGCCTTAGACGCACAGTTCGGGACCCCCTACCCGAGATCCTCCGGTTTTGACACCAACATTGGTGCTTTCATTGAGAGTTCCACTGTGTCGTCACGATAAGGCTTGATGGCTCCTTCAATCATATTCAACAATGCGGTCCAGGGTGAGGTTTTCCTCCCCGGATAGATCTTCGTATTCGGCAGCTTCGTACTGCGGGCCAACTCACTTGGCCATCTGGAGCAGATCGATAGCTACGCCCCTGGCCATCAGGTCAGATTTGGAAGTTTGAACTATATTCCTGACATCCGTGGAGACTTGATCTTCGATGGATTCGAGCCCATTACAGGTGCATCGAACAGTCACGACGAGCATGACTTAGATCTGCCATCAGACAGTGTTCGGGAGATCACGCCTGCGGCTGCCCTGACCCTCAATTCGGAGAAGACCGTGCCATCCGAGGATGGGTGGATGGACCCCGCCACGGAGGCCGCACACTCAACGGCGATAGAGCCGAACACTGACTTCACCTCTTATGAGGCCGGTATCATCAGACCCTCGGACTCGTCTTCGGTCGCAGGCTCCGAACCGCGTGCTTCCGTGCTTATCGAATCTGATTGGGCACCGATCATGGAGTTTACCTTCGCGGATATCTTTCAGCACTCGCCCTTGGGCAACGTGCTAAATTCATTAAGGTATTTCTCATTGTCAGGAGACTCTTGGCCGAACTATGTCTGGCTAGAGTGGGAAACGGACGATGAAGAAATTCGTTCCCCACCCACCACCCACTTAACAGCCACTGTCGATGACTTAACCGACGTGCTTGACTTCAACTCCGAAGACATCGACGGTATGTACGACGATGCAGAGAAGGCGATGGCGATGAGGCAATGGAGGATATTCCCCCCTGAAAAGCAATCTTAGCACCGGCGTCATAGGCGCCGCTCTAAGCCCCACCAGAACAAAAAGAGCGATACCGACACAAGAGACAATAGGAATCCGGATGGTGCCGAAAATGAAAATAATCCCGTCCAGCCAAACTTCGAGCAGGCTGAGCGGGAGGACGTGCAAGCTAGCCCTAAGGAACAGGCAACAGATGGAGAGTCAAAGGATGACAATTACATGCCCCCCTCCAAAGACGAAGTGAGCCTCGGCGACGAAGAATTCACCGTGACTGAGGATCCAGTCGAGCAGGATCGCTTCAAGCGCCGGCTTATAGCCACTGCAAAAAGCCTGAAGAAAAAGCAGCAGCAGCTTCAAGCTGATCAAGATCTATTAACT
Source organism: Triticum dicoccoides (assembly GCF_002162155.2). Lineage (NCBI taxonomy): Eukaryota > Viridiplantae > Streptophyta > Magnoliopsida > Poales > Poaceae > Triticum > Triticum dicoccoides. The sequence goes on along the minus strand of NC_041393.1, from coordinate 621,463,237 downwards.
GATAGATGGACTGAGGTCATGGCAGCCAAGGGATACGGACTCGAGCGCCCTACCAAAAGTTATCCAAAGCGCAGGTTGCTACCTCAACTAGAGGAGGAGGCCTCAAAGCCTACACTACCAGCGCATGATGCGGCTGACCGGCCACCTCGTGGCCGAGACAAAGCGGCGTTTCAGCTCGAAGTCCAGCCCGCACCCTGACGCCAAACAAGCAAAAACATAAGGCCCGGGCTACACGAAGTACCTGCGAGACACATTGGAAAACAAAGCATGATAGTCAAGATCGATCTACGGATCACGGGGCGCGCCACAACGCGTAATGACGACCATCACGCCGGATATACTAAAAACAAGTCCGGCCGGGCCGAATACAACAAACCAGACTCATTTGAACTGCGTCGTGATGTAGCCCGGCATAGAGGCGCTGCACACCCCCTATGCTTCACTGATGAAGTAATGGATCATGAATTTCCAGAAGGGTTTAAACCCGTAAACATTGAATCATATGATGGCACGACAGACCCCACGGTATGGATTGAATATTTCCTTATCCACATTCACATGACCCGCGGTGATGATCTACATGCCATCAAGTACCTTCCAGTAAAACTCAAAGGACCGGCTTGGCATTGGCTAAATAGCCTGCCGGCAAACTCCATTGACAGTTGGAAGAACTTGGAAGACGCAATCCTTGACAACTTCCAGGGCACTTATGTGCGACCACCGGATGCTGATGACTTAAGTCACATAACCCAGCAGTCCGGAGAGTCAGCCAGGAAATTCTGGACTCGGTTCCTAACTAAAAAGAACCAAATCATCGACTGTCCGGTGCCGAAGCATTAGCGGCCTATAAGCATAACATCCGCGACGAGTGGCTCGCCCGACACCTCGGCCAAGAAAAGCCAAAGTCCATGGCAGCCCTCACGACACTCATGACCCGCTTTTGTGCGGGCGAGTACAGCTGGCTGGCTCGCAGCAACAAGACATCAAGAAATCTGACACTTTCGATGCCAGAGATAGCAACGGCAAGCCATGACGCAACAGACACAAGCGTCGCAACAATGGCGACAACACCGAAGACACGGCAGTCAATGCCGAATTCAGTGGCTCTAAGTCCGGTCAGCGAAAAAAGCCATTCAAAAGAAACAATCCGGGCCCGTCCAGTCTGGACCGCATACTCGATCGCTCGTGTCACATTCACGGCACCCCCGATAAACCAGCCAACCACACCAACAAAGAATGTTGGGTGTTCAAACAGGCTGGCAAGTTGAGTGCCGAGAACAAGGAAAAGGGGCTGCGTAGCGATGACGACGAAGAGCCCCGGCCGCCGAACACAGGAGGACAGAAGAAATTTCCTCCCCAAGTGAAAACGGTGAATATGATATACGCCACCCATATTCCCAAGCGGGAACGGAAGCGTGCACTAAGGGACGTCTATGCGATGAAGCCATTCGCCCCAAAGTTCAACCCATGGTCTTCTTGTCCGATCACCTTCGATCGCAGGGACCATCCTACTAGCATCCGTCATGGCGGTTCGACCGCATTAGTCCTCGACCCCATCATTGACGGATTCCACCTCACAAGAGTCCTTATGGATGGTGGCAGCAGTCTGAACCTGTTCTATCAGGGTAGAGTGCGCAAAATGGGCATCGACCCCTCAAGGATCAAACACACAAAAACCACCTTTAAAGGTGTCATACCAGGTGTAGAGGCCTGTTGCACGGGCTCAATCGCACCGGAAGTGGTCTTCGGATCTCCGGACAATTTCCGAAGCGAGGAGTTAGTCTTCGACATCGTCCCCTTCCGCAGTGGCTATCACGCACTGCTCGGACAAACCGCATTTGCCAGATTCAATGCGATACCGCATTACGCATACCTCAAGCTCAAAATGCCATGACCTCGCGAGGTCATAACAGTTAATGGAAACACAGAGCGCTCGCTCCGTATGGAGGAGCACACTGCGGCCCTCGCAGCAGAAGTAGAAAGCAGGCTTCTTAGGCAGACCGTTAATTCGGCGATAAAGAACCCGGACACCGTCAAGCGAGTCTGGAGTACCCTGCAACAGGATCGTCCGGCACATCCAGAGCTCACCTAGCAATTCAACCTCCGTCCTAGTCCCAGTCAAGCGGCGAAATTTGTGCCGTGCATACATAATTACGCACTCAAAATACCATGGGCATAGGCGGAGGCACGACTATGACACGGTCCGCGATGTGGCTCAACCGACCCAGGATCCGTGTACCTTTACACCTTTTTTCTTTTGAGGTCCCTATCTCCGGGAGATCTTGACTATCGGACCCATAGCGGGACAGGCACACTAAGGAGACAAGAAGCTTTGGCGTACAAAGGAATCCCCAGGTGGTCTCTGATAACGATCGTAATACCTGTTTTACATACCCATATGCAGCTTACCCTTGGCAAGGACATGTCAAATAGTCCTATTTTGCTTATCGCACTACTTATATACATACGCTTTGACGTATCATTTAAATAACAAGGGAAAATAATATATAGCGTCAACTTACTATTACATTTCTTTATCATTTTCTTTTACTGCTTATTTATTACAAATTGCACCCCTATATTTTGGTACGTCCGGCTCGCCAGGGGCTTTAGTGTACCCCAAAACACGGCAAGAAAAGTCCGAACACTTTCGACAGTGTGGCACCCCGAACTTATAGCATTATATGCATCAACTCCGAATCATGTCTTGGGTCAATACTTGGGTTTGCCCGGCTCCCATATTTTGGTAATTTACGTTCCGCTATATCGGCTAAGGTAGCACAGGGAGAACTACTGCGATTGTGTCTCGGTTCTTCCAGACAAGCACCTCAGTAGAGAAAGCCGAAAACTGACTGTCATGATGAGGCGAGAGCTGGTCGCTGTTCGAGAGGTCTCAAATCCTTAAAGATTTTTTCCGCTTCGGGCCAGGAATCGGCCTTGTCCTCTTTAGGCGTGCATAGCGCCCCAAGTTCGGCCTTCCGAATATTAGGGGCTTTGCCAAAATTTAAAATTGTAGACTTCTATGGCTAAGTGAGAGTGATAAAACTGTATAGTCTGATTGCCTTGCTCGCTGCGCTAAACACCTCCTTAAAAAGACCAATTTTTTTTGATAAAGAGTGTTTATATTTATCCAGAACACCCCAGTACTAGTTACATGGGGGCAGAAGCTGACAACTGGCCAACTCTCAAGATTTTATAAACGGCCGCACAGAAAGTAATATTTTAAATCAACAAGCGTTATATAGCGCACATGAAATCGTTTTCATATTAGAGGATGACATGAGTACATTCATTCAAATATTACATTCTTAGCACATTCATCCACCACAAGGCGGGCACCCTTCAGGACATTATCATAGTACTGTTCAGGTGGAGATGCTCCTTGCCCTTCGACGACCCCTCCGTCACCAGCTTCTCGGCATCCATCTTCGCCCAGTGCACTTTTGCACGGGCCAAGGCCCTACACGCATCTTCAATGCAGACGGACCGCTTAATGACTTCAAGCCACGGACATGCATTTACCATCCGCTTTACAAGGCCGAAGTAGCTGCTGGGCAGGGGCTCGCCAGGCCACAGCCGGACTATGAGGTCCCTAATGGCCAGTTCGGCCGCCTTGTGAAGTTCGACCAGTTGCTTCAACTGGTTGCTCAAGGGCATCAGGTGTGTTCGGCCCCAATATACTGGGACCAAAACAAATTCTCCGTCGAGCTCCCTTCCTCAGCTCGGTAGAACTCTGCGGCATCAGAAATGCTGCGCGGCAGATCTGCGAATGCTCCTGGAGAGCTCCAAATTCAGGTAAGTAAAAAGAAATTCTCCTTCACATGCTTTCTCTGCATATTGAATGTCTTACGCGCTGCAATCTTCTTGGCCGCTTGAACCTCTTGGAGGGCCTTTTGGGCTTCAGCTTTGGCATCCTATACACTCTAGCGGGCCTTCGCAAGCTCGGACTCTTGCGTCTTGGAGTCACGCTCCAAGGACTCAAATTTTTGAACGAAGCCCTGGAGCTTTGCTGGACCTCATCAACCCGAGCCTCTTGTTTCTCGCGCTCGGTGCGCTCCTTGGCCACCTTGTCTTCGGCCTCGGACAACGCCTTCTTAAGGGCCGCCACTTCGGTCGTGGCCCCTATTAAATTCATGATGCTTCTCTTAGCATCAACAATTATTCCTTTATATGACATACAGACGGGGTATCACTTACCTTTGTTCTCCTCAAGCTGCCTCTTCACGAGGCCGAGCTCTTCCTCGGTCCGCCTCAGGTCCCGCTTCAGTTCGGAGACCTCCGCAGTACGGGCGGCAGCGGCCAGCAGCGACGCCTGCTTATTCACATAGACATAATATGATTAGACTCCTGTGGATGTTATTTGATCCTTTGTTCGGCTTTTCTTTCCGAACACCAAACAAAGCATCAGGGGCTACTGTCTATGTTGGGATATTCTCTCATAATTTATGTACTTACCTCAAAGCCTGTTAGGAGGCTGGCGCAGGCTTTGGTCAATCCGCTTTTGGCGGACCAAACCTTCGCGAACACCGTACTCTTACGGTGTTCTCTTCATCAATGGAAGCGCCCTAAAGCGCTTCCAGCAAGTTGTCCGATGCCTCTGGATGGACAGAGGTCATCGACAGAGACAGCTCGCCCCCCTTAGTGAGGGGCTGCATGCCTGAATCCGGAACCACTAGAGGTTCCGGCGCAGTATCCGGCTGGGGGCCAAACTTGTTGCGGCCCCTCTCATCAGAATCCATGGGGGTCTTCCCCCCCCCCCCACGTGCCTGGCGTCGGGGATTTCGCCCTGTGGCACCTCCAGAACTGTCCCCCCTGGCCCGGTATCCTCTAAGACAACACCTCGGTGTCGTCCACGGGCCGGGGGGTGGTGGCCGTCGGGAGCGAATCGCTGTTTATCGCCGACGCGCTCAAAGACCCCTCCGAGGAGGATAAGTCGATGCGGGCTTTGAACGGACTGCACGATCCTATTTAACATGATAAGAAGCAATAAAGCAAAATATGCCGGAAGCATTATGGTATCCGGATACTTACGACTTCGCTAGGGGCTTGTCCCTGGGCAGCCACTCCTCATTGCTGTAGGCGGCAGTCGTGGAGTGGTCCAGAGGGAGGGTCCTTCCCTTCTTGGACCCTTCGGCCTCCCCAGATGGGGCAGCCTTCCTTTTCTTCTCCCCCTCAATTGGGGGGGGGGAGGGTTTTCCTCTTCATCCTCCCCGTTTTCGTTGAAGGAGTGCACCTCGGTGTCTTCGGACGATGAGTCCGACACCACCTTGCATTGGAGACCTTTCCTGGTCCCCGTGGCCTTCTTCTTGGCCTTCTTCTCCGGCACCTCGTAGGGTGCCGGAAACAACATCTCCGTTAAGAGAGTTGTTGCTAGAAACAATCGATCCAGTCCGCTGTCACTACCTAGTCCTGTTAAATCGACATGGAGGCTTAGATTCCTCCCACGAACATACTGGGAAAAACGCATCTTGAGAAATACAGATAGCTTACTGGATTGGCGCGGCGCTTTGTGCTGAGTTCGCGATCCTCTGTAAGGGGAGGAGGCACCTCGGCGGCCTTGAACAACACCTTCCAGACATCTTTGTGCGTCGTGTCAAAGAGCTCTCGTAGCGTCTGGTATTTGGCCAGGTCAAACTCCCACATATTGAATGCCCGTCTTTGACATGGGAGGATCCGGCGGAAGAGCATGACCTGGACCATGTTGACAAGCTTGATTTTCTTGCTTATCATATTCTTGACGCAGTTCTGGAGTCCGGTCAGCTCCGTTGGCTCACCCCAGGCTAAACCCTTCCTTTTCCAGGAGGTAAGCCACATGGGGATGCCAGATCGAAATTCGGGGGCCACCGCCCAGTTGGAGTCGCGCGGCTCGGTGATATAGAACCACCCCGATTGCCACCCCTTCACGGTCTCCACATAGGAGCCTTCGAGCCAGGTGACGTTGGGCATCTTGCCCACCATGGCGCCTCCACACTCCGCTTGCTGGCCGACCACTATCTTCGGCTTCACGTTGAAGATCTTCAGCCACAGGCCGAAGTGGGGCTTGATGCGAAGGAAGGCCTCGCACACGACGATAAACGCCAAGATGTTGAGGATGAAATTGGGGGCTAGATCATGGAAATCTAGCCCATAGTAATACATGAGCCCGCGGACAAATGGGTGGAGAGGAAATCCCAGTCCACGAACGAAGTGGGCAAGAAACACAACCCTCTCGTGGGGTTCCGGAGTAGGGATGATCTTCTCTGCATCCGGGAGCCGGTGCGTGATGTCTGCGGCCAGGTATCCGCCCCCCGGAGCTTCGTGATGTCCTCCTCCGTAACGGAAGAGGCCATCCACTTGCCTCCCGCTCCGAACATGTTTGGAATGGCTTTACGGAGAAGGTGAGAACTTGGGCGCTGGAGCTCGAGCGTGCGAGAATGGATGAGCGAAGAAAAAAGAAGGCGTGAGTGAAAAAGAGGGATCCTTATCTCTTTATAAAGGCGGTAGAAACTGTGCACCTCCCCACTTGCCCGTTAAAATCGCTTATTCCCCAAGAACCACGATTGATGGCGCGGTTGGGTTACCCACACCCGTATTGATGAGAATCCCGTGATAAGGGGACACGATCTCTTCTTCGACAAGACGTGCCAAGGAAACCGCCTCGCAATATGTGCAGTAGCTGGTTGAGAAAAACGGTTCGAATAATGACCGGGTCGTGGCGTGATGTCACGCTATGAAAAGTTGTCAGCAGATTAGATTTATGGAATATTGTGCTCTCTACTGTGGTATGTGGAATTTGTTTTGCAGAGCCGGACACGATCCTTGTGTTCAAAATCTTCTATGAAGTATTCGGAGAAGGAACCCGCCTTGCAATGCCGAAGACAATCTGCACGTCGGACTCATCGTCATTGAAGCCTGGTTCAGGGGCTACTGAGGGAGTCCAGGATTAGGGGGTCCTCGGACAGCCGGACTATATACTTTGGCCGGACTGCTGGACTATGAAGATACAAGATTGAAGACTCCGTCCCGTGTCCGGGTGTGACTCTCATTTGCATGGAAGGCAAGCTTGGCAATTCGGACATGTAGATTTCCTTCTCTGTAACCGACTCTGTGTAACCCTAGCCCCCTCCGGTGTCTATATAAACAGGAGGGTTTAGTCCGTAGGACAACAACAATCATAATCATAGGCTAGCTTCTAGGGTTTAGCCTCTATGATCTCGTGGTGGATCAACTCTTGTAATACTCATATCATCAAGATCAATCAAGCAGAAAGTAGGGTATTACCTCCATCGAGAGGGCCCGAACCTGGGTAAACATCGTGTCCCCTGCCTCCTGTTACCATTAGCCTTAGACGCACAGTTCGGGACCCCCTACCCGAGATCCGTCGGTTTTGACACCGACAGCTGCGGCGGAAGAGGCGGCGGGGTCGTTGGAGTCGGTCATGGCCCGGGCGGTGGTCGGCGTGCGGCTGACGGGTGGCAGACGGGCAAGTGGAAGGAAAATGAAGTGGTTGCGCAGTTGAAACGCAGGCGCCAATTTTACATCTCCTGTAGTGAAGATGTATATTTGCATCGTACGGTGTTGTATTTTACATTTTCAGGAGACGGGGATGTAATTTTGTTTTCATCTAGATCATTTGTTGGACAATGGTTTTTGGCTCTCGAAGCTGAAAAAGTTGGTTATTTTTAAATCTACATAATCTATTAGAGATGCTCTAAATTTTATTTTAGAGCGAAGGGAAAATATATTTCTCTTCTACATCACCTATTGCAGATGCTCGAAGTTTTATCTGTTGTAGTATTAATTAAATAGAAGATAATTGTTTAGTTAATTAATGAAAAACTGGGTGAAAACCGACTTCATTTTAAGTTCATCATTGAGAATATTTTCGCTTATCTTCCTGTCAATTATATTTTCAAAGTAATATCTTCACGCCACCACTATGGAATTTGCCCAGCCACTTGCGTCTAAAGACTCGTAGTTTATGACGGCTCCTTTTGGCATGCACGCCTTTTTGTCTTGAGCTTCTTCTGGACTGTTCTTATTTCCGCATTGTCTATAAACTATGAGCTTTGCTAGATGACTTTGTCGTGATATTTTTATTTATGAAATCAGGAATATATCATCTCCACTACTATTAAACAATCAAACAAGAACTTTTTTATGTGCACCCCGTTAAGTGTACACATGTTAATCAGCACCGCCTGATTATCTAAATCAATGAAATCTAAAAGATTGGATTAATCTAATGAGTTATCAGGGGTGCAGTTAGCAATTATAATAGGCTGACCACCACTCCACCAGCAGACAAAAACTTCCCCTCCGTAAGTTTCTCTCTCAACCAGAAATCTCTCTCCCAAATAGATAAAGAAATCAACAATCAATCCCTAATTAATAGTGATGTCATTATGGCCAATGCTTGCAACCAGGCGTATGTGATCCATGCAAACCAGCTATTCCCGCATCAATTCCTCACCCAATCAACGCCTCCTAGTCTGCATGTGTTTGTTGTTACGGAGGATGAAGGACGCCTCGCCACGGCGTGTGCTCGGGTGAGGGGCGGCACCCTTGACGGCGCCGGGGACGGCTGCTGGCACGCGGCGAGGTGGAGCAGGGTCAACGTGGCGGCTCAAGCGGTTCGGGACGGCGCCGCTGCTCGATGGAGAACGCCGGGGGTGGCAGCAGCTGGAGCTTGCAAGCAGTGGCGGAGCCAGGAATATTTTTTAGGTGTGGCAGAGTTTGTGAGGGGAAAAAACGTTCCTGCTTGCTGCCTCTCTTGACGGTGATTGCTGCCATGCCCACCACGCTGACTAAATATCGCGTGGTTGCTCTGTAATCGCTGCCTCTGTTGCATGCCTTAGGGGTTAGCCGACCAGGGGTCGGTCGATCGGTAGTAGGGACAAATATCACAACAAGACATACATTGTCATGAGTTTGGAGGAGTAGCCGTTGCTCCTAGTTGTATATTGTAATACCTCAGACGATTTGAGTTCGATTAGATCTAGTTTCTTCACCGGAGAGACGGAAAGTGGTGAGGCTCTGGGTTTCGCGGAGTTGGCACTGCTCATCACACAGCTAGAGACAAGCTTGAGGGGTGGCTGCAAGGCGATTCCTGATCAACCGTGCTTGAACGAAACAGCTCGTGTATCTTCAATCAACTAGTACATTTTTTTAGCATGTCCAATCAACTTTTTTTTTGAGAGAGATCTTCATGTCCAATCAACTGGAGTACATGTGAACTGATTTGCAATTGACTGCCAATGGTGTCCTCGTTTAGAACATGGGCTTGTGGGTCATGGGCTTATGTGATGCAAGTCACCTATTGCTTAATTCTCTCCTTCAGCGGCAGTTAGGCCTCTAATGAGGCAGAAACACGTAGGTAACAACACAACTACCTGGCGAAATACATTCGAGGCCATGAGTTGCCTGCCCCCTGAGAGTATTCATCCTCCAAATTGACGAAACTGACCAAAAATCCATTGACTCAGCTCAAAGCTTCATACATACAGTATATATATGCAATACTTTTGCCAAATTTTAGGTATGGCGGCTGCCAAACCTCGCCATATAGCTGGATCCGCCCCTGCTTGCAAGAGGGAGACGAGAAGCTCACCGCAGGACGTGCCACCACTAGCGTGTGAGGCGGCGCTCGTGCAGTGACGCGGCAATGGTCGTCCGGCGAGGCAGCGAGCAACATGACGGGCGCGGGCGGCACGCTGCCCAGACAAGATCAGGAGAATGATGGGAGACGCGGAGGAAGCGGTCGTTGCCGGCGACGACGGCGGATGCGTCGGACGCGCGTGCTCGCCCACGGTCATTGCAGACGCAGCAGCCGCCCATGGACGCTCGGGTCGATGCAGGAGGACGAGGAGGAGCTCGTGAGGGCCAGCGGTGCTGGGAATGGATCGGATGCAGGCGGATCTGGCGATTCCATGAGGGCCGCGACTCTGTAGAGGAAAAAGAAAGAGAAACAAGAGGGAGAAAGAAGAGACTCCTTACTCTCTATACCGCTGCTGCTCCTCTAATCTTGTTGCCCCTTGCTAATCCTAATCTCTTTCTGCTCTCCGCTGTTGCTCCTTCCTATCTACTCCTCTCTGAATCTCCCTTTGATGTGCTTCTCTGAACCCCAACCTGCTGCTGCTTCTTTTCTCTCCGCTACCCCACAGCTGCTTCTCCTCTTCAGCACTTCAAGCAACAACAAGGACTGGATTCTGTCTCTCTCTCTGAAATTTTTGTAAACTTGAGAAGTTTATGTTCAGAATTATGTAATATCCAGATTTGAGGAGTGCTTGCAATCAGTGATTGGTTCAGTTTCGTATTTGTAAATATAATGACACATTTTGTGTGTTCAAAAAACAGAGAAGCAATGTATATGTTGAGAAAGAGAAATATGGGATTTATCAGCATGACAAGTTCTGCATCTATATGGGATCAATCAACATGCCAGCGTGTAGGCGAGGAGCTGCCCCTTTTTGAATTTTGCATGACAAGTTCTGCGGCTATATGGGATTTCTTCATGACCATCAGCATGGATGTTCAGGTACGGATTTCTTCAGAACCATCGACACTCAGAACAATATGTATGCATGCAGAGAACAATTATACAAAGATGTGTGTATCTATCATACAATTCTACCACTACGTGCATGTATTTGTTTATGGATCATTCATAGTTGCCAAGTTTTTATGGTCTCTAGGCAAACTTAATGTAATTTTACATGAGACAGTCATCATATGCAAAGACCTAAAGAACAATTGTTTGGATGGGCATGAGACGATTGCACTCAATGCTTGACACTGTATCAATCGTTAGACAAGATTAGTTATCCAAAGAAACTTCACACTTGATCTGCTTGGAATATAGGAAGTATGTGTGCCTTCTGTCTTCTTATGAACCTACGTTTGTGAACAAAATATGTTCGCTGCATTTTCAGCTACCTATATGCCTAGGAAGACACAGCTTACATACTTTAGTTTTTTTTTGTTTTTCAATTCTGTTTAATAGATGCAGACCAACAAACAAGTTTGAATTATTTTACTATAATTTTCTTATTGAGAATTGTTTGCCATTAATCTTTCTCCCTGTTGATTTATTTTCCCCTTAGCATCTATCAACCATCATTGCCCGTGACCAGTCTCGCTTTCCCAAATGCCTTGCATGCACTGCATAATTTAGTTCCACTCAATGCCAGCACATGATCTTCTCACAATATGTGAATAACAGACTGAAATTTTATTTGTTGGGTTCATATGTGGCATTTGCTCATTTGATTTTCACTTAAATGATCTTCTTACATTATGTGAACAACACACTGGAATTTTATTCCTTCAGTCCATATGTGGCATTTGCTCATTTGATTTTCAATTAAATTTGCGAGCGGGATACTTTAGTTAGAATGCAATTTAAAAAAATGAAGGATCATTCTAAGAGGTTAGTGTGGAATGAAACTTCCTAAGGAATGTAGTGCAAAAGAATCTGTAGAATTTTTTTATAGGATTAATTCATTCATATAATAAGAGTGCCTAGAAAAAAAATCATATGAATTCAACCCTCTGAATTTTCAATGAAAATATTCTGGATCAAAGATACCCTAAGGTGGAATAGAAAGACTACCATGGCCACAATTATTATCAAAAGTGGTTGATGTTTGTTATGAACTATTTTGAATACAAATAATAGGAAATAGGCCAAACATTTACTAGACTTGGAGAAGATGTGGCGTGCAATGGTGTCCGATTTCTTAAATGGCTCGGTAAAAAACTCACTAAAAGAGAAATAAGATTCAAAATAGATGTTTTATTGCAGATGATAATGTGTGCGCGGCACGTGCATGCTTACTAGTATTTCTAAAGCCGTGATATCTTTATTTATAACATCGAGCGTATACCTTTTCTTAAAAAGATAGTATTCCTTAACAAGGAATGCAAGTCTATTTTGATCTTTGTACTCCCTCCCTTTATTTTTAGTCTGCATATAAGAATTGGTCAAAGTCAAACTTTGTAAAGTTTGACCAAATTTGTTAGAAAAATTATCAACATCTACAATACTAAAGCTATATGGTATGAAAATTAATTAATGATGCATCTAATAATATTGATTTCATATTGTGGATCTTGATATTTTTCCCTATAAACTTAGTCAAAGTTGACAAAATTTGACTTTGACCAAATCTTATATGCAGACTAAAAAACGAAGGGAGTATATTAGAGCACCTCCAATAGCTCATGCAATAACACTTCAAGTAAAAGGGGTGCCCATATAATTTAAAAAGGGTCGCGCTAACTGCCACACGTGTGGCAGGAAGGGAGACGCACCACACGTCTCTAATGTAAACAGATTGCCACGTCATCGCATGCATGCATGCAGGAATTTTTTTGGATTTTCAGTTTTTATAATGTTTTTTCTCTTAAACGAAAAATCTGATTGAAAATCCGTTTTCACCATTAAATCCCTCACGATGAGATCTTCGAAACTAGATTCCATGTTGATAATGTTTTGATGAATTTTTTTTTGAATTAAAAGTTGCCATGTCTATTGCATATGAATTGCCATGATGTTTACACTGAAGTTGCCATGATATGTTTCAGCTATTTTCTTCTACATTTAAAAGTAAATTTTGACATTTATAAAACGGGGAATTAAGAAACTAGACTTTCCATGAATCATAAACTAAAATTGCCATGATACATGCAAATTGCCATGGTTCATACAAAAAATAATTTTCATGGTCAAAGTACTGGAGTTGCCATCATCAAAATACTAAAATCGCCATGATCTACAAACTAAAATTGCCACATGACAACTTTAGTTTAAGCCCTATGGCAACTGCAGTGTAAACATCGTGGCAACTTCTTGCAAAAAAAAATAATTCGTCGAAACATATCAACATGGGGTCTAGTTTTGAAGATCTCGTCGAGACGGATTTAATGGTGAAAACGGATTTTTAGTTTGCTTTTTTATTTAGGAGATACAACATTTTTAAGCCAAAAACCAAAAAAAATTCTGCTGATGTCATCTATTCATACGTGGCAAAATGAGTTATGATGGAGGCGTGTGGGCGATGTGCAAACGCCCACACGTGTGGGCGTTAACATTTTCGTTTAAAAAAAGTTCTCACGTGAGATTATTTTCTCAGTTCCCGAAAAAAAACTTCCCTAAAAAGTGGATTTTGGCGGTGGGGTTGCACTAACGGCGAACTCCGGCGGTGGCTAACAGCGGACGACAGAGGCAAGCGGAGGCAGTGTGGCGATGGTCATGGCAGCGGCGTGTTGGAGAGGGCAGCGTGGCGGTCACTGGTGATGGCGCAGTGGTCAGCGTCGGCGTGGTAGGTGTGGCGGTAGCATAGCGAACTATAGTGGTACTTAGATGACAGTGCTGGCATGACACTTTTACGGGAAAACCATCTTTTCGTATGCGGAGGAGAAGATTTAAGAATTTGAAGATCATGTAAACTTTCTGCACGTTTACAGAACTTCTGGAGAGTTATTTTACGAATATGTCATTAGAGTATATGGTTCAGCTTGCATGCCAGATGTTTGCAAACATGAGGGTTCTATTAGAATATTATATCACACTACCAGAGTGCCCGTGCGTTGTTACGGGCTATCATGTATATAAATAAATTGAACAAATGATTAGGGTCGTCTCCAAGTCCGACTCTCATTTCTCTCTTGTACGCCCAACCATGTTCGGACATGAAACGGTTGCCTAGCGGGCTTCTCAAAATTCAACCATCTGGACAGTCCATCCTACCCCAAATCCAGACCATATGTGTGAGAGGAATATGATGGTCCGCCATGTTATATTCAACACACTGGCCCAACGCAAAAGAAAAACCATCCCACGATGGGCCCTTCTCTTTTTTAGTGGACCCTCCTCTTCTTGCTCGGTATCCCGCTGTAGCGGGACATTGCTCGCTAGAACCCTCTCCTTTAAAACCACACGATGCCCATATCATCTTTCCCATGACACCCTATCTCCTTCACGCCATATTTCCCCATGGACCACCAAGGAGGAGTATCCCGCCAACCACCACACTCTCTGCCCTGAACCCCCCTGCCCTTATTCGCGTCGATCCACCACCGTCTGTTAGGTATATATGCATATATCAGTCGTAGAAATGCATGTTAAATGCATTTTTAAATGTTATAAATAATTCCAAAAAAATTATCGTCTACATCTCTGCAAAAATATGTGCGCGACACATACATCATTTTATTTTGCCTCCACAAAAAAGACAAATTTCAATGGTTGAAAATAGTGTTCCATGAGACAGTTTTTTGTCTTTTTTTACACAAAAAAAAATCTTTTGAAACTTTTGGCGCACACATAGAATGTGAAGCTGTACATGTGCAACAATTTTCAGTTTTTTTAAACTTAAAAAGGTGTCTTTCGAAGTGGGTGCAGATGTAATTGGGTTCGTCCATGGATTTTCCCGTCCAGAGTTAGCAACATACAACTCATTTTGACCGTTTCCATAAAAAAATAGACAAGCTACCAGCCACACAGAAAATCAGGCCACCAACGAGGCTGTAAGGACCAGGCCACCTGAAGTCTCCTACAAACTACAGTTCTTTCGCCAGGCGCAGCGGAGCTCGCCACAATGTCTAGTTATAATTAAACATCTACAGTTGCATCTAATCAAGCTATAAAAAGGAAGACACCATCTAGCATATATGGTGAGCGCATCCATATAACACAAGTATGCATACAGTCAAGGCATTCAAGAAATGTGTTGCATTTTGAGACCAACATAATTCATCTGTGTGTACTAATCAATAGTTAAAAAATAGCTAGAAATTGTTTAGTCTAGCAGATAACTGGAAGTCTAGTCTACCAGGAAGCTAATCACAAAAACATGATAAAAATCAAAACCATAGTCTTTCTATTCCTGGCAATTGATCATCATATACAGGAAGATATAGTTCATATACCATTAGCAAATAATCTAGGCATATAGGTACAGAAGAGCCACAAGACTGATCCGAGTTTCAGCTTAACATCAACCAATTGCTTAACAGTCCAGAATAAAGTCGCAAAATTGCATCAAGAACAGGATCTGACACTTGCATTGTGGTGTTTTCCCACTGTATATCTGACACACACTACATGCACTCTGCAGATATGTATCCAACCGGCTATACTCTACGCTCACCGGAATTTGCGGACTTCTTAGCCATGTTAGGTAAAGAAGCTCCGTAAGTGTCATTTCGTAGCAAGATTGCAGCCACTCCTGCCTCCTCCTATATGTACTACTTGAAACCTTCACATGAAGACTGTCATTAAGAAAATGGCTGTATCAAAGTGAATCTTGTGAAGAGAGTCAATTCAGCTCTAGTGTTCAATGTCACAATGTCAGAAAGCAAGCAATAATAATTTAGTTATATGATCAAGCCCTCAACCGGAACCCGCGACATGCCCCGACGCTCGGTCCCCATCCCGCACTGTTGTGGACATCCCCAAGGTGTCCCCAAGCCGACACGCGATCTGGCTCCAGCGACCAGGCGAGTCCATCGATCGGGATCTTGGCCAACGCCAGTGGGTCCCTTCAACACCGCCGCCCTCCGAAAATGTGGCCCCCATGCATGTAAGGATGATTAGAGATAAGTATTAGTTTTTGAATCGTTAGGCATCTATATATAAGGCATCTACTTCATATTCGTAATCCCTAATCCGAACCCTCTCACTACTGGTAATTACTCTCATGAAAACATATCAGACACATGACACTCAGCATTAGTAATGACTGAACAAAAGAGGCATGAGAGTGTTTCAATAACCTGAATGATTGCTTAAACCAGAAAAGCAATTCCAACAGAAAGGCATGATCCTCTTCATTTTTCAATGAACCGAAGGACGAAAAGAAATAACCAACAGAAACCTTAGCCGGTGAAATAAGCGCCTTCTCCTTCAGTTCATATGAAAGAAATGGTAAATTAAATTTTCGCAAATTAATATTTCATGGCACTGATTTTATGTTCTACTATTTAGGATATGCCGAACCTACATAACATATAGGAATCTGATCATGACTAACTTTATATACCTATACATGACTACTCTACTACTCCAAAATTGATAATGTTGTACTTATTAAAGTATAAGATTCTGTAAATAGCTCGAGCTAAGTAATCCAGATAGGTGAAGAGACAATCGATCAAAACACCAGTACATCACATTTATATAGGCAGTGCCTTCTGAACAAACCCTTACTAATGGGTCTCATTATCAGGAAACTCATGATTCCCAATAACAGACCACAATATTAATTTCTGTAGTAACGTAATACAGGATGTACCTTCAAATGTTGATTTTAGTCGCTTTCTTTTAGATTTTCCTGCATTGACCAGCTTATCCTTGAAAGTAAAGTTGAATATCAGATTAGCAAATTAAAGATTGGAGCATGAGATTAGCAGCTATGTATTGCAACTTGCAAGCATGCATTTTTAACTGTAAAAGAGCTAATAAAGTGTTTACTTCAAGAAAATACAGCAGGCCAATCAAAAAATGTATATCTAAACGGTGAACAAAAAAAGAAATATACTCTCTACAAATAAATGATCAAAGTTTACAAATGCTTGGCTTGTGAACTACTTAGTTACTCCCTGCTACTAAAAAAAGTCAACCATACAACTAATATGCCCAAGCTTGAGAGAGACACAATCCAAATGAATTGCCAAAGAGAAGAAAGAACTGCAGAAAAACATGAAAGATCCCCCTGTACAACAGATTGCAGAAAAGACCAATGCATTCTCAAATTACTTGCTCCTTCTGAGCTAAAAAACTCCCTGCGGAGCAAATGGTCGAGATGGCCGTAGGAAGGAACACACTAAAACATGCAAGAAAAGTGCATTGGTAAAAACAAAACAAAAGGAAAATATAGGAACAATCTTGCTCCTGCTGCTCCGACCAGCAAATCTCCCTCCACGGCCGACCCCGCCCACATTCGCCACTGCACCAACTCCGTTGTTTTCCCCATCAAGGCAGAGCTCCCGTGCGCGTCTTGTTCGGAGGGGCTCTCCGAGGCCTCGAGGTCCTCATCAAGATCTCATCCTCTGAGTACTTCACCCCATACTTTTCGCCTAATGTTCTGTACACCTGAATTAACATTCAGAACACAAGCCATATTAATCAAACCACTGTATGCATACCAAATTAACAGAGGAAAGGGAGATTTTTATCAGTAATTCGTTATGCATGGAGAAACAAATCCACACAACCCAGAAATGAACAGCAGAAACAAATCTGCCCAGGTTCTCACAACCCGAATCTACGAACATACACGAACGGAACGGGCTACGGGAGCACGGATCAGGTCGATCCAAACGCCACGCATTATCTCAGCATGTGCACCGCATAGAAAACATGCAAGCCTCCGTCAACCATGGGAACGGCCAGCAGAATCGAGCGGAACAAACAGAGGAACATGAATTGGAGCTGCGGTATATGGGGGAAGGGCGTAGGCCGACCTGGGCCATGGGCTCGGTGGGGCGAGGTGGGTGTTGGCGGCGTCGACGAGGATGGCCTTGTGCGTGATGTCGCCGTAGATGGCCCGCCGGTAGTCGTAGTACTCCCGCGCGCCCATCGGCTCCCACCTCGCGCCACTCGCCCCGACGACCACCTCCGGGGCCTCCGCCGCAGCCGCCGGCGCGCTGGTGCCGGTCCGCCGCCGCCGCGGTGGCCGAGCGCAGGGGTGGGTGTGCTGCGCAGGGGTCGGCAGGTGTGGCGGAGTGGCTGATTAAGGCTGCTCATAGTGGGGAGTAACTTAGACTAGTAACATGCATATGTTACTAGACTATGTTACTACCTCTATAGTGCATAGTATCATAGATGGTCTCATTTATTGACATGCATGACACATAGCAATATCACATTTATTATGTTACGGTATCTACCTATGTTACTATAACCATCTCTCTCTTTAATTGCTTGCCACATAAGCATGTTTGCGAGTCCCAAGTGCATGATACTACTTATGTTACTCCCACTATGGCCAGCCTAAGGGCATCTCCAGCCGTTGGACCCCCAGGGGGCGTCTAAAAGCGCCGCCTGGGGGTGAGCCGGCGCAAAAAATGGTCCTGAGGGCGAGTCGGTCCCAACCGTCGGCCCCCAGGGCTGCCCCAGACGCGTATTTAAAAAAAAACCGTTCGGCCAAGTTATGATAAAAACTAGTTATATTTCGGCCAACCATGGCAAGTTTCGGCGAAATTCGTCCAAACATTACATTAAAGTAAAAGAAAGTGGCTGAAGTCGTCGCCGCCATCGTCGTCGCCGCCGTCGTCGTCGCCGGCCTTCTCCTCCTTGACACGGGTGCCCCTGCTGGACCCCTGCCCGGCGTCGCCTTGGCGAACAGGCGGCGGCGCGTCGTCGTCGTCGTCGCTGTCGCATAAGACGATGACCCCGCCTTCCTCGCGGCCGCGTCGGCGCTCCTCGAAGCGGCGTAGGGCGGCGCACTGGCGCTCCTTCTCCTTCTCCCGGCGCGCCTTCTCCAACGCGATGGAGTCTTGGCGCGCCCATTCGAGGGCCGCGTCGTCGTCGTCGAACTCCGCGTTCACCGGCGCCAACCCCGGCTCCGTCTTCACCGGCGCCAGCCCCGGCTCCGTCTTTGGCTTGACGAAGCGCGGAGGAGCCGACGAGGACAAGGCGCGCCGGCCGCCCCCGTTGATGACGATGCCGGCGCTGCGAGTGCGCCGACCGAGCGGCGTCTCCGCCGCGGGCTCGGCCTTGACGCCGAGCAGCGCCGGAGAGCCGGAGGAATGGGAAGAAGAGCGCGATGAGGAGGAAGAAGAAGAAGCGCCAAACCTCCTCGGCGCCCATGGCCCGACGCGTCGGTGCTGCGCCGGGGCGACCACCCTCGCTGGGGGGTACGCCAACGGCGGGTCGTTGCCGCCCTCAAGGTACGTGAGCACGCCCTCGAGTGTGCGGCCGGGGACGCCCCACCAGAGGTGGTGCCCCTCGATGTTCTGCCGGCCGCCGACCACCGGAGCGCCGTTGGTGGACGCCAAGCGCTCCTGCTGGCGGCGCTGGAAATACGCCGCCCAGGCCGCGTGGTTGTCGGCGGCGTACTGGGGGAGGGAGCGGTGGGCGTCGGTGAGGGACGCGCGCACGATGTCGACCTCCTCGGCGAAGTACCTCGGTTTCGCCACGGCGTCGGGCAACGGGGGAATGGGCACTCCCCCGGCGCTGAGCCTCCACCCCGTTGGCCCGGCGCGCATGTCCGGCGGCGCCGGGATGTTCGCCTGGAACAGGAGCCAGGACTCCTGTTCGCGGAGCGAACGGCGGCCTAAGCCGTTGGCCGCCGCCTCGTCTCCGGGGAAGTGTTCTGCCATGGCGACGGCGAGGCCGGGCGGGCTCGGGAGAGGTAGAGGGAGGGGCTGGGCGGCGGCGCTCGGGAGAGGCAGGGAGAGGGAGGGGCTGGACGTCGGCGAGGGGGGGCTGGTGTGGGCACAGGGGAGTGGAGGCCGCCGGCTTTTATAGCCGGCCCGCGCCCATGTGTACGCGTGCGCGGGAGGGGAGGCGTCGGTGCGCCGTCCCGTGAAGCGCCGCCCGTGAGGAATCAATGGTAAGGCTGGCCGGCGGCAGCCTTGCCATTGATTCCCCACGGGAACCGAGGTCGTTGGGGGAAGATGAGGCGCCGAGTCGCTGACGCGGCTGGCCCGCGTCTTTTTCGCGCCAAAACAGTTCGCCCCGGCGCCCCCGTGCGCCCCCCAGCGCGCCGGGTTCGGGCTGGGTCCGCCGGCGCTGTTTTCGGCCCAAGCCGGCGAAAATCGGGCTCCTGGGGGCGCGACTGGGCCGTTTTTTCGGCGCCGGCGCGAAAAAATCGCCTGGGGAGGCCTTCCTGGGGCGCAGCTGGAGATGCCCTAAGGGACCATCTCAAATAGTGTCAAACATGTATTTTTTTTGTATATGCCAGACCTTGGTTAATTTGTAATAGCTAGACCATCATGTGGAGAATACTCACCGTGCGTCCCGGATGAACATCTGCGTGTCCACGCCGGCTACCGCCCGCACCACATCTGGCAGCTGCCTACACCATGCTCACTCCCGCCACTGCTGCGAGCATCGGCCCCACGCCCCGCTATGAGTCGCCTTGCACTGCCGCCTGCCGCACCCTCTGGTAGGCCCACAACCCGTCGTCGTAATCACCGTCGCCACCACCCAAGGGTTTGACTCTGAAGAGCGTTGCAACAGGCCATGTAGCTTGGAAAACATACTAACAAGGGTTTAAATGCAAACAAAAACCTACTGTCAGTTCACAAGAGCAAGTACTCGGAGTACTTGAAGTATAATCCAGTTAAAGTGTATTAAAACTAAGAAGAACATGCACATGACATCCACGCACCTGATCAATCTTCATGTCAAGCCAATAATCAGTAAACAAACACAAGGACAATAGAGAAAATCTGAACCAATGCTCCTGCTCCTCGTCCTTCCCGACACAATATCTACTGCTGGTTCAAGAAGTTACTCCTTTAGAATGAGGACCTATTTTTTTTAAACAGAGTTTTTTCACAAGCAGAAAAAGAAAAAAAATAACATGTAAGATAAGAAGAAAATCTACATCTTGGGAAATTAAGTATACATACAACAGAACTATATTTCTGTGACAACAGTAGTAACTTTGTTGGGAGCTTGAATACAAATATTCATGTTGGTTGTTCCTCAAGCAAATAACAGAAAATGGTTAGAAAAGTTAGGATATGTTCTATTTTCATGTGACATTTAAAGGTATGATCATTAAAAATACATTGTTATGACCTAATCCTGTATGTATTAAAGAAAGAAAACAACCCTGCTTAGTCACCAATCCTAGAACCCTATGATGAAAAATTGGACAAATAACTACAGAAACCAACTATTGTTCATGGAATTTGCACCTGACATCACTACTTGGTTTTAGAATTATTTCATGAGGGCAAAGGTAGAGAATCTATGAGAATCTTTTGAGCTACTCTCAACCTTGTAAAATAGACTAATCTAATATTCAGGACTGGATCAATTTCTCTATAGAAAAAGATTTAAAACCTCCCCAAATGTAGAATGCTAGGATCTCCCCCATCAACTGCTCCTAAGAGAAGATGCCATTGAGACTCAATACTAATTAAGTAGTTCATACAAATCTAATGCAAACCAAAAACAGATGCATTGCTGACATATACAAGGGACCAATCAGCATGAACATGACTGTTGTGGGCTTTGTTGCTGCTACAAATCTTACTAACATGCACTTCAAAAGCTAAGTTTAGCTTAATGCCCTGATATATGTGCTTAATGCCCTGATAGATGTGCGTGGATGAATGCAACAATCATGTTTCTAGTGGCAAGTTCGTAACATGATGAGAGCTTGAAAATTAGAAGGGGAGTCGGAAAATTTACATCTCCCGAATCATCTGAAGGAGGCAGATTCAAGAACCGCGTTGCGGACGACTCGGCCATGTACCTGATCAGCATGTTTATGACGTAATCCCCTCTAGAGCCACCTGCATGCTGCTAGAACTGAAACATGTTAGAATGGTTGAAAGTACTGACTAATGAGCTTGTAGATGCACTGAGAAGATATTGACGTGTAGATCTGGCGAAAATCTGGATACCTGAATGGTTATTCCGTCAAGCAGATCCCTTGCCAAAGTAAGACGATGGCACATGAGACCCAAATCTAAACTATGCAACAACTGAAAGAAACAATGATGAGTAAGCACGATGGGATAGGAAGTGTGTGTAGTGGTGGTTACATGAGATGGGAAGCTCGCACAAACGCATGGTAGGAGTGACCGAACAACCTAGAAACTCCATCGTTGGTTGAGCCAGCGAGGTCACGGGAGGACCAACAATTGATTGCGAGCCAAGGGGGAGGGAGCAGGCACAAGCTTGATGAGGCGATGAGCCAAATCCAGATCAAAAATACTCCCTCCGTCCGAAAATAATTGTCGGAGGAATGGATGTATCTAGATGTAATTTAGTTCTAGATACACCCATTTTCATTCATTTCTACGACAAGTATTTCCGGACGGAGGGAGTACCTGGGTTTGAAACTGCTCTGCGGCGGCGATTAAGAACCGTGGACGCGAGATCCGGCGGGGTCTTCCAGAGGGGATCGGCGGCGGCGGCGGTGGCAGCGATCCAGAACGGTCGACGATCCCGTGGAGGCGCGATCCGGCGGGGTCTTCTCGAGGAGATCAGCGGCATTAACCTGGAGGTCGAGGGGATCGCACGACGGCGGCGTTAACGTGGAGGTCGAGGGGATCGCACACGTTTTTTTTGGATAAGTGTGTGGGTGGAGCCGGGCCGCCGCCGCCGCCGTGGTGGCCGAGCGCAGGGGTAGATGTGATGCGCAGGGGTCGATAAGTGTGGCGGCGGCTGCGACTGGAGACGGGAGATGAGGTAGGGCTAGCGAGGGAGTCCACTGGTTCTTTCGCCGTTTTGCGACGGTAAAACCAGCGGAGGGGAGGTGCTGGACGGAACAAAAAAATCTACGAAGGTTAACCTACCAAAAAACCGGGACGAAAATGGTGGGACGAAAATTGACCGACGGAGACTACCAACTGCTTCATTAAGAGTAGAGATTCCTGTTCAACTTTGCTCAAAGTTGTCGATTTGTCATCCGTGAAAGCACACGAAGGTGCTTGGGCTAATCAAGAAAGATTGCACGACAAAACACGTCAAGAGCACTAAAAAAAACACACAAGAATGCACTATGGAACGCCTCCAGCAAACCGCTGAGAACAATGACATGACGCACGTTGTTGCAACATAGATGTAACTAGCAAAAAAGTCCGTGCGTTGCAACGGGAAAGAAAAAACACATACTTTTAACCCGATAACCATGATTCAAGATCCTAATTGGTCCACGTCCTTTATTTTCATATGACATCACTTTTCTGTTGCCGACGGTGGCCTCAGCGCTCACACAACGAAAACGCATTTGAATGTGGTCAGTCTAAGTCCTCTCTCTCTATCTATATCTCTCCCTCTCTCGCACACTCTTTCAGAAAAATATGAGAAATATGTTGTTTTCCCCCGCGAGGTTCATGGTTATCGATGTTTCCTTTCCTCTCAATATGGTTTTAGTGGGTGTTTCTTTGTAATTACAAAAGAAAAACAGACTATGCACTATATATTAAGTTTGCACCAAAATTAATATTTTAGAAATATTTAACAGCTAACAATAATATCATATTTAGATTGTACACATTTTTCTAATCAAATTTCATATATAACATGTTAAAACAGGAGTTATGATTTAAAAGATATGAGTAATTTTTTTTAGATAAGCTGCTGATTGATTAACCGAAAAGTCAGGGGTTTTCTAAAAAAATGCAAAAAAAAGAGCTCGGCTATTATTTAAACGTCTACTGCAGATTAATTTACAGAAAACAATGGGGATTTTTTAAAAATGGCATGACGGTGACCAGCAAAAGCACTCCGTGCTTTATTAGTAGGCTAGCAAAAATACCCATGCATTGCAACGGAAGAAGATTAATATAAAATTTTAAGCAATAAAAACTGCATAAAAATCAAAAATAGGTGGGCAATGAAGCTATAGTTACATGTGTATCCATATTCTAATACACAGATAACTCCCATGGATACACATAAGCTTGTGGTAATCCATAATCTCTTTGATCCATGCATCCTCCAAAATTATTTTTATGCATGAAAGATAGTAACATCTTCTCGATGATTCCCTTCAATTAAGCAACCTCTTCACACAGCTGCTCCACTTTTCTGCCAGGATAAACATAAAAAATTGTCAAAAAGTTGAAACGTTGAACCTAAATAACTCATATCCAGCTATTCCTTTCAATTGTACACACTGTCCAAATGTCAAAATTTCTGAACGGAATGCAATACCCTAAAATGATTCTCTGAAATCCACCACATCAAATGTCCCTATGCAGCAGCTTTCTTTGAAGCACAAATGAAGCAAAATGCTGTGTTGATCTTAAATGATAAGCGCCGCCCGAAAATTCAGAGACCAAACTAAGACATAAAAGGGCATAGCTAAAAAACACATCTCAGATAAAGCTTTCCAACTTGATGCTGGGCTCAAAGTTGGCCATGGCTATCATGCCCCCTGCGCAACAATTAATAAAAACAAACTGATTTCAGATAAGCTAATTTAGAGGATGTACTGTCGACAACTCAATTTAGATAAACTGATTTCATATACTTGGATCACAACCCCGAATGTTTCCCCTTGAAAATGTAAGCATAAAACCTGATCCAAGTGCACCACAAAATTTGCTCGTTTTCTCAACATCAAGCTAAAATTTCAGAATCAAATTGCCAAAAAATATTTCAGAATTGAAAACACCCGGAGTACAATCGGATATAGATATATGTCCACAGTCCAACACTAATGATCCAAATCAATTTAAGGTGTATTGGAATTAGTGAGAGCTGCTTGTGGATGCAACTCAAACTGAGGCACAATATATATTTGGAACTTACACCAAGCTGAGCTTGACCTTGTATCATGAACTGTCCTGAAACCCACTCGCGTGCACACTGCGCCAGGAAGTTCTCCATCGTCCCCGCTCGCATACTGCGTTAGGAAGTTCTCCATCGTCCATGGCCCCTAGGCGGTTGCAGAACAACTCCGCCATCACATCACGCAACTGGCTGCAATCAGAAGAACGACGAGGGTCTCCTCATCGTTGATCTCTCTATATCCACCAGCCGCACCAATAGGTGAGCGGGCACATGATACCCTGCTCCTAGATTAGTTTAAGCCAGAGAAACCAAAGCTGGGTTAGTAAGTTCGGAGTAAAAATATAACTGTCAGACAAGAACATGAGAGAACAAATAAGTGATGCAGTGGACAGCTAATTTTCTGACATAGTAACATCACAGCAAAAACTGTGGGTATTACCTAGCATAAATTGCAATACCAGAAGGAAACATCTCAGATACACCAATAAAATTTGGATAACAATGTGCACTCAGTTGCACATTAAGTGGCTCATTACATAAATGTCTGGAAAATAAACTTCCCGCCTCAGAGAGAAATGCAAATACGTAGAAATACTTCGGGTTTCATCATTTCATAAAAAGAAGATTATTGAATCATAGGTACTGAGGTATGGTTACCATAGAAATGTATTAGCTTTCACATCAGGAAGGACTCTGCTACTAACAGTTCATTAATCCCTAAAACAGTGTTGTATATAGCTTCAGTTTCAAAATGTGACTCATTCTCTGCAAAGAACTCATGCACGCATCCATCCAGTTCAATGAAAGAGCTACCAGGCTGCTTGGTCTTTCTGCTACTGTATATTCCTGTCCTCACTTTGTTTGCCTCAACCCACCTTGATGTGGTAGCATAGACAGTTGTTTGGCTCCAATACTTGGATCCTTTCTGCTACATATACTCTGCAAGTCCCACCTCTCCACAGCCTCTGCAGGCAAACAACAACGACCGCCACATTACCACATCAGAAGCGATGGGCATAGGCCGACAGGCTCGGCGTCGTCACCCAAATAGCAGGAAGACGCAACCTTGTATCGCAGGATGGCCTTCATGGAGAACTGACCCAAAGATGATGTTGTAGATCTTGTGAATGGGCGCCCACCACAAGTCCGGTACTCCACCATCTGCAGCCACCGCGAGCCCGACAGCACTGGCCACACGCCCTACCGTAAAACGCTGCACACTGCTGCCTGCAACGCTGCTAGACCCATAGCCTGCAGGCGACCATCATAGTCGCCACTAACCCGGGTCTTGAATTTGACCCTGCCCTTTTAATCAAGTTCATAGTTCCCAGATCTTTGGGTCTGAATGTGATGGCAATCTGCATCATGGTGAACATAATGACTTTGACCCTGAAAAATCAGAGAAGGAAGCACAGCAGCAGCTCCTCCGATGCAAGCGTTGGCTGCCGTCACCGAAGGGGAGGGTGGGATGCAACACAGCATGGATCAATTAACAGATAAACCGTACCAAAAAATTGAGCTCAAACAGAAGCAAGTTCATGAGCACGGGAGGCACAGGGACCTCAAACAGTACCAATTTTTTTTTCATCTTTCAGTAGCAGCTCCCTAAATTGAAGATTGAACAATTCAACTAACAACTGCAGTTCAGTCAGGCCTTGCTGTTCAATTCAAGGAACAATCTACACTTAACAGTATCAACAAAATTGACCTCAAACAGTAGCCAATTGAGCCCAAACTGTGGTAAATCCTAACCAAGAGCAATGCCTCAATGGCCACGTACAAAAGCAGAGAGAGGAGGAGGTGAACTCAACTGAAGACAGAAAGGAGGAAGCGCCATGGGTGGTGCGCCCCGAGCTGCAGCAAGGCAAGGGCGACCCCTCCTTCCTCAAGCATCCAATCCTTGCCCTGCACATCTACCATGGAGGATCAAACCAGATACATGTACCATGGAGGATCAAACCAGATATTAGAGAAAGAAAGGGGGAGAGATAGGGGAGGGGATGAACTCACCACATGGGCACCAGGCGAAGGAGCAGCTTCCTAGAGATGGGAGCTGCGTGTGAGGGCGCAGTGGGCGTCGGAGAGGAGCCGCTGGAGGCGCGGGAGCCACGCCAGTGTGGAGGCGCCCGAAACCCTAGCCATGGTAAGGGCCTAATGTCATCGCTGGTGGCCGATAGCGGCGAGTCCCGTTGGGGGAAAAGACCCAGCGGAGCGAGGCGAGCTCGGACCGGTGTTGCGCGGTGGCGGAAGTCGCCAGAGAACGCCGGAATCGGCCGGCATCTGTGGCGGCAGAGATGTGTCCAGGGAGAGAGAGATGGATGGGTGGGGGGTCCACTTTTGGGAGGGAAGCGAAGGGGAGGGGCATAGGCCGCCGGTGGTGAGGGGGACGATGCGATGGGCGG
>NC_041393.1:621369792-621436252 GCF_002162155.2 Triticum dicoccoides | reverse complement strand
GGGGCGCTGATTTTCTTTCCTTTTCCCTCGGCCGTACCGGTTGGCGTTAATTGTGAGGACTGCGCCTTGAATACCGAAAACAACAGGGGGTCTGGCGACCCCAAATTAGTACCACCTTGTTTATATTACGGTTTTGTCTATACAAATCGTAAAAACGGATTATGAGATGAGAAGAAAGCGTATTGTGACGGTGAACCCAGAGACCCAATCCGTGCTTTATTATTATTACTAGCACAAATGCC
This sequence comes from Triticum dicoccoides, assembly GCF_002162155.2. NCBI lineage: Eukaryota > Viridiplantae > Streptophyta > Magnoliopsida > Poales > Poaceae > Triticum > Triticum dicoccoides. The sequence goes on along the minus strand of NC_041393.1, from coordinate 621,436,010 downwards.
CGTGCGTTGCAACGGGTACTATAGAAAAATGCTTAGAAACCTGAAAAACAATTGACCACTTAAACAACTTTGCAAGTAGCAAAACAATATTTAACATAATCACATGTACCGAGGACCATATTCTTGAAACAAAGAGCGAAAATCTGATGATGCTTAAAGAAAGAAAGAAATTCCCTTAATTGCGTGAGGTTAGAAGCAAAATGATGTACCCCGTGTTCTTGTTTTCAGCTGACACCAGAACATAAAGTAGAAAATAAAAGGCTTAGTAATCAAAAGAGATGTAAAATGTCCAGCAAAAAGATAAAATAGTGAGACCAAGAGTAATTGGGTACCAGTCACACCTTAAGCTAAAGGTTTGCTAATGTGAATATTTCTATCTCTACACAACGATGATACTCACATATACCTGTCACAAGGAGTTAACACCTAAAGATAAAAAAATTGTCTTCTGGCTCCATCTCGGTGATATGCAAAGATACAGGTGATAGACTTTTCTAGGGGCTTGATGCTGGTGTAAAGATTGGCATTTCTGTTTGACGTGCTTCCTGGTCAAGGTCGCAGCGGGAGAAGGTCGGGCACACACACACTTTCTTGTTTTTGGTGAGAATGTACATGCGCTTTTTACATGAAACTCAATGAACATCTATTGATTCAGCTCGTAAAATATATGCTTCCACTGGTGAAAAAGTCTGAAAATGGATTACATCACACGCTAGACGTAAAGAATGATACAGAACACACATATCAACAACGCCGACAGGAAAGTAGGTCTAGGCATGTGCGCAGAGCTGCTCGAGCTGCTCCTCGAGTGCAGATCCACTCTCTAGTGAAGTCATAGATGTTTCTACATAGGCCTTTACTGAATTAATGAAGCCTGTTCGGAATTCCTCTGCAAATACTACGGCTCCAATCTTTCAGTATCGAGTTAAGTAGTTAACATTATAGTAGTGATAAATCATAAAATTCACAGCAAGCTGGAACCTAAGTCGCTTCTAAAACCACATACCAAGTAGGATATCCGGTCCCTTCTGGCCATTTCATAGGTTGTTTAATTTGTGGGCGCTCTGAATAAAATAGAAACAGGAATTTCAGTCAAACATGCATTATAGACAAAATGCAGTTGCTCCTTTTGAGCAGGTGCTGCATGAATATGATGCTTAATGGCCTAAAATTGCTCAAAACACAGCCATGCGCCAGATGGGCAGGCATGTGTAGGGCTTTGCTTTGGATTTTGCTCTCTGGTCCTCTAAGTATAAATCGACAAGGTAGTACTGAGGCTGAGAGTCACAAAATAATTCACTTCAAAACGATTTATATGTTCAACCATTGGCCCAGTTGCCATGAATTTTCTAGATAGTAATATTGTTCCGCCAAAGCTCCAATCCATCACTTTATCCTCTCTTTTTCCCAAATGGAAATGCAAGCATCCGTGCTCAACTTAACAATTCATCAAGAAAATTAAATAAAAAATGGTACATACCATTTGACATCGCTTCTGAATAATTGGAAGACCTTGTCAAAGGACCAGAAAACTTACATGTGAAGCATCATCAACAAGGCGATGATGGTTCATGAAGACTAATTCTGGTGTTCTTCAGCATATACTTCTCTGAATTCAAACTTTATGGCGTCATAATACTCTTTGCTTTTTTCCTTATGGTGACAAGGTTAGATCTCTTAAGAGGGTGAGGCCAATCAGTAAACACAGGGAATGACACTCCCCCACCGCACAAATATTATTGCATCATTTAGCAATCAGTATACACAGGAAGCCCAGTATGCCTTTTGCACCCTTCCAGAAAACTAAATACAGTACTATTTAGACCGCACAAATCTGCAACAACAAAACAACAACTTTTAGCATAGGAACACTCTCCTTAGGAAACGGTGGATACATGGTACGGACTGCAACAATTCTCAAGCAGTAAGAATAGACGAGAAAAAGAATGAAGAGAGCTTTTCAAAAGAAGAAAAAAAGGACTAACATTTGTTTTCATGAACTCTGCATTCCAAATATCTTCTAGGACATATGCCCGTGTGTTGCAACGGGGTGACAAAATTCAGCCTTTAAATGAAAATAGTATTAGTATAAAATACTGAAATTGTTCAACCATGCCCATTTATTTATTTTCTTCGTTTCATAGCATTTATTTATGCCAACCGGGAGGCCTTTGCTTATTTTTTGTTTCACAGACCACAGTCGCTTTTATTTTTCGTTTAGCATACAACAATCGTGCTCAACTGAGATTATTTGTTTCGTAGCCCACAATCTCCTTTATTTATGTCAACCAGAATTTTTCATTTCAGAGCCCACAATTTCCTTTATTTATACTAAACAGGGTTTTTTGATTCGCAGCCCACGATCCCTTTTATTTAGGCTTCCTGAGATTTTTCGTTTGGCAGCCAACAATCCCCAACTCCTTTTATTTATTACGCTAACCAGGTGATACTTTTTGCTAAACACAGCTCACCCTCCGTCAGTTTATTCTCAGGCTGCTTGTTAATTCTCATACTTATAGGCATATATAAATTGATAGAATTTTTAAAAAAAAAACTTGATAGAATTAGCTGTAAGAAGCTAGGTGCGACTATTTAATCTGTTAACAAACTTGTTTTATTATAAGCATGAGCAGATTCTGCCCAACTTGGCCCAAAAACATCAGGGTCGCAGCGAGGCCCAATAACAGCACAAATCAAACTTGATTGTGCTTTGGTTGGGTTCCAGATCTAGGAAGCGTCATGTGTAGTGGTATGATTGCAAGGACATAACAATTGTAATGGATTGTGAAATGAAAAATGGGCAGAACAATGTGATTATTTATCAACCATGCTTCTACTTTCTTTATAGCAGCAAGAGGTACTGCTGAATATAAAGAAAGAAATGCCTCCATCATATAGATATGTCTCAGTTTTGATGTAAATAATTTACGTGCTAGTCTGCTAGTATATATATATCTACATGAGGGAGATGGCACAAAGTACAGCTGCAGAAATTCTACAAATAGCTGGCTTGGCAAAAACTTGATAAACTATTGCTGCCAAATTAATTCAAACTAATACCTTTCATCACTTTTCTACACCATACTACAGGTCACATCCATGTGATACAGAAAGCCTTATCCAACATGACAAAAAGGTCGCACTGACACCAATTTGAACTAAAATCAGCAGTGCAAAAGAACACCAAATGAGTAATTCTTTGTTAGAGAAGCACTTGTGGTCCTCTTAGTTTAGATAAAACTAAATTCAGGATAATAGCAGTTAGGTAGTTTTTCGGACCCAAGAAGCTCAGTGACTTGCGTGACAATTCACGACTTCATCATGTCCATCTGCACCTTTGACATGTTCACCTAAACACAATAAAAGAAACAAATGTTTACCTTGGACTTGCATCAGATACCCTCTCTACACTATTCGCCTCCCATTGAACATGAACCAAAAAAACCTGGCGGTCGAGCTTGTGGGCGAACTTCCATATCTTGAGCATCTCAGCATGCTTGTTTGAGAATTGGGTATCCTGATCAGCCAACAACCCCTGCAAAAACCACGGCAAATCAGACTACCTCTCAAAGATCTGAAGAACAGGAAAAAATAATAGATACTCTGAAATTAAATGGCACATGTGGTTAGCGATCTAGGAATCAAAGATCAAATTATATATGGAGCCTTTGGCCAAACATTAGATGATAATTTGAATATGAGCATAGAATATGGCAATCCCACCTGAGAGGGTTGTGGTGTTCATATCCGTTCACTCTCACTGGAGCTATTCATGCTTTGTCCTTCCTCATCTCTGTTGCGCCCCAATCCAAATCTGCAAAGCATCCAAATCCATGGCAGAGAAGGGGATATTAGAGGTTGGCACAAAAAATAAAATCCCCGAACAAATTGCTACCCATTCTTTCTGTTCCCCCTTCTATTCAACCTTAGAATCCTTTAATTCAAGATCTTAAATTTGTCCTTGTAGCCAGTAGAAACAAGCAGAGTACGCACCTCGTCCTCGTCTGACGGGAGGACGTACTTGGGGATGGAGGTGTCAGGAGGCAGTACTTGAGCTCCAAATCGGAGCCGTCCTCCTCGAGGCGGAGGAGGCTGGGGGTGAGGAGTTGGGGCGGGTGAGGAGGCGAAGAACAGGGCAACGGCGGCGCTGCTGGAGGATAGCTAGAGAGGAAGACCGGCCGCGCGTGGCGGCGTCGAATCCTATCCAAATCGGAGACGTCCGCGTTGAGGCCGAGGAGGCTGGGGGTGAGGAGTTGGGGCGGGTGAGGAGGGGAAGAAAAGGGCAACGGCCGCGCTGCTGGAGGGTAGCGGGAAAGGTATACCGGCCGCGCGCGGCGGCTTGATTCATGGCGGCGCTGCCGTGCCGTCCCCAGGAAGAGGACCCGTGCTGTTGTGCGTACTCAGAGAGGACAGGCCGCCGTGCTATATTTTTTCCCTAAAGGCCAAGCCGAGTCCCAAGCCAATACACGAAACGTTTTCCCTTTGTTCACCACTCAAAACTGTACTGCGGGTTAATTGTCAAAAAGCACAGGGACTTCTTTGCAAAAACGCCGCAACGGTGAACCCGGAGACCCAATCCATACTTTATTATTAGGGAGAGATTAGGGAAAGATATACTCATGAACGATGTCCGGAGAGTCACGATGCAAAGCGCCGCCGCAGTCGCGCCAAAGCGGCAAAGGTTTTCACCCTGAGTTTCGGGGGCCACGTCGGTGCCCTAACAGGAATGTGACACCTGGAGGCACGCCGCCTCTAACGTCTAAGGGCATGTACAATGGTTCTATCTTAGCAATGCCACGTAGGATAAATGATGAGGTGGATGAAAGAGAAATCATAAGAGAAGGCTTGTCTTTTCTTAATTAAGAGAAGGCAAGAGATGATCTCTTAGCATAATATGTCTCACCACAATTTTAGGAATAACTAGTTATTGATGATAAGGCTAAAAAATGACCCATTGTAGACATGTTTTTCTGTCATCTCTAAATTACATGCAAGATTTAAGATAAGACTACCTTATCGACCATTGTACATGCCCTAAGAAGCAAAGCTTTCGCTCGGCACCTCCCACACCCCACAATTTCACCACAACAGGGAGACGTCCACATAATACCGGACACTCCAGATCCATATCGTGAACTAAGGGCTAGGCCACCACAACCTGCGACCACTTTGCCAGGACCACCCACCACAGCGTACCTCACCACCAAGATGACCGACTCACCCTGCCAACATAAGCCTCAATGTAGCTTGCTTGAGAGCCAACCATGAAGTCCGCACCCAGGGGCCCTGAGTCCTAACCGCTACCTAGGGCCATCGCCCAGTCATCTATGGCCTCCAGTACTGCCCGTCCCAAGCATGCCGCCATCAAGCACCGAAGGAACGGGTGGTAAGGCCACTCCTTCCCCACCCCTAGACAACCCCCAAGCCCGTGGTCAGACCATGAACACAGACAAATCAAGATACCACCGGCTCACCCTGCCCCAGTGGGCAAAGGGTGAGCACCCCGACGATCGGGTGAGGGGATGGATCCGTAGTCTGAGGGAAAGATCCACACTCCTTGGTGGCAGTCCAAAAATCGAAGGTGACCAGTCCTTCGGCATCGGTATGCACAGACCTGGTTAGGGTATGAAGGGAAGCCCTCCTCGGATCGACACCACAATTAAGGGCAGGAAAGAGGAGGGCAACATCGAAGCATGCGCCAACACCGATTAGATCGGTACCCTGCACATGCAGGCCTCCCGCGCCACCGCCCGGCCAGTCATGAGTAGAGCAATTGGCCGATTGCCTCCATGCGACAACACACACACACACACACAGAGAGAGAGAGAGAGAGAGACTCACACACGAGTTTGTTTATGTATGCAAGAAATAAAATAGACTTCCCCCAAAAAAATAGATTGTAAACAAAAAAAATCATGCTTTTATCCCAAGTTTAGCTGATTGTTCTAAGGCTGGTCACAATGGGCAAGAACATAAGCTAGTAACTTACACATTTTCCTAGACTATGTTACTACCATCATAGTGGGTAGGAACATCTATGTAGTGTCATGCAACAATGTATTTATTAGGTTATAGACTCATTGTTTCTTGGAGTGTGTGATGTTCCGGTAACTTAGAGGGTGTTTGGATCACTAGAGACTAGAGACTAGAGACTAATAGTAGTCACCTTTAGTCAGTAAACCTCCAAACACCCCTGACTAGTGGGTGACTAAAACTAGTTTAGTCCCTAGTCATCCCACCCCCAACTTTTACTGACTAGAGACTAGTAGTAGTCACCTTTAGTCAGTAAACCTCCAAACACCCCTGACTTTTACTGACTAAAGTCCCCCTCTCTCTCCTCTAATTGGGGTTGCATAAGGGACATTTAATACTGAGACATTTAATGCTGACTAGTAGTAGTCACTGTCGGTGTCAAAACCGGCGGATCTCGGGTAGGGGGTCCCGAACTGTGCGTCTAGGCGGATGGTAACAGGAGACTAGGGACACGATGTTTTACCCAGGTTCGGGCCCTCTTGATGGAGGTAAAACCCTACGTCCTGCTTGATTGATATTGATATTGTGGATGTTTACAAGAGTGGATCTACCACGAGATCAAGGAGGCTAAACCCTAGAAGCTAGCCTATGGTATGATTGTAATGGTTGTTGTTGTGGTTCTACGGACTAGAGCCATCCGGTTTATATAGACACCGGAAAGGGCTAGGGTTACATAGAGTCGGTTACAATAGTAGGAGAGCTACGTATCCGTATCGCCAAGCTTGCCTTCCACGCCAAGGAAAGTCCCATCCGGACACGGGACGAAGTCTTCAATCTTGTATCTTCATAGTCTTGGAGTCCGGTCAATGATGATGATAGTCCGGCCGATGATAGTTCGGCCGATGATGGTAGTCCGGCTATCCGGACACCCCCTAATCCGGGACTCCCTCAGTAGCCCCTGAACCAGGCTTCAATGACGATAAGTCCGGCGCGTATATTGCTCGGCATTGCAAGGCGGGTTCCTCCTCCGAATGATAGAAGATTATGAACACCAGGATAGTGTCCGGCTCTGCAAAATAAATTCCACATTCCACCGTAGAGAGAATAATATATACACAAGTTCAATCTGCTGACGTTTTTTTGCGGCATGACGCCACGCCGCTACCAAGCCATTACTTGAATCGTTTTTTACTCTACCACCTCAGCGCATTTAGCGAAGCGGTTTCCTTGGCACGTCTTGTCGAAGCAGAGATCGTGTTCCCCCTTAATCCGAGATTCTCATCAATACGGACGTGGGTAACCCAACCGCGCCATTGATGGTGATGCTTGGGGGATAAGCGAGTTTTACCAGGCCGGTGGGGGACGTGTAGACTTCGCCCGCCCATATAAGGGATAAGGATTCACCTTTTCACCTACGCCTTCTTCCTCCTTTGCTTATCCATCTCCGCGCACTTGAGCTCCAGCGCCCAAGCCCGCACATCTCGTCTCAACCTTCCCCAATCATGTCTGGAGCGGGAGGCAAGTGGATGACCTCCTCCGTTACGGAGGAGCACATCGAAAGACTGCGCAGCGCCGACTACCTGTCCGGTGACATTGCGCACCGGCTGCCCGACGAGGGGCAGCTCATCCCCACCCCCAGGCCCCATGAGAGGGTCGTTTTTCTTCCCCACTTCCTCCGCGGACTGGGCTTTCCACTTCACCCCTTTGTCCGGGGGCTCATGTTCTACTACGGCCTGAATTTCCATGATCTGGCGCCGAACTTCATCCTCAACATCTCGGTGTTTATCGTCGTGTGCGAGGCCTTCCTCTGCATCCAGCCCCACTTCGGCTTGTGGCTCAAGACCTTCAATGTCAAGCCGAAGGTAGTGAAGGGCACTCAAGCGGAGTGCGGAGGCGCCATGTTGGGCAAGATGCCCAACGTCCTTTGGTTTGAAGGGGCCTTCGTGGAATCCGTCAAGGGGTGGCAATCGGGGTGGTTCTATATCACCGAGTCGCGCGACCCTACGTGGGCGGCGGCCCCCGAGTTCAGATCTGGTATCCCCACGCAGCTCACCTCCTGGAAAGAGAAGGGCTTGCTGTGGGGCAGTTCGGAGGAGCTGACGGGACTCCAAGCCTGTATCCAGAAGCTGGTGAAGAAGCTCAGGCTGGTTAACGTGGTCCAAGTCATGCTCGTCCGCCGGATTCTCCCATGCCAGGAGCGGGCATTCAATCTGTGGAAGTTCGATCCGGAACAGCACCAGGCGCTGAGCGGGCTCTTCGACACGACGTACGAAGGCGCCTGGAGGGTGCTGTTTAAGGGCGCCGAAGCCCCCGCATCCACGACTGAAGATCGTGGATTTCACTCGCAGCGTCAAGCCGACGAGGTAAGTGATTCTACCCCTTTACGGGACACTTGCTTTTCATAGTTTGACTCTATGCGGGTTTTAATTTCCCCTTTTCCTTTGACAGGACTGGATGAGGAAGGCAGAGCAGATTATCTGCCCGGCTCCTATGCCAGAAAACCCAGTAGACGCCCATCTAGCGAGGCTGCTGGTTCCGGCACCGCACGTGGTGCCGGAGAAGAAGGCCAAGAAGGAGGCCACGGGTGCTCGAAAGAGTTCCCGTTTTCAGGTGTCCGACGACTCCGGGGCGGACTCCTCCCCTGAAAACGAGGAGGAGAAAGAGGAATCTCTCCCAGAGGAGGGAGAGAGGAAGAGGAAGGCTTCCCCAATAGGGGAGGCCGAAGGGGCCAAGAGGGGAAGGACTATTCCCCCGGACAGCTCCGCCAACATCAACGTTGGCGAGGAAGAATGGCCTTCAAGGGCCAGGCCTCCGGCGAGATCGTAAGTATCCGGATTCCTGAATGATTTATAATTTCTTTTTCTACGTCACATAGTGTCATTCTGATGCCGCATGCTGCCTGTAGTCCGGCCAATGATGATCTCCCCGCTTCATCGAGCGGGTCGTTGGCTCCGTCGGATGTAGACTCCATCCCGACCGCCTCCACCCCTCGTGACACCGAGGACGCCGAGGTGGGATCCCAAGAAGGGACCCATCAGGGGGAGGCTCCGGAGGCGCCACAAGGCGGCCTCCCGGACTTTGCGCCGGACTCCACATCAGAACCCGCAGTGGTTCCGGAGTCCGGCCGGCGGCCCCTTCGCACGAAGGGCAAGACCGTGACGCCGGCAGCTTCCGTCCAACCGGAGGTGCCGGACAATTTGTTGGAGGCGCTGCAGAGCGCTTCCATCGAGGAAGAACACCGCACTATTATGAGTGCGGTGATTCAGAAGGTACAGCTTGCCAAGAGCGGGCTGACTGAAGCCTGCAATAGCCTTCTATCAGGCTTTGAGGTAAGAAGTTAAAAATATGCAATGTAATACCGCATAGACAGTAGCCCCTGATGCTCGGTTCGGTGTTCGGAAAGAAAAGCCGGACTGAGGATCTGAAAAAAAAAGATATACGCAGGGTTGCTAAAAAATTATGTCAATATGGGTTGCAGGCTGCGCTGCTGACCTCTGCCGCACTGACTGCGGAGGTCGGTGCTTTGAAGCAGGAGCTCGAGCGGTCTGAGCAAGAGCTCGGCCGCGCCAAGAAGCAGCTCCAGGACAAAGAAGGTGAGTAACACCACTTTGAACTTGTACCTTACAGAAAAGTATTTAGGTTGCAACAAAAAATAACAAGGATAACATGGGTATTGCAGGGGCCACAAACGAGGTAGCGACTCTGAAGGAGGCCGTGTCCGCGGCCGAACACAATGCGGCCACGGAACGGGCAGAGCGAGAAAAGCAGGAGGCGCGAGTGGCGGTGGTTCGGCAAGAGCTCCAGGCTCTCATGGAAAAGCATGAGAGTTTGGAGCGTGACTCAAAAACTCGAGAGTCCGAGCTTGCCTCGGCTCTCGAAAGTGCCAAAACTGCCAAGGCCGATGCCCATAAGTCCCTTCAGGAGATTGAGTTGGTGAGGAAGATAGCGGCGGGTAAGGCATTTTTCATGAAAAGCAAGTATGTGAATGTAAATTACGTGTTACTTACCCGAATTCGGAGCTCTCCAGGGGCGTTTGCAGATCTGCCTCGCAGCGTGTCTGATGCCGCCGCATTCTACCGAGTCGAGGAGGGGAGCTCAACGGAGAAGGTCTTCTGGTCTCAGTATGCTGAGGCCGGCCATCCGGTGCCCTCTAGCGACCAGCTGAAGCAGCTGGTCGAGCTCCACAAGGTGGCCGAGCAGGCCATGAAGGGCCTCAGAGTCCGGCTGTGGCCTGGAGAGGCCATGCCTGGGAGCTACTTCGGCCTCGTGCAACGGTTGGTGGATGCGTGCCCCTGGGTGGAGGTTATCAAGCGCTCCGCCTGTATTGAAGGTGCTCGTCGGGCCCTTGACCGCGCAAAGGTGCATTGGGGCAAGCTGGATGCGGAGAAGCTAATCACTGACGCGCCACCAGCGGGCAAGGAATATCGTACGCCCGAGATGTACTATAAGACTGTCCTGAAGGGTGCCCGCAAGATTGCGGATGAGTGCCCCAGGGATGTAATTAATGAGTAAATTCGCAATGTGTTATCCTGTGCGCTGAAAACTTTGTTCATATGCGCTAAGCAACTCTTGTTAATTTAAAATATTACCTTCTGTGCGGCCGTTTATTAAATCTGAGAGATGGCAAGTCGTCGGCTTCAGCCCCCATGCCACGAGTGCTGGGGTGTTCGGGATAAACTTGAGCACTCTTGTTCCCATTTTTGGGTCCATCTAGGGAGGCGCTCAACACAACAAACAAGGCAATCGGACTTATAGTGCTTGAACACTCTCACTTAGCCATAGAATTCTATAATTTTAAATTTCGGCGAAGCCCCTTGTATTCGGAAGACCGAATTCGGGGCGCTATCCACGCCTTCGTCGGACATTATCCGATACTTCGCTCGAAGCGGCGTAGGTCTTTAAGGACCCGAAAAGACCTCTCGAACAGCAACCAGTCTCTCGCCTTATCATGACAGTCAGTTTTAGCTTTCTCCACTGAGGCGTTAACCCGGCTCAACCGGGGGCAATCGCAGTGGTTCTCCCAGTGCTACCTTAGCCGATAGAACGGAACATAAGGTGCCAAACATGGGAGCCGGGCAAACCCAACTATTGACCCAAGACATGATTCAGAGCCGATTCATATAATGCTAAAAGTTCGGGGTGCCGCACTTGTGAAAGTGTGCGGACTTGATCACACCATAATGCGGGGAACATAAGCCCCTGGTGTATTTGGCCGTACCAAAATGTACGGATGCAACATGTCGTAAATGAACATATATATATATATATAAGGTAATGCAATTATGGGCAAAACAGTGCTGCATTTTATTCGAGAAGATTTGCTATGAGTGCGGAATGATACAAATAGTGCGGAAAGCAAGGGATTGGACGAATTAAAGGTGTCTCCCTCCAGGGGTAGGCCGCGGAATGGTGTATTTGACAAATTTAATGCTCGTAATGGAGACCACTTGAGTGTTCGTCGCAGCCTTTGTCCCGCCCTGGCTGTTGCATCATGAGTTTGGCAGGTTCGCCGCCGGACAGAGTTCTGTATAAAAAAGAGAGAAATAAAAGATAAAAAGAGCGATACACTTGGGAGCCCCTGGTGTGGTCGAACCGCACTCTAGGTCTGTTGTGGTGGTGCCTCTCCCCCTATGCCCATGGTATCTCTAGGGCGTAATTATGTACGCGGAGAGTTTGTCTTACAACTGTGCGAGGGCTGGGGTTGAGGCCGCATTGCTACGCGTGCTCGGAATGTGTCAGGTGGTCTTGGTTGATGTTGCTCCGGGCGCGTTTGGCCGTGTCCGGTCGTTTAACGGCCGGACTCGAAAATTGCCTTAAAAGGCTGCTCTGTACTTCTGCCGCGAGAGCCGCTGTATGTTCCTCCGTTCGGAGGGAGCGTTCCGCGTTTCCATTGACCGTGATGACTCCTCGAGGGCCTGGCATCTTGAGCTTAAGGTATGCATAATGCGGCACCGCGTTGAATTTTGCGAACGCGGTTCGTCCGAGAGAGTGTGATAGCCACTGCGGAATGGGACTATGTCGAAGATTAACTCCTCGCTTCGGAAATTATCCGGGGATCTGAAGACCACTTCCAGTGTAACTGAGCCTGTACAACTGGCCTCGACACCTGGTATGACACCTTTGAAGGTTGTCTTTGTAGGTTTAATCCTTGAAGGGTCTATGCCCATCTTTCACACTGTATCCTGATAAAGCAGGTTCAGGCTACTGCCGCCGTCCATCAGGACTCTCGTGAGGTGAAATCCATCGACGATTGGGTCTAAAACCAATGCGGCGAATCCGCCATGGCGGATACTGGTCGGATGGTCTCTTCGATCGAAAGTGATCGGGCAAGATGACCATGGGTTGAATTTTGGGGCGACTGGCTCCATCGCGTATACGTCCCTTAGTGCACGCTTCCGCTCCCTCTTGGGTATATGCTTGCGTATATCATGTTTACCATCCGAACTTGAGGGGGGAATCCCTTTTGTCCTCTGTTGTTCGGCGGCCGGGTCTCTTCCTCGTCATCGCTGTGTAGCCCCTTGTCATTGTTTTCGGCGATTAATTTGCCTGCCTGCTTGAATACCCAACAATCTCTGTTGGTGTGGTTAGCTGGCTTTTCGGGGGTTCCATGTATTTGACAGGAGCGGTCGAGTATTCAGTCCAAATTGGACGGGCCCGGAGTGGTTCTTTTGAATGGCTTCTTCCGTTGACCGGGCTTGGAGCCTCGGAATCCGGCGTTGACTGCCGTATCCTCATTGCTGTCGCCGTTAATGCGGCGTTTGTTTTTGTTTCGACGCGACCTGCCATTGCGGTCCTTGGTATCCGGACTGCCAGCGTTTTTGTTGAGGTTGTTGCTGCGAGCTAGCCAGCTATCCTCTCCCGCACAGAAGCGGGTCATGAGTGATGTGAGGGCTGCCATGGATTTCGACTTTTCCTGTCCTAGGTGCCGGGCCAGCCACTCGTCGCGGATGTTATGTTTGAAGGCAACGAGGGCCTCTGCATCCGGGCAGTCGACGATTTGATTTTTCTTTGTTAAGAACCGTGTCCAGAATTGCCTGGCCGATTCGTCTGGCTGCTGGATTATGTGGCTTAGGTCATCTGCGTCCGGTGGTCGCACATACGTGCCCTGGAAGTTGTCGAGGAATGCGGCTTCCAGGTCTTCCCAGCATCCAATTGACTCTGCGTGCAGGCTGTTAAGACAATGCCGAGCTGGTCCTTTAAGCTTGAGCGGGAGATATTTGATGGCGTGAAGATCGTCGCCGCGGGCCATATGTATATGGAGGAGATAATCCTCAATCCAAACCGCGGGGTCTGTTGTGCCATCGTAGGATTCGATATTAACGGGTTTAAACCCTTCAGGGATTTGATGATCCATTACTTCGTCAGTGAAGCATAGTGGGGTGCGCGGCGCCTCTGTATTGAGCAATATCGCGACATAGCTCGAGAGAGCGTTGTCTGCTGTGTTCGGCCCGGCTGGAGTAGTTGTATCCGGCGCGACGGTATTCGTCGTGGGTCTTGGGGCGCCCACGTGATCCATAGATAGATCTGGATTGTCTTACCTTGTCCTCCAATATATCCCACAAGTCCGGCGCGTTCCCCCGTGGCTTCATGCTTTTTGAGCGGTGCCGGGGTACGGTTTTGGTGGAGGGCTTGCACGCCTCTCTGTTGCGGCCACAAGGTGGTCGGTCTGCCGTATTATGCGCTGGTGATGCAGGTTTGTACGCTTCCTCCTCTAGTCGGGGAGCAACTTGCGTTTTGGGTAACTTTTGGAGGGGCGTTCGAGTTCATACTCTTCGGCCGCGAGGACCTCGGTCCATCTGTCGGCCAGTAGGTCTTGATCAGCTTGAAGTTGTTGCTACTTTTTCTTTATGCTGTTTGCCGTGGCCATTAGCCTGCGTCTGGAACGCTCTTGTTCGACGGGATCCTCAGGCACGACGAATTCGTCGTCGTCGAGGCTTGCCTCGTCTCCGGAGGGAGGTAAGTAATTATCATCCTCGACCTCTTCGTCTGCCGCCCTCTCGTGAGGGCTTGCTTCTGCCTCCTCCTGCGCTGGATCGTGCTGGAGGGGGTTGTCTTCGGCACTTTCTGGGGTGTTATTATCTCCTGTGCCAGAATCTCTATTCTTGCTGTGGCGGGATTTAGAGCGGCGCCGCTGATGTCGGCGCTTGGGCTGTTTCTTTAAGGAATCGGCCTCCGTTGCTTCTTCGCCGTCCCCATCTTTTGGGGTGTCCACCATATATATGTCATATGACGAGGTGGTCTTCCAGTGTCCTGTAGGCACTGGTTCTTGATAGTCTCCGACATCGTCGTCCATACCGTCGATGTCTTCGGAGTCGTAGTCGAGTACGTCGGTTAGATCGTCGACGGTGGCTACGAAGTGGGTGGTGGGTGGGCTCTGAATTTCTTCATCATCCGCGTCCCAACCATCCTGGCCGTAGTTCGGCCAGGGCTCTCCGGATAGCGAGAGATGCTTCAGCGAATTTAAGATATCGCCGAAAGGTGAGTGCTGAAAGATGTCCGCAGCGGTGAATTCCATGATCGGCGCCCAGTCGGATTCGACTGGCAGGGGCGCAGGAGGTTCGGAGTTCGGCAGAGAGTCCGGCACCTCGGAGTCATGAGCTTTATGCGGGACAAGGTAAGTGTTCGGCTCCATCGCCGTGGAAGTTCCAGCTCCCGAGGCGGTGTCCAGCCATCCGTCCTCGATCCGTGCGATCGGCTCCGGACTATGGGTCGGAGCGGATTCGTGTGCGGCCTCCAAGGTGCTGTCCGGCGGCAGAGTTAGGTCGTGCCCATCGTGACAGCGCGGCACGCTCGGCTGTGGCTCAGATCCATCGAAGATCAAATCCCCGCGGATATCGGCCGTGAAGTTTAGGCTTCCAAACCTGACCTGACGGCCAGGGGCGTAGCTTTCGATCTGCTCTAGATGGCCAAGTGAGTTGGCCCGCAGTGCGAAGCCGCCGAATACGAAGATCTGTCCCGGGAGAAAGGTCTCACCCAGGACTGCGTCGTTGTCGATTGAAGAGGCCATCAAGCCTATCGGTGACGACACAGAGGAACTCTCAATGAAAGCACCAATGTCGGTGTCAAAACCGGCGGATCTCGGGTAGGGGGTCCCAAACTGTGCGTCTAGGCGGATGGTAACAGAAGACTAGGGACACGATCTTTTACCCAGGTTCGGGCCCTCTTGATGGAGGTAAAACCCTACGTCCTGCTTGATTGATATTGATATTGTGGATGTTTACAAGAGTGGATCTACCACGAGATCAAGGAGGCTAAACCCTAGAAGCTAGCCTATGGTATGATTGTAATGGTTGTTGTTGTGGTTCTACGGACTAGAGCCATCCGGTTTATATAGACACCGGAGAGGGCTAGGGTTACATAGAGTCGGTTACAATAGTAGGAGATCTACATATCCGTATCGCCAAACTTGCCTTCCACGCCAAGAAAAGTTCCATCCGGACACGGAACGAAGTCTTCAATCTTGTATCTTCATAGTCTTGGAGTCCGGTCGATGATGATGATAGTTCGGCCGATGATGGTAGTCCGGCTATCCGGACACCTCCTAATCCGGGACTCCCTCAGTCACCTTTCAAACAGGGCCTGACTAAAAACTTCTAGTCTGACTACTACTAGTCACATGACTAGAGAGTATCCAAACACCCTTTTAGCTAGTTACCACAAGCACCTCTCTTTTCATTTAATACGTGTCACATAAGCAAAGTTGTATTTGAGTGGGTGGTGTTACTCCTAAGTTCCTCCCCACTGTGACCAGCCTAAAACAATTGTATACTACCTCCGAGTTCTCGATTCGAAGAAGAGAAAACCTAGAAATAATTTTCTCCGGAAAGAGAAAATAACCGGACAACGTTTGCTGTGATCGTCCAAAGTGCTTTCACTTTTTCTCAACGGGAGCCGCTGGGCAATATGAGCAGACGAACAGCGCGTATGGGGAGCAGGAGGCGCGGGCGGATGGTGGCTTCCACCAACGTACTCCACGACCGAGGCAATTAACCACGTGGCGATAGGCTACCGCTACGCATGCACCACCCACATAAATTCAATTTGATGCGGTAATTAATCACCTAATTAACTTCACATACAATTTCCTAGACACTTTGGACTTCTTGGCTTCTGCCAGCAATAACGTCACCGGGTGCGCGCTACGCTCCCTCGACTGCACAACTACCAACTTAACTCCAATCGTGTGACGCGCGTGTGAGTATAAAAGAAGGAACCTCCCGGCCTCCCTCTGATCTGCCATTCTCCACCTCCAGACACCAGTCTACCGTAAGAAGCTCGCCATGTCCAACGCTGCTGCAACTGCCGTCGGTGCCACAAGCGGCGACGAGCCGTCGCTAACCGCGTCGACCATCGACGCCCGGGCCGTCGGGTCGCACGTCCTCCGCATCAACGGCTACTCCTACGTCACCTCGGAGAGTTTCACCGTTGGGGGCCATCGTTGGTGTCTGAAATACTACCCCAACGGTTACTCCTCAGGCCATTCGGCTTCAATATCAATCTTTCTGCGTCTTGATCACAGTGATGCCGATGAAGTCAAAGCAAAATTCAGAATTAGTTTGCTCGACCAGGCGGGGAACCCTGTGCCGTCTTACACCCATGATGGCGGTCCTTCGACGTTCTCCCATAGGCACAGGCGGAGGATGCGGTAGGGCGAGGTGGGGCGCTCGCCCTACCTTGATTTCTGGGATTTTTTTGCTAGGTATACGTATCAGTCGATCGCTACAGATCGAGTCGATCGATAATTTCAAGTGAAACGATTTATTGGGCCTCGTCCTAGTTGGGCCGTCATTACGTCACGGGCTGGCTTGGCTCGATCCACCGAGACACAGCGAGGCCACGCACGCGAAACGCTCCAGAGGACCGGAATCCTCTCTCGAACAGAGACACGACACGACCACGCAACGGCGGCGGCGGCGGAGCTTAGCGGCTCGCCATGCGGGGATGGGGGTGGCGGATCAGCAGGACTGCAGCCTGAAGGAGAGCGCCAGGGGCGGCGCGGCGGCGGCCAGCAGGAGCGCCAAACGCGCCTGGGGACAGGGGCGCTTTCCCGGCGGCTACGAGCGCTCGCCGTTCTGTGTGGGCAGCAGGAGCTCGCGTGAAAATTTGAGGGCAACGGTCAGAACGAGAAGATGGACAGGAACAAGAAGGGGAAAGGGGCAGCAAAAGCGAAGGGCATATGTAAATTTCTAGAATTTTAGTGTCATTTTGAGATAATGGTTTGATAATAGTACAATGATGTGGCAGTGATTAGTTGCATTTTACTATGGATTACATAAAGGATGATCCAGGACTAAGCATTTCACTTGATTGATTTAGCCCCAGTATTAGAAATGATGTTAGATTTGCTTACATAGAGATAGTTCCAACTCAACCAATTTGTCCAAATTTTCCACCATACAAAGATGAAAGATGTTTTCGAGCAGTATGGTATAAGGATTTTGAAGCTTGGGATATAGTGTTTCAAAGAAAAAAAGCTTACTGCCACTATTGGAAGCTTTTCAGAAGAAGGGTAGGGCACTACCATTGCCCGGGTCTTCTACACGCCATTAAAGCTTAATAATCGGTATGTTTTAGGTTGTTCTTCTATTTAAAATATGTTCGCATTTTCATTGTATTTGGCTACTCTGTTTAGGATCGTATGAAAATATTTTTGTGCACTGTTGGTTCGTATTATTTATGTTGGTTTTGCATCAATTTTTTGTTTTGCTTAAGAGTTCGCCCCATCTCAAAAAAGTTTCGTCCTCCGCCACTGCCATAGGCAAGGTGGTAATGCTGCATGGGGTCACGGTACTTTCATCTATAGGATGGACCTGGAGAGATCAGACTACCTGAAGGACGATGTTTTCAGTATCAGGTGTGATGTGGCCGTGCCACTAGGGAAAACGGTCGGAGTTCGTCGTGGCGTTTGAACTGGCCGGAGGGACCCTTGGGCTTGATCTGTTGTGGGCGATCTCATGAGTGTGGAGGCAATGTTGCAAGGTCTCTTTTTTAACTTCTACTACTATTATTACTTCTGTTTCACTGGGTAATGTTTGCTTAAGCACAGCTGTGCACATCGGTTTGGTCATGGAGTCTGTAATGGAATCATCGAACTTATAAGATGAATTTCCGAGTCGTGTCATTTTTAACTTTTCTGTATTCCAGTGTGTAAACCGAACTTTGTTGGGCGTCATCGTATTATGTAGAGTTTCGCATGAATTTGTCTTTGTAATCGCCTATGCAAATGAAAACCAGCAAAAGTAGTTCAACTTTGTGTTAATGGAGTACTCGACTAGCTAGTTTGTTTTCCAGTGCGTTTGACGGGGACTCAAGCTTTGCCAGATTGCATCTTACGCTGGCAACGTCCAGGCCTATCTGGCCATGCCATCATCGAGCAGCGGGAGCAGCACTCTCAGCACTGCATATGCCTCAGGCCTTCATCTGCCTCTGACCTGCATGAGACAATTTGTTCTTTTTTAAAATTAGATTCAAAGTTGAAAGTTATAGTACAGAAAAGAAAGAGCTACCATTTCTGAAATTTGTATAAAATGTTGACTGAACCATAAGCAAGTACTACAAATCAGAGTTTGAAATATAAACAAATCAAAGTATAGCTTCACTTTTAAAATTAAATTTGTTATATATATATGAGGGTTAACTTCTGCGCTTTATCTTGGCCTTATTGTCAATTTATTTTTCCTGACATGCATGGACTTTGACCTACATAAAACTACTACTATAAAAAGTTTCATATGAGACATGTATATCTGTCATTATTGTTCAGAAAATGTGCTAACTTTTTATTTAACTATTGTGTGGAAACTTTACATTAAACTTACATCATGGATATCGATAGTGAGTTGAGCATATATGTCCCGAATAATATTATATGTGCATTTTTTTGAAGTCATCATTTCTATAAAATTTTATGAATACTTTATTGGCATACATAATCATTTTCTGAATACTTTCTACGATGGTTCGAGTTTTAAAATATAAAGTAAAAAATGCTCGCCTCTCTCCACCCGCAAGACATGTCTCTACTTGGCGAGTCATGTTCATTCCTGGCAACGAGGCAAATTAACCAATAATCAACCTCAACCTGTTGCTCGACAAGCCAAAAGTCTAGAATCTAGGTTTCCATCCCGAAGAATTTTTCCTCATATTACCAAAGAATGAAAAATATACAAACAAGTCAAAACAATAGGGTGTTTTCTGGAAATTTGAAGCAAACATGATTTTAGTTTGTTCAAATTTGACTACATAGTATACCTACAAATCCTTTCAAGATTCTGATCCAGATATATATGAAATTTGTCAAAATTGATGGAAGCGTGAATTTCTTGTGATTTTGACAAAGTATAAGGACCTATTTGCAAAAGTACATGAGGTCACATTTTTAACTTATTCAAAAACAGAAACAAAATGGTTATTCATAATCTATGAAAACATCTACCCCAAATTGTTATATAATTTGTATATGTTTCAGTTTAAATAAGTCATATTTTAATTAATCTAATTCGTACATCTTTAAAACTTTTCTAAAAATAAAAAATGATTTAAAAATAAAAAAATTACTTTGCTGGCGACTGTTGTCAGGGCCGTATGCCGCCGTCAGGGCTGTCGGCATAGAGCTAAGAAAGCTAGTGCATATATGTCGACGAGCGGAGCTATGCCGATGACATATATGAATGTTTGTCGACGACCGAGGCTATGCCGATGGCATATATGAATGTTTGTCAACCGTCGGCGTATCTCTATTTATGTCGACGGCCTTGACAAAAAGCCGTCGACAACTACGGACTTTCCCATAGTGCCAAAGACCCTGCAAGAGATAGAGCGGCCAGATCCTCGCCGCCACATTTCCCAGTGGTTGCGTGGCATTCCAGCCTCTCGAGCTCCTCAGCCTTAGCGAGTCCGCGAAGGGAGAGCTAACGGCAGGCTAGGTGTCGTGGTTCTAAGTCTGACAGTAGAATGGGGAGTAGGTATGGAGAGGCAAGATCCTAGCTATGGAGTAGTTGTACACACGAGTGTTTAACGAGTTCAGGCCCTTCTCTGAGGAAGTAATAGCCCTACGTCTCGGAGCCCGGAGGCGGTCGACTGGTTTATGTGTATATGAGTTACAGGGGTGCGAACCCTTCTACCAGTGGAGGGGGGTGGTTTATATAGAGGATGCCAGGACCCCAGCCAACCCACGTAGCAGAGGGTTAAAGTACATTAAGGCCGGGCATTACTGGTAACGCCCTACATAAAGTGTCATCATGACCATTAAGACTACTTAATTACAGACCGTTTGGATACAGAGTAGATCCTGAACTTCTGGTGGTCGAGTGAGTCTTCATGGTCGAGTGTCTTTAGATTCATCGAGTGTCTTCTAGCCGGTCGAGTAATATCTCTCTTGGTCGACTGAAAGGTAGCTTCGTCTAAGGATGTCCTTGGGTATGGTATCCTAGATAGGTCCATGACCCTACCCTAGGTACATAACATCATCATTAGCCCCCGAATGGATCGAGGTTCGAGTGAGGAAGGAGTTGATGATTTTCTCCGACCTATTTCCCGTGCTTTGATTATGTCGTATCCTGGATCGGCGATTTCTCTTTCGGCGTTGGCGTCAACTTTTACTTCAGTCGCCTTGATCCATCCTTGTCTTCTGTCGAGTGAACTTTTGAATTTTAGAGAACTTCCGAGCGACGGATCGTAGGAAAGATATTGTCTGACAGATTGATCTGCCGTTAGCGGATTTTGTGGGATCCGAATTTTGGGAAGCGCGCGAAACGGGGCGGACCGCGGTACTCGGATGGGATAAGGCGCGGACGCCTCGATTTCCGTGCCGCCTTTTTCGCCACGTATCGTGCGTGCGCGACTGTTTCGGGATGTGACAGGACCGCCCGGGCCCACTCGTCAGCCACTCGGAAGTGTCCTTACATAAAGCGCCGGGCGAGGGTTTTTTGAACAGTGCCTTCCCATTCTTCTCTGTGCCCTCTTCGCCTCCGCCCGCTGCGCCTGCTCTCGCCTCTGCTTATCCACTCCTCGCGCGCTTCGCTGGCGACAATGGTGAAGGAGAAGACGGCGGCCTTGGAGCGCGCGAAGAAGGCGACGACGGCGGGGAAAGCGAAGGCGAGAGCGTCCAGTCGGGGCGGATCTTCGTCAAGATCCCGCCTGCCAAAGGGTTGGGTCCAAGGGGATTGGATCCGCTCGACCATCACCGAGATGGATCTCAATGACCTGGCCAACGAGGGTCTGATCCCCCATGGGTCAGCAAGGCTTCCGGGGTCCGAGTGTCAACCGCAGCCGCAGGAGGGTTAGTGCGTCCTCCTAGCCACTCATATCGATCGTGGATTCTCTCTGCCGCCGAGTGTTTTCTTCCGAGGGTTCTTGAACTTCTTTGGGGCGCAACTCCACCATTTCACTCCCAATTCTATCGCCCACCTCGCTGCTTTCATTTCCATGTGCGAGAACTTCCTGGGTTGTCGACCTCATTGGGGTCTCTTTAAGCACATATTCACCTGTCGCTCACAGACGGTGAAAAAGGCGAGTCCGGGTGACGAGGGGACTAAGGTTATCCAGATGTGCGGGGGTCTTGGGATTCAGATAAGGAATAAGAGTACTTTCCCGGCCATGACCCTTCCTGAGTCGGTCAGAGGGTGGCAGTGTTCTAAGTCTGACAGTAGAATGGGGGGTAGGTATGGAGAGGCAAGAACCTAGCTATGGAGTAGTTGTACACACGAGTGTTTAGTGAGTTCAGGCCCTTCTCTGAGGAAGTAATAGCCCTACGTCTCAGAGCCCGGAGGCGGTCGACTGGTTTATGTGTATATGAGTTACAGGGGTGCGAACCCTTCTACCAGTGGAGGGGGGTGGCTTATATAGAGGACACCAGGACCCCAGCCAACCCACGTAGCAAAGGGTTAAAGTACATTAAGGCCGGGTGTTACTGGTAACGCCCTACATAATGTGTCATCATGACCATTAAGACTACTTAATTATAGACCGTTTGGATACAGAGTAGATCCTGAACTCCTGGTGGTCGAGTGTCTTTAGATTCGTCGAGTGTCTTCTAGCCGGTCGAGTAATATCTCTCTTGGTCGACTGAAAGGTAGCTTCGTCTAAGGATATCCTTGGGTATGGTATCCTAGATAGGTCCATGACCCTACCCTAGGTACATAACATCATCATTAGCCCCTGAATGGATCGAGGTTCGAGTGCGGAAGGAGTTGATGATTTTCTCCGACCTATTTCCCGTGCTTTGATTATGTCGTATCCTGGATCGGCGATTTCTCTTTCGGCGTTGGCATCAACTTTTACTTCAGTCGCCTTGATCCATTCTTGTCTTCTGTCGAGTGAACTTTTGAACTTTAGAGAACTTCCGAGCGACGGATCGTAGGAAAGATATCGTCTGACAGATTGATCTGCCGTTAGCGGATTTTGTGGGATCTGAATTTTGGGAAGCGCGCGAAACGGGGCGGACCGCGGTACTCGGATGGGATAAGGCGCGGACGCCTCGATTTCCGTGCCGCCTTTTTCGCCACGTATTGTGCATGCGCGGCTGTTTCGGGATGTGACAGGACCGCCCGGGCCCACTCGTCACCCACTCGGAAGTGTCCTTATATAAAGCGCCAGGCGAGGGTTTTTTGAACAGTGCCTTCCCATTCTTCTCTCCGCCCTCTTCGCCTTCGCCCGCTGCGCCTGCTCTCGCCTCTGCTTATCCACTCCTCGCGCGCTTCGCCGGCGACAATGGTGAAGGAGAATACGGCAGCCTTGGAGCGCGTGAAGAAGGTGACGGCGGCGGGGAAAGCGAAGGGGAGAGCGTCCAGTCGGGGCGGATCTTCGTCAAGATCCCGCCTGCCAAAGGGTTGGGTCCAAGGGGATTGGATCCGCTCGACCATCACCGAGTCTCAATGACCTGGCCAACGAGGGTCTGATCCCCCATGGGTCAGCAAGGCTTCCGAGGTCCAAGTGTCAACCGCAGACGCAGGAGGATGAATGCGTCCTCCTAGCCACTCATATCGGTCGTGGATTCTCTCTGCCGCCGAGTGTTTTCTTCCGAGGGTTCTTGAACTTCTTTGGGGCGCAACTCCACCATTTCACTCCCAATTCTATCGCCCACCTCGCTGCTTTCATTTCCATGTGCGAGAACTTCCTGGGTTGTCGACCTCATTGGGGTCTCTTTAAGCACATATTCACCTGTCGCTCACAGACGGTGAAAAAGGCGAGTCCGGGTGATGAGAGGACTAAGGTTATCCAGATGTGCGGGGGTCTTGGGATTCAGATGAGGAATAAGAGTACTTTCCCGGCCATGACCCTTCCTGAGTCGGTCAGAGGGTGGCAGTCAACTTGGTTTTACTGCCAAGACGAGCCGACGCCGGGGCAGTCGACTGGTCTCCCTCCGTTTTCCTTGGACCGAGTGGACAAACCCTCTTCTCTGAAAGTGCTTCCTGAGGAGAAAGCCCAGGTAAAAATGCTGATGGAGCGCGTAGTCCAACTCGTTAGGGACGGAGTGATGGGTATGGATCTTCTGGAGGTCTTCCTTAGGCGGCGCATCCAACCACTTCAGTACCGAGGCCATCCGATGTGGCTGTATTGTGGTACCGAAGACACCACTCGGGTCCATCCAGAAGTGGTCGACGACACCACACTGGAGAGGTGGGTGGCCGCAATCACGGGGAATAAGGACAACCCTCGAGGGGCTAGGAGGATCCCACCACTCGACTGTACCTACACACCGGACACGGTATGGCCACTTGTTTCCAATTGCAATCTTGCTTTATTCATTCTGCTTAGCTGCGAATTGGTCGAATGATCTTTGTTTTGCTTTGTTGCCTGACAGGCCACCACGGAGTTATACTCGATGCCCAATGGAGCGCAAACACCGACTGAGGAGGAGGAAGGAAGTGGGGCAAAATCCCGGAGGAGTGGGATTCGGATGCTGACGACGATGATGAGGGTGATGACTCTGGTGAAGAGGAAGAAGAGGAGGAGGAGGAGGAGGAACTTGTACCTCCTCGCTCAGAAAGACGCTCGAAGCTTG
The DNA here is from genome assembly GCF_002162155.2 of Triticum dicoccoides. Lineage (NCBI taxonomy): Eukaryota > Viridiplantae > Streptophyta > Magnoliopsida > Poales > Poaceae > Triticum > Triticum dicoccoides. The sequence continues at coordinate 621,412,033 of NC_041393.1, read as the reverse complement.
TCCATGATCCCGCGGTTGAGCGCGGTAAGGGGGTTGCAACCGTCACACAGTTGTCCAAGCGCCCTCAGACTACTTCTCCGGCGCCGACTGAGAAAGCTCCGAAGCAATCTCGGGTGGCACCGTCGAAGTCGGCGAAGGTCTTGCCAAAGATGAAGATGGTGATCCCCACTATCTCAGGGTAATGGTGTAGCTTGAATTTGTCTGCTCCTCATGAACTTATTCTTGGCCGACTCACGAGTTAATCGACTGTCTTCTGAAACCACAGTGCTGCTACTTCTGATACCTTGGCCAGAGCTGGGGATCAGGAGATGGAGGATGCTGTTACTTCGAAACCTGGTATGACTCTTGTAGTTCCGCCTTCAGTCGATTGGCTTCTTGTCTCTAACTTTGATTCTTTTTCTACAGCTTCATCTAACGTCGTTATCAATCTTCCCGACGACGATGACGAGGAACCACCAAGGCAGAGGAGGAGCAAGAAAGCGTCTGCTGGCAAGGCGACTCAGGACGTGCCAGCACCTGAGACGTTGGTCGTGGGGGGAGACAATGTCACTCGGCCTACCGTAACCTTTGCAGTGCCGTTGATGAGTGCTCGTCCTTCGTCGTCGAGTGCTGCTCAACCCTCGCTTTTCTCAACCTACCCCATTCCAGAAGACCAAGCTAGTGCTGCTAAAGAAGCAATACGCCAAGCGGGGGTCATGATGGAGTAGGTGAAGGCAATACGAGAAGCCAGCCAGGCAGCCTATGACGCCAATTCGGCTCTTCAGAGTAATGTTCAGGTCAGTCGGTCACTGCCTGTTCTGTTAGGATATGATATCTGAAAACTCTTCTTTCTGAAATTCTTACAGTTTGTCCTACACCCACTGGGTGTGTCGATTGAAATTCCGGATTAGTGGGGGCACGCTGAGTGCACCCACTGGGTGTAGTCCCCAAGGCTATGGTCGACTGCTGGCAGTCGACCATAGGCTTTATGTCTTAAGTTTTTTTTCCTTACTCGACTAGGTCGAATAGATTCATAGACCGGTGGGGGAACGCTGAGTGCACCCACTGGGTGTAGTCCCCGAGACTGTGGTCGACTGCTGGCAGTCGACTATAGTCTGAAGAACATCTCCCTTTTTTTGTTGGTCGACTGGTCGACTCTAACTGATGAAACTAGTGGGGGCACGCTGAGTGCACCCACTGGGTGTAGTCCTCGAGACTATGGTCGAATGTTTGTATTCGGTCGTAGTCTTAGAAACGCTATGATTTTTCCTTAGTCACTCGGAAGTGAATTGTCTTTGACATCTGTCGATTGGTTCTTCGTAGAAATCTTGTGACCTTGCGGCTCATTACACTGAGTTGGAGAACAAACACATTTAGCTCGAGCTCGATCTGAAACTGGCCCAAGAGAACTTGACGAAAGTGAAGGAGGAAGCTAAAGGTATGCTTGGTGAGGCCTTTGACGACTGCCTTTGCCTCTCACTTGTTTCCGAATCTAATCTCACTGTAACTTTGCAGACAAAGTGAGGGATGCCCTGAAGAAGCAAGACCTTGACTTGGCGGAGATGCGAAAAACTGCTTTAGAGAAGACCAAGCTTGCAGATGAGAAGCTGGTGACCAAGCTTGAAGAAGAAAACACCAATCTGAAAGCTGCTCTTGATGCTGCCAACCAGGAGGTCAGTCGACTAAAAAGTGACAAGACCACTCTGAATGACAAGGCCAGTGAGTTAGTGAGAAAAGAACGATCTGGAGGCTTATCTGGGTGGACTCGCCAAGAAGTTATTAATCATGCTTGAAGGTAACCTGTTGTATCAAACAAATATTTTAACTGTAATCTCCGACTGTTGTCTTGACTCGGTGGTTGTGCTTGCAGAATTTTGCGAGAACTTTGAAGAGGAGACCGGTCGACTGGAAATAAACCTGGACCCCATCAACTCTCCCGTGAAAGATGAAGTCGCCATGAATGTGCTCCGGCTTGAATCTCGTGTTGTTGCTGTCATCGACTATCTCGCAAGGCTGAAGGTCGCAACTTCTCGCATCGACATGACACTCTGGCCAAGAGAGACGCTCCAGAATGACCTCCAGTCTTTGATGACTCGACTGAACGAGGTCCCAAGTTGAGTGCAGGAGTGGAAGAAGTCTTCGGCCAGGTGCGGTGCGGATGTTGCTCTGTCTCTGGTCCGCGTTCACTGCAAGGATGCATGAGAGGACAAGCTGGTGGCTCTTAGGGTGGCTAATACCAAGAAGCACGATTTCCGATCCTTCATGGAGACCTTCATTGCTGCTGCCACTCGGATTGTAGATGGAATTGACCTGGACAAGTTTGTCGCACCTTCCAGCCCTCCACAGGAGGGGTAAAAAACTTCTAAGCTCGATACTTTAAATTTGCCTCGGTATGCCGAGTGAGTTTTGTAACCGATAAACCTTAACAGGCCCATCGCCTGAGCACTTTCGGTTCCGTTAGGTGTTATCCGAACTTGGATTCAACGTTGAATATGTTTGCATTCGGTTTGAGGTGTCTTTTGCAGGTTAAAGCGAAGCGCTCATTGCAATCAACTTGCTCCCCAATACACTTAGGTGAGCACTAGGCTGCAGCTAAGCCCCCCGAGTGGGAAGTCTGCTCTCCACTCGGTAGGATTTTAGATACTTAGGCGAACACTGGGCTGCAGCTAAGCCCCCGAGTGGGAGGTCTGCTCTTCACTCGGTAGGATTTCAGATACTTAGGCGAGCACTGGGCTGCAGCTAAGCCCCCGAGTGGGAGGTCTGCTCTCCACTCGGTAGGATTTTCAAAAACTTAGGCGAGCACTGGGCTGCAGCTAAACCTCCGAGTGGGAGGTCTGCTCTCCACTCGGTAGGATTTTCAAATACTTAGGCGAGCACTGGGGCTGCAGCTAAGCCCCCGAGTGGGAGGTTTGCTGTCCACTCGGTAGGATTTCAGATACTTAGGCGAGCACTGGGGCTGCAGCTAAGCCCCCGAGTGGGAGGTTTGCTCTCCACTCGGTAGGATTTCAGATACTTAGGCGAGCACTAGGCTGCAGCTAAGCCCCCGAGTGGGAGGTTTGCTCTCCACTCGGTAGGATTTTCAAGAACTTAGGTGAGCACTGAGCTGCAGCTAAGCCCCCGAGTGGGAGGTCTGCTCTCCACTCGATAGGATTTTGTATTGGTGGCGTAGCTCGGAAGGAGAGGGTAGAAGTCGACCTGCACCTCGTCCTCCTTGCAAAGTGCACGTTGTGTTTGTGACGCAGCTCGGAAGGAGAGCGTAGCAGTCGACCTGCACCTCGTCCTCCTTGCAGAGCGCACGTTGTATTTGTGGCGTAGCTCGGAAGGAGAGGGTAGCAGTCGACCTGCACCTCGTCCTCCTTGCAAAGCGCATGTTGTATTTGTACTTAGGCGAGTGCAATGCTGCAGCTAAGCCTCCGAGTGGAAGGCTGGCTTACCACTCAGTAGGATTTTGTTTATCTTAGGCGAGTACTTGGACTGCAGCTAAGCCTCCGAGTGGAAGGCTGGCTTACCACTCGGTAGGATTTTGTTTATCTTAGGCGAGTACTTGGACTGCAGCTAAGCCTCCGAGTGGAAGGCTGGCTTACCACTCGGTAGGATTTTGTTTATCTTAGGCGAGTACTTGGACTGCAGCTAAGCCTCCGAGTGGAAGGCTGGCTTACCACTCGGTAGGATTTTGTTTATCTTAGGCGAAACAGATTTCGCAGCTAAGCCTTCGTGTGGGAGACTGGCTCACCACTCGGTTAGGATTTTTTTTACAGACTTGGGCGAATTGGATTCGCAGCCAAGCTACCCACTGGGGGATTGTTTTGTGTGGACAAAAGAAATAACTATTATTGGGAAAATTATAAAGCTCTTGTCTTTGATAAATAAACTACAGAAGTACTTTTATTACAACTCATCCGAGTGAATACTTAAGTGTAAAAGGGGCAGAGAAGCTCCGCGTTCCAAGCTCGGGGCTCGTCGATCTGATGCTCAACATTGTAAAGACGGTATGCTCCATTGTGGAGAACCTTGGTGACGATGAAGGGACCTTCCCAAGAAGGAGCAAGCTTGTGTGGTTTCTGCTGATCCACTCGGAGAACTAAATCTCCTTCCTGGAAGGCTCGACTCTTCACGTTTTTGGCGTGGAAGCGACGCAAGTCTTGTTGGTAAATGGTCGATCTGATCAGAGCCATCTCTCTTTCTTCCTCTAAAAGGTCGACTGCATCCTGCCGTGCTTGTTCTGCTTCAACTTCGGTGTAGAGCTCGACCCGGGGAGCATTGTGGAGAAGATCACTTGGCAAGACTGCTTCAGCTCCGTAGACCTAGAAGAATGGAGTTCTTCCAGTCGACCGGTTGGGCGTGGTCCTTAACCCCCAAAGCACCGAGGGAATTTCGTCGACCCATGCACCAGCCGCATGCTTAAGATCACGCATCAAACGGGGTTTCAACCCTTTGAGAATCAAACCGTTGGCTCGTTCTGCCTGTCCATTCGACCGTGGATGAGCGACTGAAGCATAGTCGACTCGTGTGCCTTGAGACGTGCAGAAAGCTCTGAACTCTTCGGAATCGAAGTTTGACCCGTTGTCAGTGATGATGTTGTGCGGGACTCCATATCTGAATATCAATTCTATGATGAAGCTGATAGCAGTACCGGCATCGAGGTTCTTTATGGGTTTAGCTTCGATCCACTTGGTGAACTTGTCGACTGCTACCAGCACATGGGTAAAACCGCTTCTGCCTGTTCTCAAAGGACCGACCATATCCAAACCCCATACTGCAAAGGGCCAGACGAGTGGTATGGTCTTCAAAGCTGACGCGGGCTTGTGTGACATATTGGAGTAAAATTGACATCCCTCGCACTTGTCGACTATTTCCTTCGCCATTTCATTCGCTCTTGGCCAATAAAATCCGGCTCGGTATGCTTTGGCCACGATGGTCCGAGAGGACGCATGATAGCCACAGGTCCCCGAGTGGATGTCATCAAGGATTATTCGACCTTCCTCCGGTGTTATGCATTTCTGACCAACTCCAGTCGCGCTTTCTCTGTACAGCTGCCCCCTTATCACGGTAAAGGCCTTAGATCGGCGGACGATCTGTCGAGCCTCTTCTTCGTCCTCCGGGAGTTCTTTCCTCAAGATATACGCGATATATGGTACTGTCCAATCGGGAGTGACCACTAAAACTTCCATGATCAGGCCGACCACTGCTGGGACTTCAACCTTAGTCGGATCCGTAACACTCTTAGGTTGCGGAGCTTCGTCAGTAAAAGGATCTTCTACGACTGACGGAGTGTGGATATGCTCCAAGAACACATCACTGGGGATGGCTTCTCTCTTGGATCCTATCTTCGCCAGATCGTCAGCTGCTTGATTTTTCAGTCGGGGTATGTGGTGGAGCTCTAACCCTTCGAACTTCTTTTCGAGCTTCCTCACTGCATTGCAGTATCAAGTCATGGCTGGGCTTCTAACGTCCCACTCCTTCATCACCTGATTGACCACCAAATTTGAATCGCCATAGACCATCAGGCGACGGACGCCGAGTGAAATGGCCATGCGCAACCCATACAAGAGTGCTTCATATTCTGCTTCATTGTTGGAGGAATCAAAGTGGATCTGGAGCACATATCTAAGCTTGTCTCCTCGGGGGGAAATCAAAACAACCCCAGCACCAGAACCATTTAACATCTTAGAGCCATCAAAGAACATGGTCCAATGCTCCGAGTGAACTTGAGTCGGCTGCTGTTGCTCAATCCACTCGGCAAGGAAATCTGCTATAGCCTGGGACTTAATGGCTTTCTTTGCCTCGAATTTGACATCAAGGGGAAGGAGTTCAATCGCCCATTTAGCCACTCGACCAGTTGCATCTCTGTTGTGCAGAATCTCTGACAATGGTGCGTCGCTGACGACTATAATGTCATGATCAGAGAAATAATGAGCAACCTTCTTCATGGTCATGTAGATCCCATATACAAGCTTCTGATAATGAGGATATCTTTGCTTCGATGGGGTCAAAACTTCAGAGAGATAATACACTGGGCGCTGAACTTTGAAGGCTTTCCCTTCTTCTTCCCGCTTGACCGTAAGTACTGTACTGACGACTTGTCCTATGGCTGCAATATAAAGCAACAGAGGCTCTTTGCTGATTGGAGCAGCAAGCACCGGATGGGTGGAGAGCAGAGTTTTTAACTCGGCAAATGCTCCATCAGCTTCTGGAGTCCACTCGAACTTGTCTGCCTTCTTCATCAGTCGGTAAAGGGGCAATGCCTTTTCACCGAGGCGAGAGATGAATCGACTTAATGCGGCCAAGCATCCAGTAAGCTTCTGGACGTCGTGCACACGCACAGGGCATTTCATTCGGAGTATGGTGCCAACTTTTTCCGGGTTAGCATCGATTCCTCGTTCTGAAACGAGAAAACCGAGTAACTTTCCGCCAGGTACTCCGAATGTGCACTTCGATGGATTGAGCTTGATATCATACCTTCTAAGATTGGCAAATGTTCCAGCTAGGTCAGTCAATAGGTCGGAACCCTTTCGCGACTTGACCACGATATCATCCATGTACGCTTCCACATTCCGACTGATTTGAGTGAGTAAACACTTTTGAATCATTCTCATGAACGTGGCTCCGGCATTCTTGAGGCCGAATGGCATGGTGATATAGCAGAAGCACCCGAATGGAGTGATGAAAGCTGTTTTGATTTCGTCAGGTCCATACAGACGGATCTGATGATACCCGGAATAAGCGTCTAAAAAAGACAATCTCTCACACCCTACGGTCGAGTCGACAATTTGGTCGATGCGAGGGAGAGGAAAATGATCTTTTGGGCAGGCCCGATTGATATGTTTGAAATCAATGCACATGCGAAGTGACTTGTCCTTCTTGGGAACCATGAAAACATTGGCGAGCCACTCGGAGTGGTATATCTCTTGGATAAACTCTGCTGCAAGGAGTCGATCCACCTCCTCGCCAATGGCTTTTTTCTTCTGAACGGCGGACCGTCGAAGATGTTCTTTAACAGGTTTCGCTTTTGAGTCGACTCTAAGGCGATGCTCAGCCAGCCCCCTGGGAACACCCGGCATGTCAGCTGGCTTCCATGCAAAGATGTCCCAGTTCTCACGGAGGAACTGGATAAGCGCTTCTTCCTATTTAGAGTCGAGTTGTGACGCCCCCGATTCAATCATACACTAATCATACACACAAACGTGTACGATCAAGATCAGGGACTCACGGGAAGATATCACAACACAACTCTAAAAATAAAATAAGTCATACAAGCATCATAATACAAGCCAGGGGCCTCGAGGGATTGAATACAAGTGCTCGATCATAGACGAGTCAGCGGAAGCAACAATATCTGAGTGCAGACATAAGTTAAACAAGTTTGCCTTAAGAAGGCTAGCACAAACTGGGATACAGATCAAAAGAGGCGCAAGCCTCCTGCCTGTGATCCTCCTAACTACTCCTGGTCGTCGTCAGCGGGCTGCACGTAGTAGTAGGCACCTCCAGTGTAGTAGCAGTCGTCGTCGACGGTGGCGTCTGGCTCCTGGACTCCAGCATCTGGTTGCGACAACCAGAAAGAAAGGAAAGGGGGAAAAGGGGGGGAGAAAGCAACCGTGAGTACTCATCCAAAGTACTCGCAAGCAAGGAACTACACTACATATGCATGGGTATATGTGTAAGGAGGCCATATCAGTGGACTGAACTGCAGAATGCCAGAATAAGAGGGGGATAGCTAGTCCTATCAAAGACTACGCTTCTGGCAGCCTCCGTCTTGCAGCATGTAGAAGAGAGTAGATTGAAGTCCTCCAAGTAGCATCTCCAAGTAGCATCGCATAGCATAACCCTACCCGGCGATCCTCCCCTCGTCGCCCTGTGGAAAAATGATCACCGGGTTGTTTGTGGAACTTGGAAGGGTGTGTTTTATTAAGTATCCGGTTCTAGTTGTCATAAGGTCAAGGTACAACTCCAAGTCGTCCTGTTACCGAAGATCACGGCTATTCGAATAGATTAACTTCCCTGCAGGGGTGCACCACATAACCCAACACGCTCGATCCCATTTGGTCGGACACACTTTCCTGGGTCATGTCCGGCCTCGGAAGATCAACACGTCGCAGCCCCACCTAGGCACAACAGAGAGGTCAGCACGCCGGTCTCAATCCTATGCGCGCAGGGGTCTAGGCCCATCACCCATTGCACACCTGCACGTTGCGAGGGCGGCTGGAAGCAGACCTAGCCTCTCTTATACAAGAGTAGGCGTTCCAGTCCAATCCGGCACGCGCCGCTCCGTCGCTGACGTGAAGAAGGCTTCGGCTGATACCACGACGTCGAGTGCCCATAACTGTTCCCGCGTAGTTGGTTAGTGCGTATAGGCCAGTAGCCAGACTCAGATCAAATACCAAGATCTCGTTAAGCCTGTTAAGTATCCGCGAACGCCGAACAGGGCCAGGCCCACCTGTCTCCTAGGTGGTCTCAACCTGCCCTGTCGCTCCACCACAAAGTAACAGTCGGGGGCCGTCGGGAACCCAGGCCCACCTCTACCAGGATGGAGCCACCTGTCCTTTCATCCCCCTCATCAGAATCACTTGCGGGTACTCATCGAGCTGACCCGTCTTTAGTCACCATCTGTATAGCTTGTATGTATATATAGTATATACCCATGATCACCTCCCGAGTGATCACGGCCCAATAGTATAGCAAGGCAGACTGACAAGAATGTAGGGCCAATGATGGTAAACTAGCATCCTATACTAAGCATTTAGGATTGCGGGTAAGGTATCAATGACTATAGCAACAATGTCAGGCTATGCATCAGAATAGGATTAACGGAAAGCAGTAACATGCTACACTACTCTAATGCAAGCAGTATAGAGGAGAATAGGCGATATCTGGTGATCAAGGGGGGGCTTGCCTGGTTGCTCTGGCAAGAAGGAGGGGTCGTCAACTCCGTAGTCGTACTGGGTAGCAGCGGCGTCGGTCTCGGAGTCTAGCGAGAGAAGAGGGGGGAGAAACAATAAATATAATGCAAACATAAGCATGATGATGTAAGACATGACAATGCGCGGTGCTAGGTGTGCCCTAACGCGGTGGGAGGTTGTACCAGTGAAGGGGGGAACATCCGGGAAAGTATTCCCGGTGTTCCGCGTTTTTGGACAGATGAACCGGAGGGGAAAAGTTGCGAGTTTGATAGGTTAGGGATGTGTGGCGGATGAACGGGCTGCGTATCCGGATTCGTCTCGTCGTTCTAAGCAATTTTCATGTACAAAGTTTTTCCAACCGAGCTATGTTTTATTTTATATTAAATTTCGAAGTTTTTAAATAATATTATGAAAATCCCTAAAATTTTGCTAAGTCTGAGAACTCGACAGTTTTAAACATCACTTAGCTGTTTTCCAGAGGCTATAACTAGTGTTCTACCCATCCTATGAATTAGTGCCTTATACCAATTGTGAGCATTTCTCTGTGATCTACATGTTAGTACCATTTACATCCATGATAGAGTTTAGTTGCTTGATCAACAACAGATCTAAAGTAGCTATGAAAATAAAGCTGTTTTCGGTTATTCTGTTAACAGAACATAGCCTTTTGCGATTTTCATAGGATTTAATCTATGCATTATCTAAAGCAGGTCCAATGGAACAAAATGAAGATTGTTAAGTTTACTTTCCTCTCATATAATTTTTACCCATGTTAGGATTTGTCTTATCGCTGATTAGGGGCTATTTAGAGGGCTAGTCAGGATGATATCACTAAAGCTAGCTACTGCTACAGTAACATCCTGTTACTGTAGCGCATCAGCAGCAGAAGTGGACGCGGCCACACTCTACGCACACACTGCACGCACACAGGCGCACGGGCACACGGCGATAGCCAGCGGCAGGGGCGGGCAGTGGCAAAGGGGCGGCCCAGGCGAGCGCTGTCAGGCGCCGGCGCGCTGGCGCGACAGGCAGCCGCAGGAGTAGCGCGCTGGGCTGCACGCGGGGCCGGGGAGTGGAGTGGAGCGTGCGTCCAGAGGGAGCAGAGCTCCAGGCGCGACGGCACTGTGGATGGGAGCCGGCGAGCCGCACGGGAGCGACGGGCGCGGCGGCAGGTGCAGCCAGGCAGTAGCGGGGAGGCGGACACGCGCGCACGCACGTGCGGGACGCGGCCATCACGCGGGCTGGGCGCGGGCAGAGGTCCGCGAGCGCGGTCAAGGAGCATGGCGGGCGCATCCATTGATGAGTGTGGGAGGCAGCGGTTTATGACGTCCAAAACGAAGGCGGAATCAAGGGGGAGGGGAATCGAACAACGGCTCACAGCGGTGCTTGCTGAAGGCCCGACGTAGACAAGGCTCGTCGGAGAGGCGCAGATCGATGGGTGGACGGCCTCATCGATGTCGGGGAAGAAGAGGATGAAGGCGATGCTGCAGTCCGACACTTGGCGATTCCAGATGCTGATGACGTCGAGGAGGTCACGGTGAAGCGAGGTCGTCGGAGACGGGCGCGCCGGCCCTTCCTCCAAATCGGCAAAGGGGGAAAGGTGGATCTGGGCGAGAGGGGCGAGGTGAGTGGGGTTGAGTGGGGAGGTGGGGAGACCGAGGAGGCGCGGGGAGGCGCCTTATCCCCTCCCAGCGCCGGCGCCGGCGAGGTGGTCGGGGGCAACCCGCCCCTGTAGCGACCCGGTCACGTGAACAGGGAGAGGGGAGGGATCGCCAAGGTGGGCCGGCTGGGTTGGTGGGTTGGCCCAGTGGGGTTGATGGCCTGCTGGGCCAGAGCCCCAGGGGGTTCTTTTCTTTTTGTTAGTTTTCTTTTCTGTTTTGTCTTTGTTTCCTATTGTTTTATTTTTTTGTAAAAATATATATACTTGGCATCTAATTTAGTAATTCAATTTAGGCCATTGTCACAAAAAGTCAAGTCCTCAAATAATTTAGTTTGACATTTTATTAATTACAAAAGGTATTTAAATAACTATTTATGCTGCTGTTTTATTCATCTGATAGTATTTAAACATTTTATAAAAGTGGGGGTTTCTTCACCACAATCACCTTTGCATTATTTAGCACGACTCGAACATTTTAGTTTTAAAGTTTGAAAACTTTTGTTTTTTGTCTTTATTTTAAATTTGAATTTGAATCATTTTTGAACCATCGCGAGATTAACTAAAGTGACAGCGGTGACATGGCATCATTAGGAGAGGGTTACTGTAGCTTAATTATCCGGGCTTCACAATTCTCCTCCACTACAAGAAATCTCGTCCCGAGATTTTAAGAGGGGAGTAAGGGGGAAAGTTCTAATTACGAAATTCTAACGAATCTTCTCGGTCTTGGTTGCTCTTCTCGAAGAGGTCAATCCATACCTTTGATGTTTTCAGTTCTCTGCTTCGGGTCATCATGATGAAGTTGTCGTCCTTCCTTGGGGATCTTCATCATACTTACGGAAAGGATAAGGGGTAGCTTCAAAAGGACAGACCTCTACCAGGTTGACTATCTGGTCGATAACATCGAGGAAGGTGGCGGAAGTTACTCTCGAATTGAATCTTAAGAAAATATCGAGAGCAAAGTAAGGAGGTACCATGAGTAGTTTCAAACGGATAGGCAAGTGTTCGATGTCTAATCAGAAGGTGAAAGGGGTTCAGGGCAACGAGAATAAGTATTGCGTATGATACCAAAATAGATCACTTGGGACGGTGGTCCGTGAATTACATACGAGTCCACGCGCGAGGAATAACTTTGGAAACAGGGGGTGTACAGGAGAGTCAGGTTTCGATCCTATGGAACTGTGGGTTATGGGCCCACCATGTGGGTTAAAAGTAGGAAGGGTGTTGACATCTTGCAATACCGCGACAGGGAGGCATGTCAGTGGATAGCTTGTCAGGTATGCCGGCAACAATGTCGGTACCAAGGACGGGGAACGAAGAAAGCAATTTTGCTGCTTGATGAACGAGGCGAACCAATTGACAAAGTTATCACCCATCGGTGGTTACCGAATATCATCAACAATAGTAACAGGATCTTACAGGCAGAATGGTACAACAAGGTTCCTACCAAAGCAGTGAATTTTCTCTGCTCAGTTAAGTCAGATTCAGGAAAGGTTAAACAAATGAATGGAAAGGAAAATTGTGATTACACACAATCATTAGGAGTATCTCCTTCCCATGCACAAGCAGAACATGGCATACAGGGTAGAAGAGCAAGTACCCAACCATTCAGATAAGAGGCAAGGATTAATCAAGATGTTACCCATACAACAGTGTTTGGATAACTGACCAATAAAAATTTAGCATCGCGCCTCCAATGTTCTTATTGAAGAGCGGGGTATCATAGTCATGCTTCGAGGTAGCAATGATATGGTCTTTCAATCAAGGGCCAAACTTTGGATACACAAATGATCCATCAGGAGCAACTTATAAAATAAGTCTTACAATTTCCTTCAGGAAGAATGGTTATCCTTGCAAAGGAATTTATAATGATAGGTCCTCTAGACAGGGGGGTGCTAGGCATGACATCATATTACCGGGTCATCAAAGGACCAACATCATATCTCGTGGAAAGTTGTCCCAACCATCATATCTGACCGAGATTCAGATCCGATTGGTGTCATGATACCTCAGACTCAGGCTGTCCGAGAAGAAAAGGTGCAAAACAAATTGACGAGACGATGTTGTAAGATTCTCGGGAAATCTACTACGGAAGCGAGTTCCGAAATAGGAGCTCATCATTAAACTAAGGAGAGGATGAGGAGGTGGCTGATGGACTCAGCGACAACTCATCGAGATTTCCAAAAAGATGTATTTCCACAATTATGTGAACATGGAGATATCATTTGTCAGATCAGATGATATAATAATTTATGCTCGAGCAAAACATACATATTTAAACATTGGTTGAAAGTTGCACCCGAAATATGGGCTCGATAGCACGATCAAGGTTAGAATGGTAATTCGATAACCATTGGTCTAAGAATGAACTGTCGATCATTAACTTCAAAGCATTAGGGTTGCCAGAAGTACAGAATCCAAACAACACCGTTCACTTGTTGGTACACCAGTTGGAATCAACACGAGGACCAAGAAAGAATGGTGATGGTGAGAAGCATCACAATACCAAGAATTCCTTAAGAGGTGGAGCAGTCCTCACAACATCCTTGATATTAAAAGATGTTAATACTCCAAGGTAAAGAAGAACAAATGCTGGATAGCAGGGATCTCAAGGTATAACACAAAACACGAACAAGTTTGTGTTGAACAGAAGGCAATAAAGTGGTCGATGATAACACAAATCATCGAGGGCAAGGATGGTATTTCTTATCATGAATTCAATTGATATCCTGGAAGAGCTCAAAATGTTGATGATGATCACGACACAATTGTCGAGAGGTTTATGCAGGTGTAATCAATCGGCGATGACATCAAGTCAAAGGAATGATGAAGCGAAAGGTTATTGGAACCAAGGACACGACACAAACTCGAAATCAAGTTCGCTGTTCAAGGAGAAATGATATGACGAGGAAGATTGATGTAAGATTAGCTCAGCGTCAAAAATTGTGTTCCGAGAAGAAGAACCAGGTAGCACAGTTAAGATTTAGCATGTTAATGATATAGCCGATCAGGCTAGGAATGACATGATCGAGTACAAACTCGCAAGTAAAGAAGATTACTAAGAGTTGTTTAATCGTGACGCGGACTCGATTCAGTTATCGATGCCCTTGAGTGTTTAATAACTCAAAGGCCGTGAAAAACCATAATCAGTGAGAATGTAGTACTTGATGAAGAACTCATAAGAAGTTATGCAGTCCCAAGACAATCTCGAGATACTAGGGGGTAATACTCAACGACGAATCAAAGTAGAGGTTGGACTGGGGTATTGCTCTACAAAAGACAAGTGCTTAAACTTGCACGATAAATGGTATTTAAAGGAGAACATGGTCGGAAACCACGATCATAAATGATCGAACGACGGATACAAGATGAACTTATAACAAGGGGGTAATTATTTTTACGAGCAGCTTCCATGATAAGTTATACATCGTGTCCATGGGCATGAACGCAAGGTTCAAGGTCGACTCCGACTTTTTCAATGTATAACCTTCCATTCACTTCTCGCTTTGATAAAGGCATTAGTGTTGAAAGTTTTACCTGGTGAAATACCAGATGAGTATGACTCGTGAAAACTTCCGAGTTCACACCTATTAAGGAAGGCATAGGTCCAACCCATCGAGGTACCTTAGGAACATAAACCACAATCTTTTAGAAATAATTAATACAAGCTTGAAAGTAGAGCATGGTCTAGAAAGCGGAGGATACGATTTATCAAAGGCATTATGTATCCGAGGAAAGGCTCACAAGGTTATTGAATAAGGAGGACACTATCGAATAATAATCCAATAAAGGATCTGACGGTCCATAGCGGACTGATGTGAGCATCGGCACACAACCAGTTGAAGAAAGGATGCAAGGGCATCAGATTATAGAACATCTGAATGATTCGATGCTTAGATATCAAAGGAATTATGATTTCCAAATTGAAGGATCATAAGCAGACGCTCTGATCAAGGGTGGATAAGTTCAATAGACCTAAGGGTAGAATTGATGGCAAATAGATTGGTCGAGAACAAGCTCATGTTCAAAATGACATCTGAGCCAGAAAGATAATTTAAAAGGATAAACTGATGATTGCGTGCGTTCGCACTCATGTTGAATCAATAGGATCAAAATGACGGTGTCTAAGGATACTAACGAATATTGCCAGACATATGGACAACATCCATGATGCAAGCAGACAAGTATTGCAGAGCAATAAGCTACTAAGTAATTTAGGAGGATCGAATAGTATTTCAAAGACCATTGTGAAACACATAAACAACTGGGGATGAGTGGATACTCGATAAGGGCGAGAAATTATTCGTAGGGGTATTCAGGTGGAAAGGAACTGCAAGACAGTAGGCATAAAGTATTCTCAGATCAATAGAGAGAATTTCAGGGTATCTTCTAATGACAAGATCAACTGGGAACAAAAGTAAGAACGACAGATGTATGTATTTATCCATAGGGATATTTCGGTGGTAGGGAATTGCAAAAGCAACGGACACAAAGTCTCGAGTGAACATCGAAGAGTATCTTCGAAATCCTTCGGTGCAGCAAGCGATCATTTGTGCTAAGGGCTCTCCGGGAGGGAGTAGTTACGAGAACCTAGAGTCAGATTTAGTAAAATTATTTAACCAGAATAGAGGAGAGATTAGAGTCCCAGAGTATAGGTCGAGGAATAAAAGATCCTAATACCACCTAATGGCGACGTGGGCCCGTAAGGCACACAGCCATGTTAGTAGAAGTTTTGCAATGTCTAGACTCGACTTCGGCCAAGGAGTGTGGAAGGGGGATTCCTACAGGCAGTCGGCTCTGATACCAACTTGTGACGCCCCCGATTCAATCGTACACTAATCATACACGCAAACGTGTACAATCAAGATCAGGGACTCACGGGAAGATATCACAACACAATTCTAAAAATAAAATAAGTCATACAAGCATCATAATACAAGCCAGGGGCCTCAAGGGCTCGAATACAAGTGCTCGATCATAGACGAGTCAGCGGAAGCAACAATATCTGAGTACAGACATAAGTTAAACAAGTTTGCCTTAAGAAGGCTAGCACAAACTGGGATACAGATCGAAAGAGGCGCAGGCCTCCTGCCTGGGATCCTCCTAACTACTCCTGGTCGTCGTCAGCGGGCTGCACGTAGTAGTAGGCACCTCCGGTGTAGTAGGAGTCGTTGTCGACGGTGGCGTCTGGCTCCTGGACTCCAGCATCTGGTTGCGAGAACCAGAAAGAAAGGAAAGGGGGAAAAAGGGGGGGAGAAAGCAACCGTGAGTACTCATCCAAAGTACTCGCAAGCAAGGAACTACACTACATATGCATGGGTATATGTGTAAGGAGGCCATATCAGTGGACTGAACTGCAGAATGCCAGAATAAGAGGGGGATAGCTAGTCCTATCGAAGACTACGCTTCTGGCAGCCTCCGTCTTGCAGCATGTAGAAGAGAGTAGATTGAAGTCCTCCAAGTAGCATCTCCAAGTAGCATCGCATAGCATAACCCTACCCGGCGATCCTCCCCTCATCGCCCTGTGGAAAAGCGATCACCGGGTTGTCTGTGGAACTTGGAAGGGTGTGTTTAATTAAGTATCCGGTTCTAGTTGTCATATGGTTAAGGTACAACTCCAAGTCGTCCTGTTACCGAAGATCACGGCTATTCGAATAGGTTAACTTCCCTGTAGGGGTGCACCACATAACCCAACACGCTCGATCCCATTTGGCCGGACATACTTTCCTGGGTCATGCCCGGCCTCGGAAGATCAACACGTCGCAGCCCCACCTAGGCACAACAGAGAGGTCAGCACGCCGGTCTAAATCCTATGCACGCAGGGGTCTGGGCCCATCACCCATTGCATACCTGCATCTTGCGAGGGCGGCCGGAAGCAGACCTAGCCTCTCTTATACAAGAGTAGGCGTTCTAGTCCAATCCGGCGTGCGCCGCTCTGTCGCTGACGTCAAGAAGGCTTCGGCTGATACCACGACGTCGAGTGCCCATAACTGTTCCCGCGTAGTTGGTTAGTGCGTATAGGCCAGTAGCCAGACTCATATCAACTACCAAGATCTCGTTAAGCGTGTTAAGTATCCATGAACGCCGAACAGGGCCAGGCCCACCTGTCTCCTAGGTGGTCTCAACCTGCCCTGTCGCTCCGCCACAAAGTAACAGTCGGGGGCCGTCGGGAACCCAGGCCCACCTCTACCAGGATGGAGCCACCTGTCCTTTCAGCCCCCTCATCAGAATCACTTGCGGGTACTCATCGAGCTGACCCGTCTTTAGTCACCATCTGTATAGCATGTATGTATATATAGTATATACCCGTGATCACCACCCGAGTGATCACGGCCCAATAGTATAGCAAGGCAGACTGACAAGAATGTAGGGCCAATGATGATAAACTAGCATCCTATACTAAGCATTTAGGATTGCGGGTAAGGTATCAATGACTGTAGCAACAATGTCAGGCTATGCATCAGAATAGGATTAACGGAAAGCAGTAACATGCTACACTACTCTAATGCAAGCAGTATAGAGGAGAATAGGCGATATCTGGTGATCAAGGGGGGGCTTGCCTGGTTGCTCTGGCAAGAAGGAGGGGTCGTCAACTCCGTAGTCGTACTGGGTAGCAGCGGCGTCGGTCTCGGAGTCTAGCGAGAGAAGAGGGGGAGGGGAAACAATAAATATAATGCAAACATAAGCATGATGATGGAAGACATGACAATGCGTGGTGCTAGGTGTGCCCTAACGCGGTTGGAGGTTGTACCAGTGAAGGGGGGAACATTCGGGAAAGTATTCCCGGTGTTTCGCGTTTTCGGACAAATGAACCGGAGGGGAAAAGTTGCGAGTTTGATAGGTTAGGGATGTGTGGCGGATGAACGGGCTACGTATCCGGATTCGTCTCGTCGTTTTAAGCAATTTTCATGTACAAAGTTTTTCCAACCGAGCTACGTTTTATTTTATATTAAATTTCAAAGTTTTTAAATAATATTATGAAAATCCCTAAAATTTTGCTAAGTCTGAGAACTCGACAGTTTTAAACATCACTTAGCTGTTTTCCAGAGGCTATAACTAGTGTTCTGCCCATCCTATGAATTAGTGCCTTATACCAATTGTGAGCATTTCTCTGTGATCTACATGTTAGTACCATTTACATCCATGATAGAGTTTAGTTGCTTGATCAACAACAGATCTAAAGTAGCTATGAAAATAAAGTTGTTTTTGGTTATTCTGTTAACAGAACATAGCCTTTTGCGATTTTCATAGGATTTAATCTATGCATTATCTAAAGCAGGTCCAATGGAACAAAATGAAGATTGTTAAGTTTACTTTCCTCTCATATAATTTTTACCCATGTTAGGATTTGTCTTATCGCTGATTAGGGGCTATTTAGAGGGCTAGTCAGGATGATATCACTAAAGCTAGCTACTGCTACAGTAACATCTAGTTACTGTAGCGCGGCAGCAGCAGAAGTGGACGCGGCCACACTCTACGCACACACTGCATGCACACAGGTGCACGGGCACACGGCGATGGCCAGCGGCAGGGGCGGGTAGTGGCAAAGGGGCGGCCCAGGCGAGCGCTGTTAGGCGCCGGCGCGCTGGTGCAACAGGCAGCCGCAGGAGTAGCACGCTGGGCTGCACGCGGGACCGGGGAGCGGAGTGGAGCGTGTGGCCAGAGGGAGCGGAGCTCCAGGCGCGACGGCACTGCGGACGGGAGCCGGCGAGCCGCAGGGGAGCGACGGGCGCGGCGGCAGGTGCAGCCAGGCAGTAGCGGGAAGGCGGACACGCGCGCACGCACGTGCGGGACGCGGCCATCACGCGGGCTGGGCGCGGGCAGAGGCCTGCGAGCGCGGTCAAGGAGCACGGCGGGTGAATCATTGATGAGTGTGGGAGGCGGCGGCTTACGACGTCCAAAACGAAGGCGGAATCGAGGGGGGAGGGGAATCGAACAGCGGCTCACAGCGGTGATTGCTGAAGGCCCGACGTAGACAGGGCTCGTCGGAGAGGCGCAGATCGATGGGTGGACGGCCTCATCAATGTCGCGGAAGAAGAGGATGAAGGCGATGCTGCAGTCCGACACTTGGCGATTCCAGATGCTGATGACGTCGAGGAGGTCACGGTGAAGCGAGGTCGTCGGAGACGGGCGCGCCGGCCCTTCCTCCAAATCGGCAAAGGGGGAAAGGTGGATCTGGGCAAGAGGGGCGAGGTGAGTGGGGTTGAGTGGGGAGGTGGGGAGACCGAGGAGGCGCGGGGAGGCGCCTTATCCCCTCCCAGCGTCGGCGCCGACGAGGTGGTCGGGGGCAACCCGCCCCTGTACTAACGCTTCCCATGCCGCGCCCACCGGTGCACCAGGCGTACTACGCGGCTCCGCAGCCGTACAGAGGATACCCACCGCCGCAGATGAGCGGCGCCTACGGTCTCCCTGTGGCCCCGCCGCCGCCCTCGCCGGCCCTGCCGCCGGCACCTTGGGATCCGGTGCTTCTCGCCGCATTGCACGTTGCGCCTACTCCGAACAACTACACTGGAGGCGGTGATTGGTACATGGACACCGGCGCTACGGCTCAAATGTTTGCTCATATTGGTAATCTTGCCTCCTTCACTCCTGTCAACACCGACCGTCGCATCATTGTCGGCGAAGGTTCCACATTACCTATCACACATGTCGGGCACACTTCTTTTCCTGCTACTTCTATGCCTATTACTTTGTCTAACATTCTTGTGTCACCTCATCTTATTAAGAACCTTGTTTTCGTTCGTTGTTTAACTCGTGAAAATCCTGTTACTGTTGAATTTGGCGAGCCTGGTTTTGTGTCAAGGACGCTCGAACGAGGATGATACTTCACCGATGTGACAGCCTCGACGAGCTCTATCCGGTGCATCCGCCGTCCACCTCCACCACCGCATCAGTTGCTCTCTCCGCCGGTGTCGATCTCTGCCACGCTCATTTGGGTCATCCCAACCCCGTCACACTTTGCCATATTCTTAGGAGTTTCATTTTCAGTTGTAATAAGATAGAGGATCACACCTGTCATGCCTGTCGTGTCGGCAAACATGTTCGCCTTCCGTTTAATAACTCCACCACCATAGCTTCTTTTCCTTTTTAGTTGATTCATAGCGATGTGTGGACCTCTCCGCTTCCTAGTAATTCGGGCTATTTATATTATCTGGTTATTCTTGATGATTATTCTCACTGTGTGTGGACGTTTCCGTTACGAGAAAGTCGGATGCACTCTTCACTTTGTCGGCCTTTTACTCATATGTCAGCATGCAGTTTGGGTGTCCCATCCTTGCTCTCCAAACTGACAATGGAAAAGAGTTTGACAATCTTGCTTTCCGCACTTTTCTGTCGCACCACGACACATTTTTTCGTCTCACATACCCGTATACTTCATAGCAGAATGGTCGAGCCGAACGCGTCCTTCGCACTCTGAACGACTGCATTCGGACGCTCCAGTTCCACGCTAATGTGCCGCCTCATTTCTGGTCAGATGCACTCACTAGTGCTTCACTTCTCCTTAACCTTCGCCCTTGGCGCCCCCGGTGGAACTATGCACCTCACCATCTTCTCTTCGGTATGCCTCCATCTTATGATGACTTGCGTATTTTCGGGTGCCATTGCTATCCGAGCACTGCGGACTCCGCTCCTCACAAACTCGCACCACGTTCTGTCGCTTGCATCTTCATCGGCTACCGTTCCAACTCCAAGGGATATCGGTGCTACGATCCCGTCTCCCACCGTGTGTTCATTTCCCGGCACGTTTACTTTGATGAGCATGTGTTTCCGTTTCAGCAGGTACCTCCGGCTGTTCCTCCCGCCATCGGTGACGCGGGCTCCTCGACGCCGCTCCCAGGGCGCTCGCGCGCCTCTCTTGGCCCGCCCCTGGCTTTGAGGCGTGCCCCCCGCATGTGGCGCCTCCTACAGCCGGGGCCCTGGCCCCCACAGCCTCCGCGCCCCCCGGCGCCCCCGGCCCCCGCGCCTCCGGCACCTGTGGCCGGCCCGGTCACTTGTGCTCGTACGGGCGTTTTTCGCCCGAGCTCGCGCTACGCCACGGATGACTATGTCCATGCGGCGTCCACCTCTGAGCTGTCACCGTTGCCATCCTCCGTCAGAGCCGCTCTTCGTGACCCGCTCTGGATGACTGCGATGCAAGAGGAGTTTGAGCCCTGTTGCGCAACCGGACGTGGCAGCTTGTTCCCCGTCCCCGGCACGCCAATGTGATTACCGAGAAGTGGGTATTCAAACACAAGCTCCGTCCCGATGGTACCCTTGATCTCTATGAAGCATGCCGGGTCGTTTGTGGATTCCGACAGCGTGCTGGCATCGACTTCACCGACACCTTCGCTCTGGTCGTCAAGCCCGGCACGATACGCACGGTTCTCCACCTTGCGGTCTCTCGTGCTTGGTCGGTGCACCAGATGGACGTCTCCAACGCCTTCCTTCATGGTCACCTCGAGGAGCAGGTCTTCTGCCAGCAGCACACCGGGTTCATTGATCCGGCACTTCCCGACCACATGTGCCAGCTTTCACGGTCCTTGTATGGACTCAAGAAGGCTCCACGCGCTTGGTACCAGCGCATCGCGGCGTTTCTTCATCAGCTTGGGTTCCGCTCCACTCGCTCGGATGCATCGCTCTTCGTTTATCACCAGGGCTCCAACATGACCTACTTGCTGCTATATGTCGACGACATCATCCTGACAGCAGGTACAATTGGCCTTCTCAGTCAGCTCACAGCTCGTCTTCGCGCTGAGTTCGCCATCAAGGACTTGGGTCCTCTGCACTACTTCCTCGGTGTTGAGGTGGTGCGCCGTCCGGATGGCTTCTTTCTTCATCAGTGGAAGTACGCTCATGAGCTCCTGGAGCGCGCTGCCATGCTTAACTGCAAGCCCGCCGCCACGCTTGTTGATACAAAGGCCAAGCTCTCTGCCACGGATGGTTCCCCTGCTTTGGATGCTGCTTTCTATCGGTCTATTGTTGGTGCTCTCCAGTACCTCACTTTGACTCGACAAGAGATCCAGTATGCAGTGCAGCAGGTGTGTCTTCATATGCATGCTCCTCGGGATGTTCACTGGGCCACTGTCAAGCGGATTCTCCGCTACGTTTGTGGCACTATGGATTTTGGAGTCACGCTTCATGCCTCCGCCGACACCGCCCTCACAGCCTACTCTGATGCAGACTGGGCGGGCTGCCCTGACACACGTCGCTCCACCTCGGGCTATTGTGTCTACCTTGGACCCTCACTTATCTCGTGGTCGTCCAAGCGGCAGCCTACGGTCTCTCGCTCCAGTGCTGAGGCTGAGTATCGTGCGGTGGCCAACGTCGTCGCTGAGTGTTCCTGGCTTCGTCAGCTGCTTCAGGAGCTGTCTTGCCCTGTTGACCGTGCCATGGTGGTCTACTGCGATAACGTCTCGGCGGTCTACCTCTTCGCTAACCCGGTGCATCATCGACGGATCAAGCATATTGAGTTGGATATTCATTTTGTTCGAGAACAGGTTGCTCTTGGTCATATTCGTGTTTTACACGTCCCTACTTCCCAACAATTTGCAGATATCATTACCAACGGATTGCCTACGTCGTTATTTGAGGAGTTCCGGTCCAGTCTTTGCGTCAGCCGCGGTGCCGCTTCGACTGCGGGGGGTGTTGAGGATATTATTTGTGCATGTATATTGTCTTTTGTACATTAGGCCCACCTCTCTAGTTTGTTGTATAGATTGAGGTCGAGGCCCCATATTGTACTCATATATACCGTGCATATTGCACCGAATCAATACATCGTGCAATTCATACATCCAACAGTTTTCAATTAAATTTAGTTCTATGCAGTTCATACACAGAGTTTAATAGGTTAAATTGTAGAACATAGTACAAGTACAAACTGAAAAGAATCAGAGAAATTTCTCAGGGTTAGGCAGGGAAGGGAAAGAAGGGGATGGCGCGTGGAAGCAAACGGCGCACACAGGGGCAGCGCTGGGCCGCCATGGAGGAACCGGGATAGGGAGGGACCTGCCTGGAGAAGTGGACGGCGGTGGTCGGTGTACGCCGGACGACGACGGCGCCAGAGTGGCCAGGCAGGGAGGCGGGCAGGCGGCGGCGTGATCGCTGGAGACGAGCGAGTCCTGTGCCGATGTACATATGATGATATGAGTTAGGTTTTTCCTTTTAAACTTTTCGTCAAATTGTGGCTGATGTGTGGTGGGGTCGACAGAATGGCAAAAAGAATATTCATTGGAGATCATGGGATTGGTTGTGGACACCACTGATTTAGTAACCGAACGAAATTTCGCTATCTCGCCCGGTTACCACGTTTATCGCCCCCCTCGAGAAACACTCATACCGGGCAAAAAATATCAAAATTTTGAATTCAAACGCTCAGAGTGTAGTTAAATACAGGCCATCTCTTGTATTTTAACGAAAGTGGTCGTGGGCTTGTGGCAATGACACACGCTTTTTAATTTATTTTTGATATGCAAAAGTTAAAAAAAGCTAGAAATTTGTTGGAGTGGCCAGGGGTCGAACGCGACCTCTTAGGTCGGGCCTATTCGGCTTGAACAGCCACTACGGCAGGATTAAGTACGTGATAACTTTGGAAGTTAAACCTCTATCTTTCGACTTCAAAAAAAATTAAATTCAAAATTCAATTTCAAATTTCGTCTGAATTTTTTCCGGTATTTCGCAGTTACCATGATAACCGCAAATTCCGGTGCCCCTCGAGAAAAAATGTTCACTTGGGATCCAAAACCTTGGTCGACACCCAAGGCTCTTGGCGGCATGGGATTCCGTTATATGGCTATCTTCAACCTAGCTATGTTGTGTAAGCAAGGCTGGCGGTTACTCACGGATCCGTCGTCCTTGTGTGCTCATGTGCTGAAGGGGCGGTATTTTCCTGATACTAATTTTTGGAATGCTCATGCTCCTAGATCAGCGTCAGCTACTTGGCGCAGCATTCTCGCTGGTCGTAAGCTTTTGAAATGTGGGGTCAGATGGGGAATTGGTGATGGCAAGCTTGTTAATATTCTGTCTGACCACTGGATTCCTTCAAATCCGCCTCATGTTCTTCAACATATCTCCCCTATTCCTGCAAATGCGAAGGTACATTGTCTTCTTGATGAGGATACTGTTCTACTGAGATTATTCTTTCTAGTAATATAGTACTAGCCATACCCGCGGGCGGCGGCACGCGGCGCCTAGATATGGTACATATGTATATACTATTTTTGGCTCATCAGATGAAAAAATAAAAGCTTTGTGTAGCTATAAATTTGTATTCACAAGATAGCTAGTTGTACACATGATCATTTTGGAAATGATACATCTACTATCACCATGAGTATTACATGCATCCCTGCAAGATGGAAAGTATACATTGTCATTTCTTTCAAGACTAAACACACTACATTCATTTGCAGTTTATATTATTCTAATTTAGCCTCCTGCAGGATTAGTACATCTAGTGAAATGATACAGAACTTCTGCACATTGTTGCAGGCGACCCACAGATGGCTGAGCACCCGTGTAAGAACTGGTTAGGTCATCAATCTGTGAACGCTAGAGTACATATGGAGTGGTATGATATTCAAAATTTGTAACATGCCTTTGCCAAGATTTGATTCTGCCTTCTGAATTGACTTTGTTGAGCATTGTTATATTGGCAAGGATGTTTCTTTCACGCAATAGTAGTGGTGTCAGCTTGTAGATGCTAGTTTATGTTACTATATACTGTACATAGACACCTGTTGATTTAATGTTTTTTATTTATGTTTGTTGCAAATTATTGTTCGTAAATTGGACCATCTCTTGTCCTCATTTTATTTTAAAAGATGAGTGGGAGCATGCAAGTGTCAGAAGAACAATTAATTGAAAGAGCCAACAGATGAAGAAGGATATCCTGGTTCACAACCTTTTCCTTGGCAGACTTTGTTTAACTTTGTTATTACATGTACTTTATTGTATACGCGAAAATCTGTTGGCGTGGACGAGCTCGCGCGCTCACTTTATCGTCAGCCGTTAGGTCACATTTAGATACGGGACGTCCGCCGTGGTACAGGGGGCTGACAAGGGGATATTTAATGAGCATACGTAACGGCAAGAGGCGCCGTGAGGACGGGTGACGGTGGCCGACGTTTAAGCGTTGATGACGGTGTTTCCCGTAGGCCCGTTTGTTTACTATTCTGTATCAATATGTACCGGAGTACGGAAGATCGAGCAGTAGGTGGACGGCCTACTGGTTGTATTTAACTCAGCCCATCTGCTCGTTCGAGGTCTGCAACCTTTTCAGTCCAAGGTGACCAAGTGGGAGAACATCAATCGAAAGAGGATTTGTACGTACCTCAATCAAAGAAGATACATGGGGGAAAGCTTGATGCTCTGGGTTGATGTCGATGGCGAAATAATCTGAAGTTGCAAAGAACTGAAGCTGCTGCTCATGTTGATTTGTGGCTCCAAGGATGCCTGCAGCAGAGCTCGAAGAGACATGCGTAACAGAGCATCCGCTCGAGAGAGGTGCAGACATCTCTGTTATTGATCACCCACACGCACACAACTGTTTTTTTCTATCAGACAACATGATGTAGAGGAACGGCAGGTGAATGCGCCTTGCGGCCGAAGAGATGCAGCAACTCCTTAAGTACACCTTCTTGCGCCGAGCGCGCTCATGTAGTTTGAAATTCCAAATTGGGGATTTCGCGTTCGTGGCATACAACAGGATTGGATGCCACCTGTTGTCGTGCGATGGCATGCATAGTTAACGTCTTGATTCGGTTCAAAGGGCTAGCGACAACATATAGTAGGCAGTAAGAAAGAATTACTGCAGGATCCGGTAATAAAATGGTGAACTTTCAGGAATTTATGCTCGTACATAGATTGTACTTGTAGTTTAACAGCGATGAGACTTGTTGATGAACAGGTTCTCTCGTTAACAAACACAGCACGTAGCACACAGCAACAAACGCTGTGTCTTATTACACAGATGATATATAAATACTGCATGCTGAGGCCTCAACAACAGAGAGTCTGCAAGTTTAATTCAATCGTGGTAATGACATTTGTTTCCAGAGTAATCGGTTCAACATGGAGAACAACTTTTAGGTTGTTGCAAGTTCTCCTGTGCCCACCGATTCCACAGTCTGAGCATTTTGCCTATTTCCTCTCCTTCTGGGGAAGATCTCTCTGTGGATATGTGGGGCTCTTGTGTCATGGTTCTCGGCATATACTGCACAAGCGAATCCGTTTGCTTGTGCTGCACTTGCCGACATCCTGTGCAGTTGCTCGTTGCTTGAATTTCTTGCTTTTTGCACCTCGATCATCATATGGAGGTTTGTCCCTGCTGTTGGTTGGTCGTCCGGCCTTTCTTTTTCGCTCTGGAGCTTTTAATCCTATAAAATCCCCAACTGCACTTCCTTCTGCATCACTTGCATTGCCGCTGGCTTGTACAATTGCTGGAAGAGCTTCTCTACCTTTATTTTTTGTTTGCAGAGTTCTGTCTGTCTTCCAATCCGATTCCATCACGGACAGCAGCTATTGGTGATAGTTTATCCATTTTTGGTTCAACATTTCCATTGCACACTCACATGCTTCTGGATTTGCATCTCCCAACCTCACTACTTCGAGTGCGTGTGTGTACAGATTCAAATGTCTGGATGTTACTGAATGTACATAAATGTTGTCGTTCTG
The DNA here is from genome assembly GCF_002162155.2 of Triticum dicoccoides. Lineage (NCBI taxonomy): Eukaryota > Viridiplantae > Streptophyta > Magnoliopsida > Poales > Poaceae > Triticum > Triticum dicoccoides. Next base: position 621,385,846 of record NC_041393.1, on the reverse strand, counting down.
AATATGTGACAGGTGAGCTGGCAGTACATCTCTTGCATCCTTTGTCCAACTTTTCATAATATGTTTTGCAGGTATTTGGTCTATGCCGAGGAAATCAAGTGCCTATCACATGCACATCTATTTTGCTTTTTGAGACAGTTGTTTTACGAGGAGAATAGAATGCTTTCTTAACTTGACCCCATGGCAGCAGAGCAAGCCAGTGTGTTCAAAATTGCCACACTCACATATCAGGTTTGCCCTTCCATCGACAACTTCCACTTTGTATACAATCCTGCACATTTGTTCATGTTTTTTTGGATGATATCGTCGAACAAAATATGTTTTACCTTTAGTAACCTCTTCTACTTTGTATTGTCCTGCTTCATATATAACTTCCACAAAATTTTCTAATATGGCTCGTGTGTAGATTTTGCTGGCATGCAGCTCGAGTGGTGTGTTTATTTTCATAACAGGGGCTACCTGCACATGTAGAGGGTGTATTAGACTCATGGTGGCATGAATGACATAGGATACTATATTTTCAATAACTTACTATCTTGGTGCGTCTCTATCAAAAAGAAGTCTCATGTACTGGCGAACAAATAGATGCATGGGGCACCTAGCTGGAACATAAGTCTTCAACATATGGTTGGCACTCTCGCTACGTTGTGTGATTGTCATCTTTCCACAGAACTTTCCATTAAAATATGGTTTTGCCCATTTTTCCCTCGTTTCATATATTTGGGTGAGGTAATTGTGTTTTTGCAAACCATATCTTTCGGTTAATTGCTTCCTTGCAGTCTTGAATTCATCAACTGTGAGCATAGTGGTATTGTGCTCTGTTGGCTCCTGTTGACCATAACAAGTTCCGTATGCGGCTCTCTCCATCATGTTGTACTCTGTAGTATAACCCAGAGTCTTTTGCTCCTAACTCTGCAAAACATCTATTGTCTTCTTCACATCATTATCTGCTTGTTCTCGATTGATCTTGCCACACAACCCCCGCAGAGCTCTTTTGCTGACTGATACATTGTCCATTGAACCAAAGAAACTGCCGATTATATTGTACACTTTGCCAATGCTGATATTATTTTCACGGAGCTGTTTGATAACACCCCGTGTATATATATCAATATGCCTGTGTGAAGGCCAGTAAACTTTCTCACCATATTTTCCAGTGAGTGCATGATTGTGATCTGGTCTGTACTCGTTTATGTACCAGCCATTGTCATTAGACCGAAGCAACCGTATCATTGTAGGGCATCTGCATCTGTATGTCCGTATGTTACTCTTCTTTGGGATTCCCTGCAAGCAATACAACAAATACCAGCTTGTCACTCTTGGCAATTGACATACCTAACTCGTGAGCTAGTTTAGGATAGATGGTATTGAACTGGAATGAGGACTTACAGAGAACCCACAAACTATCTCTTGCATGCATTTTGTTCTTTCAACATTTACCCTGCTCTTTCCATACCTTACTCCAAATCCGATTTCCCATGAATAGAGATTGTAATAATCATAAGCTTCCCCAAGTGAATCGAAGTTGCTACCAACTACAGGAACTATGACAGTGTCACTTTTCTTCTCTGCATATCGACGAAATATTTTTTTCCAGGGCACTCATCCTTGCAGCACATGGTTGACGTTCTGAAGGTGCACGACCGACACGGACTCTGCAGTATTCAGAAATATGTATTTCAAAAAATGCTTCACTGCGTTCGATGTTCTCTGCATTATATATGCATGTTCCCAAATTTTGTTTAGTTACTTTCAGAAGAGCAATTTCCCCCTTATCAATCAAATATAAGGAATGTTCAGAGTGTGGTATACCTTCGTGTCCATCGAGGGGATGTAGGGCCGTCTTTGTGTGAAGATTGCTGGGAGGTTGGTGCTGACAGGGCCACTCCATCGCAAGTGCTGTGCAAATATAATTGTATGGTGACTGCCGCCTCTCCAGCATCTCCAATGCTGGACTCAGCAGCCGCACATACGAGAATTTTGGTGATTCCGGCGGATCACAAATGGGTCTCCGCCGGCGAGATCCGGCAGGGGAAATCTAGGTAAAACAAAGCAGCACAGGAATAGGATGGTGGTCTACGTACTTCGGATTCCACGGAGGAAAAGAATGGGGGCGGGAAAATTTACCTGTCAACTGGAAACTCGATTGAGTCGCCTTCGGCGGTGGCCATCGCCATAGCCATGAGCTTCTCACCTTAGGCGGCGCCGGAACGGAGAGGATAGATTGCTTTTACTTTTCAATCGCTGGTCTGTCCAACACGGGTCCCACAATCTGACATACACCTACCGTTCGGTATACGCCGTCTGCGGGACGGACGCAGCTGACGGGGATGGTTCTGTACCACGAGAACGGACATGTACCAATGGAACATCATACTCGACGGTCGTCTGTTGTACGTTAGTTTAGACGCGTCCGCCGTTTTCGCGACCGTACTCGACTTGTTCCCATACGATCGCATTTAATACAATCAGCAACGCGTCCTGCAACTGTTCGTCCACTTAGCAGGAGCGCGCGAGCTCGTCCATACCAACGCCATTCTCATATTGAACGTGCACTCATTTTTTGAAATATTCAATGCTTATTTTTTGTATGGGCCAAAAAGAAGCTAAAGTTTAAAATGTTGTGTAGACTCTAAATCGTCAAAAAATATGTTGGCTAGAAAGGTCGTTGGAATGTTTTAATAGTGATGGTATTGTTAACTTGGGAAAAATTATGGCCCGGTATCCTTTTTTTTAGTGTCATAAGAATGTAATATAGGTAACAAATTTTATAAGGAGCACCAAAAATGGATGTACTTTTTTTTGTAGAGAGTTACACTTGCGAGCGAATTTGTTTAGTGTGGAAGATTGGTGTGATGTAATGACAAAAAGTTATGTTAAGAGAATAACAATGGAATACATGATATGGGGATGTAAAAAAAAACTGCACTGATAGATATATCATGCCTAGTAAAACGAAAATAGATTTATTCAGTGAAGTACATATAGCATATTCCATGAATAAAAAGATTATTTTTTTCATAATACTCCCTCCGTTTCTTTTTACTCCGCATATAAGATTTGGTCAAAGTCAAACTACACAAAGTTTGACCAAATTTATAAGAAAAATATGAGCATCTACAATACTAAAACTATATAGTATGAAAATACGTTTTATCGTGCATCTGATAATATTGATTTCATATTGTGAATGTTTATATTTTTTAATATAAAGTTTGTCAAACTCTAAAAAGCTTGACTTTGACCAAAACTTATATGCGAACTAAAAAACGGAGGGAGTACTAAGTCGGCAGTTGTACAACGTCTACCTGTTGACGTGCCAAGCAGGCCGATGCCTGCGTCTATTAAACGGCTGGCAGTGAGCAACAGGCGACTGCATGCAATGAAGGAGGAGGTCGCATGCTAGGCTGAGTCCCTGTTAGAGTGTATTTGTATTGTGTTTGTAACTCCTGTACACTCCCTAGATTATAGGACGTGTAACCATAGCCCAAGGCCTGCGTGCGGACTCTCTCGGGCACGTCCCTCTCTCTTGTGTATAAGTTGTACATTGTGAGTTAATCAAGGCAAGGAATCAGGGATAATTTGTCCAACTTGGTATCAGACACTGGTGCCCCATGGCCACCGAGTCCTCCTCCTCCGCCGCCACTTCGCCGGGCTCTCTCTCCTCCTCGGCGCCGAACACGCCCACCGGCCACCACGGCGGCGACCTCCCCGCCGTTCGTCTTCGGCATCAACCCCTCTCTTTTCAACGGTTCTTCCGCCTCCTCAGGTTTCCAATTCGCCCCCATCTTCTCCTCCGGCACGCCTCTCCCTCCAACCCCTCCTGCTCCCGCTCCCACCGATCCCATCTACCGCGACCACCTCACAAACCACATCAAATTTCTCCTCAACCCCGCCGACCACAACTACCACAAGTGGAAGACATTCTTCCTTATGGTTCTCGTCCGCTACGGCATCACCTACCTCATCGAGCATCCACCACCACCCAACGCCACCTCCCAATACCTCGAGCTTGACGCCCACATCGCCCTCTGGATCTATGCCACTCTCTCCAATGTCATGTGCGACCATGTCGTCGGCGCCACCACCACATACACCCTCTAGCACAAGATTCAGGTCTTCTTTCTTGCCAATCGCGATGCGCGGTTCATGATCCTCAATCGCCAATATCGCAACCTCAAGCAGGGCGATCTTTCTGTGTCTAACTATGCCCGCCGCATGAAGCTCCTCACCGATGCTCTCGCCGACATCAACAATGCGGTCACTGAGGTGGATCTCACCACCCAATTTCTCCATGGCCTGGACAAGCGCCTCGACACCATTTGCGTCGTCCTCGGTGATCAAGGACTTCCCTTCGACACCGTCCTCTCCCGCGTCGTCCTGGCTGAGGAGTCCCAGGCGCAGTGCGCGTCTGAGGAGAGCGCCTCCGCCTTCGCTCTGCCTGGCGGTGGCCCCTCGGGCGGCAGTGGCCGTCCGAGCACCGATCGCCCCACCGACTGTGCTGCGGGCGCTCCCTCTCCGTCGACTCCCGCTCCTGGATGCGAGCGCGGTGACCGCTATGGCGACAACGGTGACCGTGGCCGTGGGCGTGATGACCCACAAGTATAGGGGATCTATCGTAGTCCTTTCGATAAGTAAGAGTGTCGAACCCAACGAGGAGCCGAAGGAAATGATAAGCGGTTTTCAGTAAGGTTTTCTCTGCAAGCACTGAAATAGTAGGTGATAGATAGTTTTGTGATAAGATAACTAGTAACGAGCAGAAGGTAAATAAAGTAAATAAAGTGCAGCAAGGTGGCCCAATCCTTTATGTAGCAAAGGATAAGCCTGGACAAAATCTAATAATAAAGAAGGAGCTCCCGAGGATACATTGGGAATTATCGTCAAGCTAGTTTTCATCACGTTCATATGATTCGCGTTCGGTACTTTGATAATTTGATATGTGGGTGGACCGGCACTTGGGTACTGTCCTGACATGGACAAGCATCCCACTTATGATTAACCCCTATTGCAAGCATCCGCAACTACAAAAAGGAGTATTAAGGTAAACCTAACCACAACATTAAACATATGGGTCCATATCAACCCCTAACGAAGCAACGCATAAACTAGGGTTTAAGCTTCTGTCACTCTAGCAACCCATCATCTACTTATTACTCCCCTATGCCTTCCTCTGGGCCCAAATAATGGTGAAGTGTCATGTAGTCGACGTTCACATAACACCACTAGAGGAAAGACAACATACATCTCATCAAAATATCAAACGAATACCAAATTCACATGACTACTAATAGCAAGACTTCACCCATGTCCTCAGGAACAAACGTAACTACTCACAAAGCATATTCATGTTCATAATCAGAGGGGTAATTATATGCATAAAGGATCTGAACATATGATCTTCCACCAAGTAAACCAAATAGCATCAACTACAAGGAGTAATCAACACTACTAGCAACCCACAGGTACCAATTTGTGGTTTTGATACAAGATTGGATACAAGAGATGAACTAGGGTTTTGAGAGGAGATGGTGTTGGTGAAGATGTTGATGGAGATTGACCCCCTCCCGATGAGAGGATGGTTGGTGATGACGTTGGTGATGATTTCCCCCTCCCGGAGGGAAGTGTCCCCGGCAGAACAGCTCCGCTAGAGCCCTAGATTGATTCTGCCAAGGTTCCGCCTCGTGGCGGCGAAGTTTCGTCCCGTAAGCTTGCCCCCTATTTTTTCCAGGGTAAAAGTGATGATATAGCAGAAGATGGACGCAGGAGGCCCACCATGGGGCCCAGGAGATAGGAGGCCGCGCCCTACAGGAGGGGCCCTCCTGTCTCCTGGATAGGGTGTGGGCCCCCTGGCCTATTTCTTTCGCCCATAAATTCTTATTAAATCCGAAAAGTTGTTTCGTGGAGTCTCAGGACTTTTGGAGTTGTGAAGAATATGTTTCCAACGTTTGCTCCTTTTCCAGCCAGAATTCCAGCTGCCGGCATTCCCCCTCTTCATGGTAAACCTTGTAAAATAAGAGATAATAGCCATAAGTATTGAGATATAATGTGTAATAACAACCCATAATGCAATAAATATTGATATAAAAGCATGATGCAAAATGGACGTATCAAGTCCCCCAAGCTTAGACCTCGCTTGTCCTCAAGCGGAAGCCGAAATCGAAAAATATGTCCACATGTTTAGAGATAGAGGTGTCGATAAAAATAAAATACGGACATGAGGGCATCATGATCATTCTAATAACAGCATCATAAATAGATTTTGTCATATGATTTCCCATGCTCAAGTAATAAGCAATTCACAATGTCAAGTATGGTTCAAAAACTTAATTGGGAACTAACAAACTATAATCTCAGTCATTGAAGCAATTGCAATTTATCGTAACATCAGAAAGAGTCAATAATAGTTTTTCAACAAGCTCACATACTCAACTATCTCGTAGTCCCCCATAATTGTTAACACTCACGCAATACTTGTGGTTATAGAGTTTCAGCCGGACACTGAGAAAGATAGGGGCTTCTTATGTTGCCTCCCAACGTATTCACCTTTAGGTGATGTCAACAATAATAGCCTATGCCAACTTACATCCAATTGGATATATGTATCATGATATTTCAAACATGAAGAGCTTGCCAAAGGATAAAATGAAAAAAGGAAAGGTGAGGATCACCTTGACTCAAGCATAAAGTAAAACATAAAGTAAAAGATAGGCCCTTCGCAGAGGGAAGCAGAGGTTGTCATGCGCGTTTAGGGTTGATGCATAAAATCTTAGTGCAAAATAACACCACTTTATATTGCCCATTGTATGTGGACCTTTATTATGCAGCCTGTCGCTTTTATTACTTCCACAACAAGTTCGTACAAAGCTTATTTTCTCCGCACTAATAAGTCATACATATTTAGAGAGCAATTTTTATTGCTTGCACCGATGACAACTTACTTGAAGTATCTTACTCAATCCATAGGTAGGTATGGTGGACTCTCATGGCAAAACTGGGTTTGAGGATATTTGGAAGCACAAGTAGTATCTCTACTTGGTGCAAGAATTTTGGCTAGCAAGAGGGGGAAAGGCAAGCTCAACATGTTTGGAAGGTCAATGATAATATACTTTAACTGAGGTGTCGGAAAATATAAACCATTACGTTGTCTTCCTTGTCCAACATCAACTCTTTTATCATGTCATACTTAATGAGAGCTTCACAATCATAAAAGATGTCCAAGATAATATATTTATATGTGAACCCCTCTTTCCTTATCACTTCCTATTAATTTCAATGATGACCAAGGCTACGTTCATCAACTCTCAACAATTTTTATGCCTCATACTTTCTATGTGTGAAGTTATTACTATCCATAAGATCAATATGAACTCTTTTATTCTTTCTACTTTCTCAAGACCATAGCAACATAGCAAAGCCCTTGACTCAACACTAATCTTTATTATAGATAGCACACGGACTCGATCACATAAAGAGATCACAATGCAAAACTGAAAACTACTTGATATCAAAAACTTCAAACTACTAGATCAAGATACTACTGAAAGGATCAAACTAAATAAAGCGGTAAATATAGGAGTGTGATGGTGATACGATACCGGGGAACCTCCCCCAAGCTTGGCAGTTGCCAAGGGGAGTGCCCATACCCATGTGATTATTTCTTCGGAGGTGGTGAAGTAGGAGTTGTTGATGATGTAGGCTTGTCGTCCGTCTTCCAAGGCATAGGCTCTCCATCATAAAAGGATGATCAAGTCTCCGGGATCTATAAATCTGCAGCCAAACTCATTCGCTTGAATCTATATTCATACTCACAGTTCTGGTTTTGCAGGTCATAAATCTGGGCTTGGAGGTGCTCGATTTTCTCTTGAAGCTTGAAGATGGTGTCCCCAATGACTTTGGCATCCAGCTTGTGGTTGTTGGTGAACTCCGTGATCATCATCTGGTTGGCGTTGAGTCCACGCTCCACCATCCCTTGGCACTTGAAAACTTCTTGTTCCACGGCTTTGAGCTTTGTCTCCACGCTCCCGGTACGTCTTGGTCCCTCCACATCGCGGATGTGCAGCACCCCCTCACGCATCTCAATGGTTTGAGGGTGATGCAGCACCTCCGCGAGATAGGGGTTGATAACCCTCTCGAAAAACTTGTCCTTGGGAGTGCTTGGAGACGCCATGATGCTCTAGATCTGAAACAGAAACAGCTCGAAACAAAAACAGAGGATATTTGCGTGATACGGTGGTCAAAACCTTTGGGAGTATATATAATGAATTTTTACCGACCAAAATACGTAACATAAAAGAAAATAGAGTCCGGGAAACACACGAGGTGCCCACTAGACAGGGGGCGCGCCCTACAGGGGGGGCGGCCTCCTCTCTCGTGGGAGCCTCGTGTCCCTTTCGGACTACTTCTTTCTTCCTAAAATTCTTAAATAATCCAAAACTAAACAAAATTGCCATTAGAGTTGTTTTGGAGTCGGTTTACTTACCGTACCACGTACCTATGCCTTTTCGGAGTCTGGAACGTTCTGGAAGTGTCTCTTATGTATTCCTCAGGGGTTATGGTTTCAATAATATTAGTTTCAACATTGATAGGATTACCTGAAATATAATGTTTAATCCTTTGACCGTTTACCACCCTCGGATTTGTGCCTTCGAAGTTGTTGATTTCTATAGCACCAGAACGATAGACCTCCTCGATAACATAGGGACCTTCCCATTTTGAGAGAAGTTTTCCTGCAAAAAATCTTAAACGAGAGTTGAATAATAGCACATAATCTCCTATGTTAAACTCACGCTTTTGTATCCTCTTATCATGCCAGCGTTTGACTTTTTCTTTGAAAAGCTTGGCATTCTCATATGCTTGGGTTCTCCATTCATCAAGTGAGCTAATATCAAATAACCTTTTCTCACCGGCAAGTTTGAAGTCATAATTGAGTTCTTTAATAGCCCAGTATGCTTTATGTTCAAGTTCAAGAGGTAAATGACATGCTTTTCCATAAACCATCTTATAAGGAGACATACCCATAGGATTTTTGTATGCAGTTCTATAGGCCCATAATGCATCATCAAGTTTTTTGGACCAATTCTTTCTAGATCTATTCACAGTCTTTTGCAAAATTAATTTGAGCTCTCTATTGCTCAACTCTACTTGACCACTAGACTGCGGGTGATAAGGAGATGCGATTCTATGATTGACATCATACTTAGCAAGCATCTTACGGAAAGCACCATGAATAAAGTGTGAACCACCATCAGTCATAAGATATCTAGGGACTCCGAACCTCGGAAAAATAACTTCTTTAAGCATTTTAATAGAAGTGTTATGATCAGCACTACTAGTTGGAATAGCTTCTACCCATTTAGTAACGTAATCAACAACAACTAAAATATGTGTATAACCATTAGAGGCAGGAAAAGGTCCCATATAATCAAAGCCCCAAACATCAAATGGTTCAATAACAAGAGAATAATTCATAGGCATTTCTTGACATCTACTAATGTTACCTATTCTTTGACATTCGTCACAAGATAAGACAAACTTACGAGCATCTTTGAAGAGAGTAGGCCAATAAAAACCAGATTGTAGTACCTTGTGTGCAGTTCTATCTCCAGCGTGGTGTCCTCCATAGGATTCAGAGTGACACTTGCGTAGGATCTGTTCCTGTTCATGCTCAGGCACACAACGTCTAATAATACCATCTACTCCTTCTTTATAAAGGTGTGGATCATCCCAGAAGTAATGTCTTAAATCATAAAAGAACTTTTTCTTTTGCTGGTATGTGAAACTAGGCGGTATATATTTAGCAACAATGTAATTAGCATAATCAGCATACCAAGGGGCAGTACGAGAGGCATTGACAACCGCTAATTGTTCATCAGGAAAGCTATCATTGATAGGCATTCGGTCATCAAGAACATTCTCTAACCTAGACAAGTTGTCTGCAACGGGGTTCTCAGCTCCCTTTCTATCAATAATATGCAAGTCAAATTCTTGGAGCAAGAGAACCCATCTAATGAGTCTAGGCTTAACATCTTTCTTTTCCATAAGATATTTAATAGCAGCATGATCAGTGTGAATAGTAACTTTGGAATCAACAATATAAGGTCTAAACTTATCACATGCAAACACAACTGCTAAGAACTCATTTTAGTAGTAGCATAATTTTTCTGGGCCGTATCAAGAGTCTTACTAGCATACTGGATAACATTCAATTTCTTATCGACTCTTTGCCCTAAAACAGCACCTACAGCATAATCACTAGATTGATCCTTCGCTGACACAGGTATCTGAGAGAAGCCAGAATAACCATCTAGAAAGCAAAAATGTGTGTGTTTGGATAGCCTTTCTAGCATTTGATCAATAAAAGGTAAAGGGTAATGATCTTCTTAGTAGCTTTATTTAACTTACGGAAATCAATTACCATCCTATAACCTATAATAATTCTTTGCGGGATCAATTCATCTTTATCATTAGGAACAACGGTAATACCTCCCTTTTTAGGGACACAATGGACATGGCTTACCCATTCACTATCAGCAACGGGATAAATAATACCTGCCTCAAGGAGCTTTAGTATCTCCTTTCTTACCACTTCCTTCATCTTGGGATTTAATCGTCTTTGAGGATCTCTAACTGGTTTGGCATCTTTCTCCACTGAAATCTTGTGTTGACATAATGTGGGACTAATGCCCTTAAGATCATCCAGAGTGTATCCAATAGCAGCTCTATGCTTCTTCAGAGTTTTCAATAATCTTTCTTCTTCTTTCTCTGAAAGGTTAGCACTAATAATAACATGGTATATTTCTTTTTCATCAAGATAAGCATACTTAAGATTATCAGGTAAGGGTTTGAGTTCAAACACGGGATCACCCTGGGGTGGAGGGGGATCCCCAAGAATTTCAACGGGAAGGTTATGTTTCAGCATAGGTTCTTGTTTAAGGACTTCATCTATTTCTTCCCTTTCCTTCATAAACATATCATTTTCATGATCAAGCAAATATTGTTCTAACGGATCAGTTGGAGGAACAACAATGGAAGCAAGACCAATAATTTCATCCTTACTAGGTGGTTCTCTTTCACGAGGTTGTCTACTAAACTTAGCAAAATTGAACTTATGAGACATACCATCTATGCCAATAGTGACGACCTTCCTTTTACAATTAATCTTAGCACTAGCGGTATTCAAGAAGGGTCTACCAAAAATAATAGGGCAAAAATCATCTTGTGGGGAAGCAAGAACAAGAAAATCAGCAGGGTATTTAATCTTCCCACACAAGACTTCAACATCTCTAACAATCCCAATAGGTTTAATGGTGTCCCTATTAGCAAGCTTAATAGTAACAGCAATGTCTTCTAATTCAACAGGTGCAATATCGTGCATAATTTCTTTATAAAGATCATAAGGTATCGCACTAGCACTAGCACCCATATCACATAAGCCATGATAACAATGATCTACTATTTTAACAGAAATAACAGGAGTCCCTACAATAGGTCTACGTGTTTTAGTATCGGGTCTAGCAATATTAGCAGTTTCACCAAAGAAAGAGATAACATGCCCGTCTAAGTCCTCATCCAAGAGATCTTTAGTCATAGCAATACCAGGTTCAACATTAATTTGCTCAGAAGGTGTATCAGTCCTAGTATTACTGTTACGAACAACAGTCGAAGCTTTAGCATGATCTTTTATCCTAACAGGAAAAGGAGGTTTTTCAACATAAGCAGTAGGAATAATAGGATCACTATATGTAATAGTCTTTTCTTCGACTGTAATAGGTGCAACTACTTTCACTTCAACAGGAGGATTATAGTTAAACCACTTCTCTTTAGGGAGATCAACGTGAGTAGCAAAAGTTTCACAAAAAGTAGCTACTATCTCAGAGTCAAGTCCATACTTAGAGCTAAATCCACGGAAAGCATCGGTATCCACAAAAGATTTAACACAATCGAACTTAGGTGTCATACCTGACTCCTTACCGTCGTCGGAACCCCAATCTTCAGAGTTGCGTTTAATTCTTTCCAATAAGTTCCATTTGAAATCAATAGTCTTCAGCATATAGGAACCAACACAGGAAGTATCGAGCAGGTTGCGATTGTCAAGAGAAAGCCGAGCATAAAAATTCTGAATAATCATTTCTCGAGAGAGCTCATGATTGGGGCATGAATATAACATTGACTTAAGCCTCCCCCAAGCTTGAGCGATGCTTTCTCCTTCGCGAGGCCAGAAATTATATATGTAATTACGATCACGATGAACAAGATGCATAGGATAGAACTTCTGGTGAAATTCCAACTTCAATCGCTTTTATAATTCCAAGATCTCGTATCATCACATAGCCTATACCATGTCATTGCATCTCCCTTCAAAGATAAAGGGAAGACCTTCCTTTTGACAACATCATCGGGAATACCTGCAAGTTTAAATAATCCACAAACTTCATCCACAAAGATAAGGTGTAAATTGGGATGCAATGTTCCGTCTCCTGCAAAAGGATTAGCTAGCAGTTTTTCTATCATACCCGAAGGAATCTCAAAGTGAATATTTTCATAAAGTTCAGTAGGTTGAGGAGCATCTATTTTCTCTTTTGGTTGGGGTGAAGATACCCCAAACAAGCCCCTCAAAGGATCAGTTTCCATAGTGACAAGTAACAGAAAATTTCAGCACACTATATAAATGTTTCCTTACCAAGTTCCACTCACCAAGAGCGCTACGCTCCCCGACAACGGCGCCAGAAAAGAGTCTTGATGACCCACAAGTATAGGGGATCTATCGTAGTCCTTTAGATAAGTAAGAGTGTCGAAGCCAACGAGGAGCAAAAGGAAATGATAAGCGGTTTTCAGTAAGGTTTTCTCTGCAAGCACTGAAATAGTAGGTGATAGATAGTTTTGTGATAAGATAAATAGTAACGAGCAAAAGGTAAATAAAGTAAATAAAGTGCAGCAAGGTGGACCAATCCTTTATGTAGCAAAGGATAAGCCTGGACAAAATCTAATAATGAAGAAGGAGCTCCCGAGGACACATTGGGAATTATCATCAAGCTAGTTTTCATCACGTTCATATGATTCGCGTTCGGTACTTTGATAATTTGATATGTGGGTGGACCGGCACTTGAGTACTGTCGTGACATGGACAAGCATCCCACTTATGATTAACCCCTATTGTAACCATCCGCAACTACAAAAAGGAGTATTAAGGTAAACCTAACCACAACATTAAACATATGGGTCCATATCAACCCCTAACAAAGCAACGCACAAACTAGGGTTTAAGCTTCTGTCACTCTAGCAACCCATCATCTACTTATTACTCCCCTATGCCTTCCTATGGGCCCAAATAATGGTGAAGTGTCATGTAGTCGACGTTCACATAACACCACTAGAGGAAAGACAACATACATCTCATCAAAATATCGAACGAATACCAAATTCACATGACTACTAATAGCAAGATTTCACCCATGTCCTCAGGAACAAACGTAACTACTCACAAAGCATATTCATGTTCATAATCAGAGGGGTAATAATATGCATAAAGGATCTGAACATATGATCTTCCACCAAGTAAACCAAATAGCATCAACTACAAGGAGTAATCAACACTACTAGCAACCCACAGGTACCAATTTGTGGTTTTGATACAAGATTGGATACAAGAGATGAACTAGGGTTTTGAGAGGAGATGGTGCTGGTGAAGATGTTGATGGAGATTGACCCCCTCCCAATGAGAGGATCGTTGGTGATGACGTTGGTGATGATTTCCCCCTCCCGGAGGGAAGTGTCCCCGGCAAAACAGCTCCGCCAGAGCCCTAGATTGATTCCGCCAAGGTTCCGCCTCGTGGCGGCGGAGTTTCGTCCCGTAAGCTTGCCCCTAGATTTTTTCTAGGGTAAAAGTGATGATATAGCAGAAGATGGACGCAGGAGGCCCAGGAGATAGGAGGCCGCGCCCTACAGGGGGGCGCCCTCCTGTCTCCTGGACAGGGTGTGGGCCCCCTGGCCTATTTCTTTCGCCCATAAATTCTTATTAAATCAAAAAATTTGTTTCATGGAGTCTCAAGACTTTTGGAGTTGTGCAGAATAGGTTTCCAACGTTTGCTCCTTTTCCAGCCATAATTCCAGCTGGCGGCATTCCCCCTCTTCATGGTAAACCTTGTAAAATAAGAGAGAATAGCCATAAGTATTGAGATATAATGTGTAATAACAGCCCATAATGCAATAAATATTGATATAAAAGCATGATGCAAAATGGACGTATCAGGGCGCGACCACGGCCGTGGGCGTGGTCGCCACGACAACGGGGGCCGTGGCCAGCCTCAGCCGACCCTGCTCGCCCCGTACACTGGCTACTTTGCACCGTACGGGATGGCGATCCTGTCTCTACGCTCTAGCTGGGTTCCTCCTAACGCCGCCGGTGTGCTCGGACCCCGCCCTGGCTCTCATGCCCAGGCCTACCCGGCCTACCCACCGCCGCCCACTCAATCGGCCCCGTACTACCAGGCCGCATCTGCGTCGTGGGATCACCTCGCGATGCTCAACGCCGCCTATAGCAACAATGGATACCCCACTCCTCCCACGCCCGAGTGGTACCTCGACAGCGGTGCTTCATCACACATAACAGGCAACCCAGGTACTCTCACCTCGTCAAGTTCTTCTTTAAAGCAGCATCTCCCATCTAGTATTCTTGTTGGCAATGGGCAACATCTTCCCATCACCGGCTCTGGCTCCACAACCCTCCCCCCTCATGACTTCTGCCTTACTGATATTCTCGTTTCTCCTAATGTCGTTACTAGTTTAATTTCCGTTCGGCGCTTTAAAAAAGACAATGCATGCTCCATTGAATTCTTTCCTTGTGGTTTTCTTGTGAAGGATCTTCACACTCGGAAGGTGCTCATGATCTCTGTTAGCAATGGTGTCCTCTACCCATTTGTTGGCACCACCGCGGCTCGGGCGTATGCACTCTTCACCGTCTCTCCACCAGACTTGTGGCACCGTCGCCTCGGCCACCCTAGCGCGCACTCTCTTTCTGCCATAGCCAAAGATTTTCTTAGTGATTGTAATAAGGTTGCTCATACTCCATGTAATGCATGCCAACTTGGCCGCCAGCCTCGTCTTCCCTTCCCCTCTTCCTTTAGCCAGACTTATGCACCATTTGATTTAATTCATTGCGATTTATGGACATCTCCTATTATTAGCTTTTCCGGCTTCCAATATTACTTGGTCATTCTCGATGACTTTACACATTACTCATGGACATTTCCTATGCACAACAAATCTGACACCTCTTCCATCCTCCACTTCTTCACGTTTGTCCACACTCAATATAATGTCGTCATCAAAGCCATGAAGTGTGACAATGGAGGTGAATTCATCAACACATATCTATGCGCCTTCTTCTCCTCCAATGGCATTTCTTATCGCTTCTCCTGCCCACACACGTTCCCTCAGAACGGCAAGGCCGAACGACTCCTACGTACCACCAACGACATCCTGTGCACACTCTTACTCCAAGCCAACCTCCCTCCTCCCTTTTGGGTCGAAGCACTACACACGACCACATACCTTCTCAACAGACGACCATCTCGTGCCATTCACAACACCACGCCCCACTTTCTCCTCCACGACACTCACCCCACCTATGAACATCTTCGCGTTTTCGGGTGCTTGTGCTTCCCGAACACCTACGCCACCATGCCTCACAAGCCGTCCCCTCGCTCCGTTCGCTGTGTTTTTCTCGGTTATCCTCTAGAGAACAAAGGCTACAGGTGTTTTGACTTAGAATCACACCGCGTCATCGTCTCATGCCATGTCACTTTTGACGAGACCCAATTCCCGTACACACCGTACACACCTCACCCTCCCTGTGGCACGTCCACACTGGATCCTCGCCATGCATGTGGCACGTCCACACTGGATCCCCCACCCCCACCCCCACCGAATCCCTCGGATCCAGCACCCCCACCCGCACCCTCGGGATCCCTGCCCAACCAATCTCCTCGCCGCTTCCCATCCGTCCCTGGGCCCCGCACCCCCACTACCCCGACCGCGTCCACCGGCTCCCCTACCA
>NC_041393.1:621366499-621369252 GCF_002162155.2 Triticum dicoccoides | reverse complement strand
CACCGGCTCGCACGGATCCCCACACGCATCCCCCTCGCCTGCCACGCCCGGCCGCCTCGTCCGGCTCACACCAATCCAACCACACGCCATCCCCTGTGCCTGCCCCATCTGTTCCCCGATCCTCCTCGTAGTCCGCGCCCGTTCCCCCGCATTCTCCTGCCGCCCGGCCCATCGAATCTGCCTCCACATCGCGCTGACCACTCCTAGCCCGCCACGTCTACCTCGCCATGAATTCCGATAGAACCACCCCGCAACTCCCACCGCATGTCCACCCGCGCCAAGTCTGGTTACTGTATGCCACGCCGTCTCTTCCTCACCACTACCACCACCTCTCCGCTCTCTCCCATACCTGCCACATATAGAACAGCCCTCAAAGACCCAAATTGGCAACAAGCTATGCAAGATGAATATTCTGCTTTAATGAAAAACTTTACGTGGTCTTTGGTGCCTAAGCCTGCAGGTGTGAACATCGTCACGGGGAAGTGGATTTTTCGCCACAAGTTCAATGCGGATGGCTCTCTCGCTCGGTACAAAGCTCGATGGGTAGTTCATGGATTCACTCAGCAAGAAGGTGTGGATTATGAGGAGACTTTCAGTCCCGTGGTGAAGCCCTCTACCATCCGTGTCGTCCTCAGTCTTGCCACCTCATAGTCATAGCCTATTCATCAATTGGATGTCAAGAATGCTTTCCTCCACGACGAGCTCAATGAGACTGTATATTGCTCTCAGCCAGATGGGTTTGAGGATTCCTCACGACCGAATCACGTTTGCTTACTTCACAAGTCTCTATGGGTTGAAGCAAGCACCACGGCAATGGTTTCTTTGGTTACAACGGTTCCTCCTCTCTCTTGGCTTCACTGCCGCACAGAGTGACACCTCCTTGTTCATCCTTCATCAGGGAACAAGCATTGCCTATCTTCTGGTGTACGTTGATGACATCATTCTCACTGCCAACTCAACCCACACACTTCACCGCATAATCTCCGCCCTCAAGTCCGAGTTCTCCATGTCTGATCTCGGCGAGCTTCACCACTTCTTGGGCATCAACGTCACCCCCAATGCCTCGGGATTGTTCCTCTGTCAACAACAGTACGCACTCGAGATCCTTGATCATGCCAAAATGCTCAACTGCAAACCTGTCTCCACGCCCATCGACACCAGCTCCAAATTGTCTGCCACTGCCGGCCACCTCCTCTCCAACCCCACACAGTATCGCAGCCTCGCCGGTGCTCTCCAATACCTAACCCTCACCCGACCAGACATCTCCTACGCGGTTCAGCAAGTATGCGTATTCATGCATGCGCCTCGGGACAGTCACATGCAGTTGATTAAGCGCATTTTGCGTTATCTTCAAGGTACATCACACTATGGGCTCCAATTCTACAGGTCCTCCTCCCACGACTTGGTTGCCTACACAGATGCAGATTGGGCCGGTTGCCCCGAAATCCGCAAGTCAACCTCTGGGTTCTGTGTCTTCCTCGGATCCAACCTCATCTCTTGGTCTTCTAAACGGCAGCCGACCATTTCTTGATCAAGCGATGAGGCAGAGTACCGTGGGGTCGCCAACTGCGTCGCCAAGTCCTGTTGGTTGCACCAGCTCCTGCATGAACTGCGCCATCCTCCTCGCCGAGCCACTGTGGTTTATTGTGACAACATCAACGCACTAAGCACGTCGAGATCGACCTGCATTTCGTGCGTGATCGGGTCTCTCTTGGTGAAGCACGAATCCTGCATGTCCCGTCCTCCTCATAGTTTGCTGATTTGTTCACCAAAGGGTTGCCGTCTCAGGTGTATCACGAGTTTCGTTCCAGCCTGAACGTCCTTCCCAACGGAGTTCCGGCTGTGGGGGGTGTTAGAGTGTATTTGTATTGTATTTGTAACTCTTGTACACTCCCTAGATTATAGGATTTGTAACCATAGCCCAAGGCCTACATGCCGACTCTCTCGGGCACGCCTCTCTCTCTCGTGTATAAGTTGTACATTGTGAGTTAATCAAGGCAAGGAACCAGGGATAATCTGTCCAACTGTCCCCACGCTTGTCTACAGGAGCAAGCAGTTAACACAGGTCGAAGCGGCGAACCTGGAGAGTGGAGACGCTACTCCCAAGACATTTGAGCTCGATCCTACGTGTCTGGCACATCGCAGGGAGGAGGTGGCCGGAGAGGAGAGGTGCTGCTGCCGGCCGAGGCATCGCGGAGGAGGGGTGCAGAGATGGATCCCACAAGGACTCCAGACGGCGAGGAGCACGGGCATTTGCCACGATGGGATTAAAAATCCAACTAGCCACAACCGTGAAGCAGAGTAGGAAGTCCCCGTATTTACAGGCCATGACCGCTCCAAGGAACAAATTACACGACCATGCATCTACAACACATAGCAAAGCAGCAACGCGTCCACGTAATCACATACACATGCAAATGGAAAGATATGCTAGCCGCCTAAATTAAGCGGCCAAAGAGAAAATACTGAAAATCAGTTGATACATGCACATGCCACTAGTAGAAAAACACCTAATAGTCCCGGTTCGTGAGGGCCTTTAGTCCCGGTTCATGAACCGGGACTAATGGGCCGTTACTAATACCTCCACCCATTAGTCCCGGTTCAAACAAGAACCGGGACTAATGTGCCTCCACGTGGCTCTATGCGCCGAGCCCAGTCAGGAGGCCTTTGGTCCCGGTTGGTGGCACCAACTGGGACCAAAAAGCATCCACGCGTCAGCATTCCATTGGTTGGGGTTTTTGTTTTTTTCTTTG
>NC_041393.1:621360890-621366241 GCF_002162155.2 Triticum dicoccoides | reverse complement strand
GGTTAATTTACGTGTTTCATATATTGTGTTAGCTAGCTAATTAATAGAGAGAAGTGTCCTCTCTTATGTCCGTGCTTGGTCGAATCTACGTACTACATATACATAAGTGATCGAGAGAACCATTCAGTACAGAAGTTCATGCATACCGAGAGAAGTGATCGATCGACCTCTCTCCTTCTCCGAGAGATTGGTCGAACAACAAGTATCTGACGCTACTGGCTACATACATGCATGTATAATATGTATAAGATCTCTTATAATTACAATCCCCTAGCAATTGAAATCAATTTCCACATGGCATTCTCCGGCTTTATTGATGACGTGGTCAAGAAAGAATCCCGCCAATTCCTCTTGAATTGCTTTCATGCGATCTGGTTCTAGGAGTTCATTCCGCATCTGCCACGTCTAATTTGAAGAAGGGGGTTAATTAATACATATATATGAATGAAACTCAACAGAAACGATGAACTCGCACACGTAGTATCCACAGAAATCATTCCCTTCTTCCTGCCACAAGCACTTTAGGAGAAATAGAGTTCAATCAAACTGATAATGAAGCATTATAAATGGCATTGATGAAAGTATAGCTATAGAATCAACGGGAGATGCGCGCAACTAGCTAGCCATTAGTACTTACTTTCGGGTATGTATATCGCAGCTCCTTCGGCAGTCCCGGAGTTTCTGCGGTGAACTGTTTCCAAACCCTGCAAGACAAAGAAAATGATTATTATTACTTGAGATATCAGGAAATGAACAAAAAGTTGCCGATATGGTGCGATAATGATCGATTGAACTTACTTCCTGAGCATTTCAGTCATGTCCGCATAGGATATGGGATCTTTCCGTCTCGAGTCTAAGACGGTTACTAGTCCACGCTCAAGCTTAATCTCCAGAAGAATATAGTGGTACCTGCGCACGCATGCATAACTCATCAATTACATTACTATAACCTCGCTCGAGTAATAAGGGAAACCGAATATGCACACGACAGTAACACTCACTTGCCGTTGTAAGGAAAGAGTATGGTATCTTTGTTTTGATTTTTTATCAATGATTGTAGCACGTTGTCCTCGGCCTCTTTGATGTCCTTTTTAACCAGAAATTCATCTATGATATTTGTGTTAATGAACCCAATATCATAAATTTCTTGTTTTTTGCACTCGACGATCTTCAATCTGCATAATATATTGAGGATAATTAATTATAAATACATGAAATGAAAGAGCCGAGCTATATATAGACTTAATGACAGAAATAGTACTTACAGACAGTAGCAAAAGACCATTGGTTTATCGAGGGCCTTTTGATAGAAGAACGCGAAGAACTCATCAAATGGAACAGTCAAACGATCATTTGCAACGAGATCGTGCTCCTCTTTAATATGCAGATACAAAGCATACTTACCCTCAGAATCTCTACAGGTTTCCATGTACCAATTATGGAATCTTTGCATCGTTGTTGTCAGAGATTTTTCATCTTTGACGAGAGGCTTCCCATACTCGTATCTGTGTTCGTCCACCTCCAAGAAATCAGGAAGTGCATCGTCAGGCAGGTAATCGTCAAGATTGCCATAACCGGCCACCGTCCCCGGAGCATTAGACACATTGAGCGGGGGGCACGATTGCTGTGCTTGTTCGCCGAGCTGGGCAATTTTTTTCCCCTTTGCTCGTTCTTTTGACCTTTTAGCACTGACAGTAGTTCCCGACCGCTGGGCTTGGAGATATGTCTGTTCAGTAATGCGCTCATAGTTGGTTCTCGGCGGAGACTTTGGTGGTTTCCTCAGGGCATCGATAGTGCGCTTTGCTTTCACCGGATCTACCTTCTCCTCCGGAGGTGGATGTCTCTTTGCTTTCACCCCTTCAAAGAACTCCTTCACGTGGGTCCGCACAATCGTATCGTTTTCCTCCTCGGACCTCTCGTACGGTAACTTCTCTAGAGGCTTGAGAGATGATGGACCGTATTTGTATTGCCTCCCGCCTCTGGTTGAGCTGCTAGACGCCGGAGCTGACGGAGCGGCTGCGGCGTCTGTCTTCTTTCGTTCTTGCTTACGAGGCGGAGGAGAAGGAGTACGACGCGCCGGAGCAGCCGGGGCGGCGGCGGGTCTCTTCCGCCCTTGCTGGCGAGGCGGAGAAGGAGGATGCTGCTGGCTGCTCGGGAGCACCGGCGCAGGCGGAGAAGGAGGCGGAGTGCCGCCATGCGCCGGAGAAGGAGGCGGAGTGCCGCCAAGCGTGCCCTGATCGTCACTCGCCGGAGGAGGAGGCGGTGGAGGAGGCAGAGTGCACTGACTCGCCGGAGCAGGAGGAGGAGGCGGAGGCGTCCAGTTCAGAAGGTTGATGAGCTCCTTCTTCCATAGGCATGGAGTCTTCAGAGCAGAACCCAGCCTAGTCTCCCCTTCACCGGTAGGATGGTCAAGCACGAGGTCCTCAAATCCCTCTGTTATTTCATCCACCATCACCTTAGCATATCCTTTTGGAATCGACTGGCAGCGATAAGTTGTGTCGGGTCTACTAGGATAAACTTGGCCAACAGCCGCCTTGACCTTCAAATTCTTCCATCGCACCATCATGTGGCAATTTTGAGACTCCGTGATACCATCCACGAGATAGCTGGCAAGAGCCGTCAAGACATGCTCTGACTGAAGCAACTCGGTGGAAGCCACGCTGCTTCTCCGCTGAGATGGCGGGGTAGCTTCGGGGGAAGCTTCGGCGGGTCGTTTGCTGCGATCTGCCGCTTCTCGTTCCTCTTCTCGATCCTCTAGCCCCATTACCCTTTCGTGCAGCGCCTGCAGTTGGTCCTGCTCCAGTTTCTTCCTCCTCTCGTGGGTTTTGTAACCCCCTGCGTCCGGAAAACCAACCTTTCACGAAATGGAGCCTGGTGTGCCTCGTGTCCGTCCAGGGTGCTCAGGATTCCCAAGGGCCATTGTGAGCTCGTCCTTCTCCCTGTTTGGAAGGAACGTCCCTCGCTGCGCTGCATCAATATAGTGTCGAAGGTTCTTGACTGGTATTTCCAGTTGCTCGTCCGTCCACTGGCAAAACCCTGTTACAGGGTCCAAGGTTCTGCCAGACCCGAAGAACCAAGTCCGGCAACGGTCTGGCCATCTCATTGTCTCTGGTTCGATCCCTTTTTCAAGCAGATCATTCTCAGCCTTGGACCACTTAGGCCGGGCTTGCAGGTAGCCACCTGACCCCGTGCGATGGTGAAGCGTCTTCTTCGCAGCATTTTTCTTGTTTGTCTCCGACATCTTCTTACTCTTTTCAGATGTCTTGTGGGCCACAAATGCGGGCCAGTGATCTTTGATCTTCTCATATTTTCCGATGAATTCTGGTGTCTTTTTATGTTTGACAAACTAGTTCAGCTCTTTCCTCCACCTCCTCATTAGGGTTGCCATCTTCTTAAGAGCACAAGACTTGATTAATTCCTCTTTAACTGGCTTCTCCGGATCCTGCTCTGGCGGTAGGGTGAAATTTGCCTTCAGCTCAGTCCAAAGATATTCTTTCTTCATATCATTGACATAAGACACCTCAGGGTCTTCCTCCTTAGGCTTATACCATTGCTGGATGCTGATCGGGATCTTCTCCCTAACAAGAACCCCGCACTGAGAAGAAAATGCCTTCCTTGTCCGGATGGGTTCAATCGGTTCACCGTCGGGCGCGATTTCTATGATCTCAAACTTTTCATCCGAGCTCAACTTTTTCTTCGGGCCTCGTCTCCTTACCGAAGTTGTGCTCGATCCGGAGGGCTAGAAATTATAAGGAAGAAAGACGAGAGTAATTAATATGTGTACATATACCAAAACAATGGAAGCATCAATTAACTAGTCAGCACGGGCTTAACTAATACATATATACCTGGCCGGGCTCGGTTCGGTCACCGGAGCAGTCAGCACGGTCTCCTTCTTGTTCCTCCATTGTGTCACCGGAGCCATCATGAACATAGTCCTGTTCTTGTACCGGCATTAATGGGCCGAAGCCATCATGAACATAGCCCTCTTCTTCACCCCGTTCTTCCAGCTGACCAACAACGGTGTCGAGGAGAAATGACGCAACTTCATCCCTTCCATTTGCGATTATGTCCCTCAATATCGCTTCTGTTTCTTCGTCTCGGCAGTGCTCCATAGTTTCTGCAAATATTTACAAGATGTTTATATATGGTACAGATGGATATATATATATATATATATATATATATATATATATATATATATATTAGTGGCAAACGTAGAACTAGCTAGCTAATCACAATAAGGAATCATGTTAGTGGCATCGACGCTGCTTCTCTAGGGTTTGGGGTCGCCTCGACACAACAACGCTTCGAGAGAGTTAATTTGTCGGGTAGGGGCGCGGCGGGAGGGGGTAGGAGACCAACATCGTTTTCTCTCTAGGGTTTGGGTGTCCTCGAGAGTTTTGGTCGAGCGAGAGGGCCGAGGGGGGGGGGGTATTTATATCGACCGCCCCTCATGTCGAAGTTATCTCGAGGGGGTTATATCGACAACGACCAGAAAGGAAAATAATTAAGGAAAAGGAAGAAAAGAGGAAGAAGGAAGAAGGAAGAAGAGGAAGAAAAAAAGAGGAGAAGAAGAAAGGAATAGAGGAGAAGAAGAAAAAATAGAAAAATCTCCTCTTCTTTTTCTTCTTTTTTCCTCTTCTTATTTATTTCTCCTCTTCTTCCTCTCCTCTTCTTCATCTTCTTATTTTCCTTTTTCCTCTCATTCTTTTTCTTCTTCTTTCTTCTTTCTTCCTTCTTCCTCTTTTCTTCCTTTTTCTTATTTTACTTTAAATTTCATCTCTACAATAACCTAAAATGCACTAACCTAAAATCGATATCTACTAACAACTTAAAAAAATAATACATATATGAAAAAAAACATCATCATATCATCAACAGAAAAAATAGTATTTTTTCTAAAAATCTATCTTTTGCATATATACATCAACATATATATACACTAACCTAAAATGCACAAAAATGCTATCGGAGAGGGGGTATATCGACCCCCCTCATGTATCCACATACATACATTTATACATACATATATACTTACATATATGTATAAATTTTTGCATATATAAAGTTTTTCTAAAATCTCATTTTTGCATATATGAACATATATACACAGAGAACATATACATATATACACAGAGAACATATACATAAAATGCACACAAAAAATAAGAGGAAAGGGCGGCGGCGGCCAGACTGAAGGCGGCGGCGTGTGGTCGGGGCGACGGCGACGGGGTTGGGGAAGGGGCGACGCGCGCGGCGACGGCGGCGGGGTCGGGGAAGGGGCGGCGCGCACGGCGACGGTGACGGGGTCGGGGAACGGGTAGCGCGCGTGGTGACGGCGACGGGGT
>NC_041393.1:621352719-621359355 GCF_002162155.2 Triticum dicoccoides | reverse complement strand
TTTTTGCTTTTAGTTTTAGGAAAATTATAAACTTTCTGTTAGTGCCATTAGTTTTCAAATTTGAAAACACTTTTTTTTGTTTTTTGTTTTCTTTCTTGCTTTATTTATTTTATTTTGTTTCTACTTACAATAAAATAGTTATTGTTGTTTTTTTCTTTTGTTTTCTGCATTATTTATTTCCTTTTGTTTTTTGCTTTATTTTTTAATTGGTTTTGCTTTTAGTTTTAGGAAAATTATAAACTTTTTGTTAGTGGCATTAGTTTTCAAATTTGAAAACACTTTTTTTGTTTTTTTATTTTCTTTCTTGCTTTATTTATTTTATTTTGTTTCTACTTACAACAAAATACTTATTGTTGCTATTTTTAATTATTACGAGGGCCAAACCATAAGACATTAAAGCATTTCAAATGAACTCTGAAAAAGTTGAAAGTTGGCATGGTATCATAAATTGACCCACATAGCATGTGCATGTACAAAACGGACAATGGTATCATACTCGTCAGTTACAAAGTTGGCATGGTATCATCATAATAGTTGCGGGAGAAAGTCTTCACTTTTTCTTCGCTTGTGTCATTTGCTTATTGCGCTGTGACCATGGATAATTTTCATCGTTTATCAGGATGCTGGGGTCAGCCTTGACTTTGAAGGGAGGAATTTCATGAAACTTTTCATAATCTTCAGACATGTCTGTCTTGTCCTCCACTCCCACGATGTCCCTTTTTCCTGAAAGAACTATGTGGCGCTTTGGCTCATCGTATGATGTATTCGCTTCCTTATCTTTTCTCTTTCTCGGTCTGGTAGACATGTCCTTCACATAGATAACCTGTGCCACATCATTGGCTAGGACGAACGGTTCGTCAGTGTACCCAAGATTTTTCAGATCCACTGTTGTCATTCCGTACTGTGGGTCTACCTGTACCAGCCTCCTGACAGATTGACCCATTTGCACTTAAACAAAGGGACCTTAAAATCTACTCCGTAGTCAAGTTCCCATATGTCCATTATGTAACCATAATATGTGTCCTTTCCCCTCTCGGTTGTTGCATCAAAGCGGACACCATTGTTTTGGTTGGTGCTCTTTTGATCTTGGTCAATCGTGTAAAATGTATTCCCATTTATCTCGTATCCTTTCCAAATCAATACAGTCAAAGATGGTCCCCTGGACAACAAGTACAACTCATCACAAACAGTGTTGTCACCTCTGATACATGCTTCCAACCAACTGCTAAAAGTCCTGATGTGTCCACATGTAATCCAGTCGTCGCACTGCTCCAGGTGTTTGGAGCGCAGACTGTTCTTGTGTTCATCGACATACGGGGTCACCAAGGTAGAGTTCTGTAGAACTGTGTAGTGTACTTGAGACCAAGAATATCCGTCCCTGCATATTATTGAGTCCCTTCCAAGCGTGCCTTTTCCAGACAGTCTCCCCTCATACCGCAATTTTGGGAGACCTGTCTTCTTAAGGCCAGGAATGAAGTCAACACAAAACCCGATGACATCCTCTGTTTGATGGCCCATGGAGATGCTTCCTTCTGGCCTAGCACGGTTACGGACATATTTCTTTAGGACTCCCATGAACCTCTCAAAGGGGTACATATTATGTAGAAATACGGGGCCCAGAATGACAATCTCGTCAACTAGATGAACTAGGACGTGTGTCATGATATTGAAGAAGGATGGTGGGAACACCAGCTCGAAACTGACAAGACATTGCACCACATCACTCCTTAGCCTTGGTATGATTTCTGGATCGATCACCTTCTGAGAGATTGCATTGAGGAATGCACATAGCTTCACAATGGCTAATCGGACGTTTTTCGGTAGAAGCCCCCTCAATGCAACTAGAAGCAGTTGCATCATAATCATGTGGCAGTCATGAGACTTTAGGTTCTGAAACTTTTTCTCTGCCATATTTATTATTCCTTTTATATTAGACGAGAAGCCAGTCGGGACCTTCATACTAAGCAGGCATTCAAAGAAGATTTCCTTCTCTTCTTTGGTAAGAGCATAGCTGGCAGGACCTTCATACTGCTTTGGAGGCATGCTGTCTTTTTCGTGCAAACATTGTAGGTCCTCCCGTGCCTCAGCTATATCTTTTGTCTTCCCATACACGCCCAAGAAGCCTAGCAGATTCACGCAAAGGTTCTTCGTCACGTGCATCACGTCGATCGAAGAGCGGACCTCTAGGACTTTCCAGTAGGGTAGGTCCCAAAATATAGATTTCTTCTTCCACATGGGTGCGTGTCCCCCAGCGTCACTCGGAACAGCTAGTGCGCCGGGACCCTTTCCAAAGATTACGTGTAAATCATTGACCATAGCAAGTACGTGATCACCGGTACGCATGGCGAGCTTCTTCCGGTGATCTGCCTCGCCTTTGAAATGCTTGCCTTTCTTTCGACGTTGATGGTTGGTCGAAAGAAATCGACGATGGCCCAGGTACACATTCTTCCTGCAGCTTTCCAGGTATATACTATCGGTGTCAAGTAAACAGTGCGTGCATGTGTGGTATCCCTTGTTTGTCTGTCCTGAAAGGTTACTGAGAGCGGGCCAATCGTTGATGGTCACGAACAGCAACGCCTTTAGGTTAAATTCCTCCTGTTTGTGCTCATCCCACATACGTACACCGTTTCCATTCCACAGCTGTAAAAGTTCTTCAACTAATGGCCTTAGGTACACATCAATGTCGTTGTCGGGTTGCTTAGGGCCTTGGATGAGAACTGGCATTATAATAAACTTCCGCTTCATGCACATCCAAGGAGGAAGGTTATACATACATAGAGTCACGGGCCAGGTGCTGTGATTGCTGCTCTGCTCCCCGAAAGGATTAATGCCATCCGCGCTTAAAGGAAACCATACGTTCCTTGGCTCACTTGCAAACTCATCCCAGTACTTTCTCTCGATTTTTCTCCACTGCGACCCGTCAGCAAGTGCTCTCAACTTCCCGTCTTTCTTATGGTCCTCACTGTGCCATCGCATCAACTTGGCATGCTCTCCATTTCTGAATAGACGTTTCAACCGTGGTATTATAGGAGCATACCACATCACCTTCGCAGGAACCCTCTTCCTGGGGGGCTCACCGTCAACATCACCAGGGTCATCTCGTCTGATCTTATACCGTAATGCACCGCATACCAGGCATGCTTTCAGATCCTTGTACGCACCGCGGAAGAGGATGCAGTCATTAGGGCATGCATGTATCTTCTGCACCTCCAATCCTAGAGGGCATACGACCTTCTTTGCTACGTATGTACTGTCGGGCAATTCGTTATCCTTTGGAAGCTTCTTCTTCAATATTTTCAGTAGCTTCTCAAACCCTTTGGCACAACATTCTCTGCCTTCCACTGCAGCAATTCCAGTACGGTACTGAGCTTTGTGTTGCCATCTTCGCAATTGGGGTACAACCCTTTTTTGTGGTCCTCTAACATGCGATCGAACTTCAGCTTCTCCTTTTGACTTTCGCATTGCGTCCTTGCATACCCGACGGAGATCATCATCATCGGGCACATCGTCTGGTTCCTCTTGATCTTCAGCAGCTTCGCCCGTTGTAGCATCATCGTGCACATCGTCTGGTTCCTCTTGATCTTCAGTAGCATCACCGTATTCAGGGGGCACATAGTTGTCATCGTACTCTTCTTCTTCGCCGTCTTCCATCATAACCCCTATTTCTCCGTGCCTCGTCCAAACATTATAGTGTGACATGAAACCCTTGTAAAGCAGGTGGGTGTGGAGGATTTTCCGGTCAGAGTAAGACTTCGTATTCCCACATATAGGGCATAGACAACACATAAAACCATTCTGCTTGTTTGCCTCAGCCACTTCGAGAAAATCATGCACGCCCTTAATGTACTCGGAGGTGTGTCTTGAACCGTACATCCATTGCCGGTTCATCTGCGTGCATTATATATAATTAAGTGTGTCAAAAATCATTACAGAACATCATGAATAGATAATTAAGTGACCAAATTAATAGAAGTTCATCATCACATTAAAACCAAAGTACATACATAGTTCTCATCTAACAACATAAAGCTCTGCAGAACATCTAAATTAATTAAACCCTACACTGAAACTATGTAAAACATTTCAATGCGAAAACAAATGCGATCATAATCGCAACCAATGTAACAGCTGATCCAACGGCATAATGATACCAAGCCTCGGTATGAATGGCATATTTTCTAATCTTTCTAATCTTCAAGCGCATTGCATCCATCTTGATCTTGTGATCATCGACGACATCCGCAACATGCAACTCCAATATCATCTTCTCCTCCTCAATTTTTCTAATTTTTTCCTTCAACAAATTGTTTTCTTCTTCAACTAAATTTAACCTCTCGACAATAGGGTCGGTTGGAATTTCCGGTTCAACAACCTCCTAGATAAATAAAATCTATGTCACGTTGGTCGGCATAATTGTCATAAACAATAAATGAACCAATAATTATGAAAAGATAATATATACCACATCTGAATCATAGACAGGACGAGGGCCGACGGGGGCGGATACCAAAACCATCGCACTATATAAGATGCAATAATAAAAGTAAGAAAATTATACAAGTATCTATATAAATATACAAGTAAGATTTTTTTTCCTTTCAGAAAGAAGATAAGAACAAGAGGCTCACCACGGTGGTGCCAGCGATGAGATCGGCGCGGGCGATCGACGGCGGTGAAGACGGGGACGGGACGTGACGGACCACTAAACCTAGACAAATATTGAGGAAAATGGAGCTTGGAGGTCGAGCTTGAAGAGGAGAAAGCTTAAGTAGTGTGGCTCGGGCATTCCATCGAACACCTCGTGTGCATAGGAGGTGAGCTAGAGCACCACAAAGCTCTCCCCTCGCCGGCCACGAAAAACAGAGCACTGGAAGTGCTCTGCTCGCGGGTGAGGGGTAGATATAGGCAACTAATTGGTCCCGGTTCGTGCCACAAACCGGGACTAAAGGGCAGCCTTTGATCCCGGTTCACTCCACCAACCGGGATCACTGGTGGTGGGCCAAGAGCGAGGCGCATTGGTCCCGGTTCGTCCCACCAACCGGAACCAATAGGTCCAGCCGAACCGGGACCAATGGCCCACGAGGCTCGGCCGGCCCCCGGGGCTCACGAACCGGGTCCAATGCCCCCATTGGTCCCGGTTCTGGATTGAACCGGGACTAATGGGCTGACCCGGCCTGGACCATTGCCCCCTTTTCTACTAGTGTGCAGATACGAAAAATGCAAAAGAGTCCTGAAACTACCTTGAAGTGTCAGCGTACGTGTTCCCGCAAGAACTGACGACCGACGCCGCCCAGAAGCACACAAATCTGAACTGCATTCCAGGAACTTCCTCGGAGTGTCACCGTGTTCCCGCAAGGAGGAGCTCTTTCGCCTTCTCCACTCCGTCGCGGTGTCATCGGCCTCGACTTCGCCGGTGGACCTGATCGGGGAGAGAAATTTCAAGAGACGTAAGAGAAAGATTGTCCGAGCATGACGCAAGTTGTAGTCCAAACTCGAATGAACATGGCCACCTTGTCATGGCAGCAAGACACCGTCCAAGCATGCACGGAAGGGCCACCGGACCGGGTCCATGTGCAGACGAAGAGAACACCTGCGGGCGAGCAGTTGGCGCTAGTCTTTGGAGCAGAGCGGTGGCCACACTGCTGACGGAGCCGCCGACGAAGAAGGCGATGTAGAGCAGGGCCTTGATTGTTAAAACGATGGCAATGACGGGGCAGTCGACGAACAACCAGCCCACGACGCACTCGCCTGCAGGGACCTCGCACGTGACGGCGTGAGGAAGGGGAAGGAGCTCGGATCGCGCGCCTCGACCCGCCGCCGCTACTCCGTGTTAAGTTCTTCGAGTCTATCAATTGCCTCCCAAGGCAGGGCGCGTGACAGCGCCCACCACCGCCAGTCATGTCGCCGCAGCCGAAAGGCCTCTTTCTTGAGCGCTGCTCCGTCAGCACTGCGCTCGATACATGCAACTCCGGTAGACTGCTACCCCTGGCGCAGCAGTATCCCGAGGCCATCCCGTGAAGCGCTACTCAGCGTACGATGCACGACACAGCGGCGTCGTTCGGCGTTGCTGGCCGTGGCCATGCAGGAGAATGCGGCCACGATGCCCTCCAGCGGCACCACCACGTCCATGGCCTTCGGCCGGCAGTGGCTCGCCCTCCCGGCGTCGACGACGGCAAATCAAGCATACGGCGGCGGGGCGTTGATGCACCAGGGAAAGAAGGGCGACGGTGGCGTGCCGATGGGTAGAGCAGAAAGCAAGGCGGAGATGGAGCTACCTATAAGTGTGTAGTACAACGGTGGAGCGGCGTGGATTGTACAGCGTTCTCTAGAACTGGGACATGTTGTGAGAATACAAAGGAGCACGAAGCAAAATCCAGTATCTCCATCACAAGCGGTTGACAGCAAAAGCGATGCATGCATGTGGTCACATCAAGATTACTTTTAACCACTGCATGCATGCACCTGCCCGACAAAGCGGTGTTGCCAGACAAAGAAAGAGACTATCCGAATTGGCAATGAAATCATACAGTTGACCAGGAAAGAAAATCACCACTAAAATCGCTAACCGCACACACAGAATCGATACACATTACCTCATCTCATTTTTCTTGTCCGTTTTTAGCTTTGACTTTACAT